>NW_026138017.1:1200000-1524979 GCF_019393585.1 Leptopilina boulardi
TTTTTTTTTAAAAAAGAAAAAAAAATACTAAAAGAGAGAAAAGACAAATTATTCAACAGCTTTTACATTTCATAGATTTTAATATTTTACACTTTCATCTATATGAAACAATGAATTAGAAAAGATGTGTTTGCTAAATTCTTCTTTAAAATATTCAAAAAAATCAAATTTTACAAAAAAAAAAAATTTTTACAAAACACAAATTTTTTTTTTATACAAATCTAAAAAAATCAAAACAAAAAGTTTATTTAATAATTAGATTTTAAATTTATTATTTTCCATTGCCTGGAGGAAAAGGTGATAAAAAAAAACTTGTTGGGAGGGGGAATATAGATACAAAAGAGTTGGGAAAAATAAATTTCACCGAATGTTGAATAGAAAAGATAAAAATAAAAAGTTTAGGAAAAATATTGAGTCGTGGAGAAAAGGTCGAAAAAAAATGTACTAGAGAAAAATATACAGACGAAAAGAAAAGAAAATAAATATTCTCGTCTCTTTTGTTCTCCCCAACAAACCCTACTATTGTGACTACGTTTTTAATAAAAAAAAAAGAAAAAAAACTCTTTTTTTATCACGTTATTAAAGATTTATTCTTTTTTTTTTACTCCTCGCGCCTTCATCGACTTTTGCGCGCTAAATTACTTTTTTACTTTATTAATATCCTTATCTTAAAGCGTTTTAAAATTTTAGTGTTATTAACTTTTTTTTCATAACAAACAAAAAGAGAGGAAGGAGTAAAGAAAAATTGTATAATATACATTTTTATCTTTTTTTTTCCTTCTGTTTTATTTTTTCTATTTTCTTTTTCTTTTTTTTTTACTCTTTAAATCTGAATTAGTAAAAATGTTTACTAATTTAAATTAGTGACTCACTTTTTGCTTTAGATTTAGTTAAATTTTACTAATTGTTAGTAAAAGTTACTAATAATTAGTAAAATTTTGCTAATTGAGACGCAAAAAGTGAGTCACTAATTCAAATTAGTAAATTTTTTACTAATTCAAATTTAGAGAGTAAATAACAAAAAAAAAATTTTTCGTCCTTTTAATTCTTGAGCTAATCTCCCTTGATCTTTTTTTTTTTAAACCTCCATTTTCTTCTACTTTTTCATATGTGTAATATACATATCTATATACATTACCATAAAATCGTTTTTCGATCGCATGTGTCTAATATAAGAAAAGAATGGAAATGAAACAGTGAAAAATGAATGCAATTTATCATATATACGTCATTTATATACGCAGTGGAATGAATAATATCGTTTATAATATATCTCAATTTTTTATGATGAATTGACATTATTCATTTGGATAAATTGTGAATTTTCATATATTTCACTCTATTATATATCATTGATTATAAATTATTATATTCAATAATTATATTTAAAAAAATTATTCCTTTAGTTAGATAAGGAAAATTTTTTTTGTTTATCAATCATTCTTTATGAGTCTAAAAAATTTTTTTAAAAAAAAAATATAATTTATCTTCATTATTAATAATATTATAGATAAATTTATTATCATTATTATCATCTTGATTATAATAGGGGGCCGGGGGGGATTTTATAATAAAAAACTATTTTTATAAATTCAAATTTTAATAAAAAAAATTTTGTGTAATAATTAATGGGGGGGGGAGGGGGATGAAAAAAAAAGTTATCTAGGTAATACTTGAATATGCGTTGCAGATCGTTGGTTCAAGACGTCCCTACATACAATATATATATAGGCTCAATCTCTTCTCATTTTCCTCCCCCCTCCCCTCTTTCTTACCCCATTCCTCTTCCTCCCCTTCCTTCTACCCTTCCGCCAAAGAATCTCATTCCATCGTCTCATTCTACCTCCATCCCCTATTTCAACCCCCCCCTCCTCCCCTCACCCTCCACGTCTCTGTTAGGGGGTTGTGGGTGGCTACCCGGGGGAATCAATAACCGACAAGGGTGCATGAGGATAGTGGGGATCGACGGAGAGAGAATTCTTCGGAGGGGTTTTAACCACGCCTCCGGCACGCGACCAGTACCCCGCGACATTTCCCTTTAAACGTAACAACCCCACCCCACCCCCCTCCCTCCAACCCCCTCTCCTTATATCGTATATATATATACCCTCAAGAACCTCAAATACCCTCCAAACACCATTCACCATACTCTTTTGAGATGTCCCGTCCCGTACCATTTTTCTGGACCATTTCAACATCCTCTTTTCTCTATTTTTATCTCTGGATTTCAGGGGAAAAATATATATATACATATATATATATATGTACTTTTATCCCTTTTTTAGCACAAAAAAACATATTTATCTAAATTTTTTTTTTAAATTAAATTATTTATTTTATGATTTTGTTTATAATTTATATATTGTCATATAAATAAAAAAAATATATGTTTTTATATAAATATATTGAATATTTATTTTTTGGAATTGGAAGTAGTAAAGGTCAACGACACGTCAGACCATAAAATCTATCTCCAAAGTTTCTCGCCTCGAGCTCTCTCTAAAACTCTGTATTATATAACAATAGAGGGTAATTTATATATATATATATATATATATATATATATATATATATATATATATATATATATATATATATATATATATATATATATAATAAATTGTTATCAAATTATTCCAATGAAATTAGACTTCCATTTCGCAGACTAATTATTCATCAAAAATTAATTAGCGTCGAATTAGTAAATTTGATTGTCAACTAAAATTATTTTCCCAAGAATTGTTATAATCTTCTTTAAAAATAGTTGGATTTTTAAAATACATAATTATTTTACAAATTTTTTTTTTTTGAAAAATTTCATAAAAATAAAAAAAAAAATAATATATAAATGTACTTTTTTTGTGCCAAGGCCCTTTTATGTATATAAATAAATAAAAAATATAAAGCAATAGAAAAAAATAGAAAAAAATTTAATAAATGTAACACTTTCTGAAGAAAGGTACCTTAGAAGCAAATGAATTATATAGGTTATGTTTATGATAATTTTACCTTGAATAAAAGTTTCTTTTTACATTTGTAAAATTAAAATCAGTTTTTATTAAATATTTTTGATGTAATAAATTATTTCTACTCTCTAAATTTGAATTAGTAAAAATGTTTACTAATTTGAATTAGTGACTCACTTTTTGCTTCTGAATTAGTAAAATTTTACAAATTGTTAGTAAAAGTTACTAATAATTAGTAAAATTTTTTCTAATAGTAAAATAAAAAATATATACTAATATAATATGTAATAATATATAATATGTACTATTAGTAAAATTTTATTAATTTGTAGTAAAAGTTACTAATAATTAGTAAAATTTTACTTATTCAGAAGCAAAAAGTGAGTCACTACACGGAGAAAAAAGATTTCTTTTATAAAGTAACTTTTACTACTTTCAGAGTAAAACTGGACCAACTCGAAGTTTCTGCGCATCTCTGGCAATTTTTACTCCAAAAATAGTAAATTTTACTCTAGAAATAGTAAAACTTACTACGGAAACAGTAAAATTTACTACAGAAATAATAAATTTTACTATTTTTGGAGTAAAAATTGCCAGAGATGCGCAGAAACTTCGAGTTAGTCCAGTTTTACTCTGAAAGTAGTAAAAATTACTTTTTCTTTTTCTCCGTGTAATTTAAATTAGTAAACATTTTTACTAATTCAGATTTAGAGATTATTGAGAGTTGATTCTCTTTGTATATTTTCAATTTAAAACATAACCTACATTTTTTTGCTTCTTGGGTCCTTTTCTTCAGAACGCGACAGAAATATAAAAAAAATTATTAAAAAATAGATAAAAAGGGTAAAAATAATAGAAAAGAATAAAAATAAATTAAAAAATAATACATTTACTATAAAAAATAATATATAAAATATATATATATATATACCCGTGTGGAAAAAGCCACGATCTTGCCCTCAAGAGTTCGGGGCCCCCGGCGGGGGCCCATGAGGGCTGATCCATATGGCGAATCCATGAGGGGCACCGTAGGGGCCCCGCATGGATCGCCCTCATGATCGATTAGCAAAATTTTCTAAGTCCAAAAATCAAATATTTTTTTATCACCAAAAAATTAATGTTTATAATGATTCAGAACCACGAAAAACGCGTTTTTAATAAAAATATATTTACACTTTTTTGAAAATAACACTCACACTTATGGCAAAATAGATGAGGGCCACCGTAGGGGCCCGCATGGATCGCCCTCATGATCGATTAGCAAAATTTTCTAAGTCCAAAAATCAAATATTTTTTTATCAACAAAAAATGAATGTTTCCAATGATTTAAAACAACGAAAAACGCGTTTTTAATAAAAATATATTTACACTTTTTTGAAAATTCGCCTGAGATGATTCATGATAATAATCATAAAGCATATAATTAATTATATTTTATAAATTGCATTTGATTGGAAAATATAATTTAATATCTTAACTTTAACTAAATGATGTTAAGCACTTTTCTTTGTTAGGTATTTTTGAAGTTTAAATAGCATCAAGAAGTTAGCATTCGTTTTGAAGTAGCGTACGTAGCGTAGTTGGTAAAGCGTTAGACTCATAGTCCGTAGGTCGTAGGTTCGATTCCCCCCATGCGTTAGATTTATTTATTTCTCAGGTTTGCGTTTAATCATTAATTCTATGTATGAATTAATTGAAAAATGAAAATATCCGTTAATAGTATGCATAAATTAAATATTTTTTAATTTTTTAATTAATTAATTTATTATTACTTTTAATTATATCCGACAGTTAATTAATTAGAACGTTAATTAATAAATTGAATTTGAGTAAGAATTTAATTTAAAATTGAATAATTATTAAATAAATATGTTATTTATTCATAACTTAAGCTTATTTATTATTAATTAACTTTTATTATTAATATTATTGATTAAAAAACATTATGGCAAACTTGAGGGCAAGATGAGGGCAAACGTGAGGGCCCATAAGGGCGCCCGTAGGGGCACCCTCATGGATCGCCCATGCGGGCGCCCTCATCGATGAGCATGTCGTTTCCATGAGGGGCCCCTATGGATCATCCATATGCGGCCCTCATGGCATGAGGGCGATCCATAAGGGCCCCCGCTGGGGGCCCACATCACTTTTCCACACGGGTATATATATATATATATATTTAGGAATATTTATAATTGATTAACCAAATCGATCGAGAACTAACTGTAGATAACAATGAAAATGCATTCTTCCTATTATCTCCGCGACAAAAAAAAGCATGCAATAAGATAATTAACCGGCTTTCGTTCATTTTCTATGGTTACCACTGTTGATAATACAGAATCGCTTTATACGCATATATGTATATACATTGTAGTTAACAGAAAGCAATTTATAAGCATTCCAGATACTAACATATATAATTTAACATACTCCGAAGGTATAGCAGCAAAAAATCAATAGTCTTATTTCATTATTTTAAAAAAAATTTATTATCATCCTTATTTTTGAGCATAAGAAATTTTTTTTTCTCATTCCATATCGATCTCTATTTTTGTAGCGATAAAAAAAAGATAAAAAAAAATTTATTGTAACCATGAAGGTTAAATAAAGGTCTTAAAAGAAAATTGTAGGTTAAAATTGTGTGTGTGTGTAAGAGAGAATAGGTCATTAAAGTCTCGGGATTAGGTCTGATGGTGGGTCAAATGTAAAACGACCATAATAGACATATATATATATATATATATATATATATATATATATATATATATATATATATAGTAAAGGTGGGACATGCGGTTTTACTCTATGTAATATCGTGTTGTCGTCAAGTCAGTGGTTAAAGAGGCAATAGCCAGACACGAACGAGGAAAAGGGTTGAAAGAGGAAGGAAGGAAGAATCGATAGAAACACGGCACGCGCCAGTCTTCCAGTTCGGGTCTCTCTCTCTCTCTCTTTTCTCTCTCTTTTTCTCTCCCCTTCCCTCTCTCTATTTCTCATCTCTCTCACACTAGTTCGCTACAAAACCACTTCTGCGTTGACAAGCCCCAACCACTTTGGACCCTCCTTCTCTCTCTCTCTCTCTCTCTCTCTCTCTCTCTCTCTCTCTCTCTCTCTCTCTCTCTCTCTCTCTCTCTCTCTCTCTCTCTCTCTCTCTCTCTCTCCTCTTCATCCTCTTCAACAATCCTTAGGACGATAACTCCTACGATTCAAATCCCACTTCGTCATTCAGATAATAGATCCTTTTTTCTTCCGTTTAACACTGTTGATGCAAGCTTTCACAAATCCAGATAAGCAATCATTTTTCAACTATCTATATATCGAATCAAAAAACGATTTTTTTTTTCAATAGAAAATTTTATTTCTTTTGTTTTCAGTTAAATTTACAATTACCTATATAAAATTACAATCATTTTTTTAAATCTGACTTAATATTTACTTGTACTACTGATAAAAGTATCAAAAAAAATATTTATTAAGTCTGACTAAACATTTATTTGTACTACTGAAAAATAACACAAAGCAAAATTTAAAAAGTCTGACTGAATATTGACTTGTACTACTTATAAAAGTAGCAAAAAAAAAAATTTAAATAGTCTAACTTAATATTTACTTGTACTACTCATAATGGTAGGAATTTTTTTTTTCAATTCTGACCAAATATTGACTTGTACTACTTAGAAAAGCACAAAAAAATTCGTCTGACGAAATTTTGACTTATACTACTGAAAAAATAACAAAAAATTTTTTAAATTCTGACTAAATATTTATTTGTACTACTGAAAAACTACGAAACAAATTTAAACAGTCTGACTAAATATTGACTTGTAGTACTGAAAAAACATAAAATTTATAAAAAGTCTTACTAAATATTTATTTGTAATACTGAAAAAACTGAAAAAAAAATTTAAAAAGTCTGATTAAATATTAACTTCTACTACTTATAAAAGCATCAAAAAAATTTAAATAGTCTGACAAAAATATTTTAACTTGTACTACTTATGATGGTACAAAAATTCTTTTTAAATTCTAACGAAATATTGACTTATACTACTGAAAAAATTACAAAAATTTATAAAAAGTCTTCCTAAATATGTATTTATTTGTACTACTGAAAAAAACTACAAAAAAAGTTTTAAAATGTTTTATTAAATATTGACAGGTGAATTGAAATTTTTAACCACCCATAGAGGTAAATAAATTAATAATACAATGTAATGTAATATAAAATAAAAATTAAAAATACAAAAATTAAAAATATTAAAATATTAAAATATTAAAAAATAATATTTTATTGAATAAAATAAAATTTAAATATATTATAAATAAATAAATAAATTTTATTAAATAGTAATAATAAAAAATATTACAAAATATTAATGTAGGAAAAAAATTACCTAAAAGAAAAACATATCTGACTAAACCTGTCTGTTACTACTGAAAAATAAAATAAAGCTTCTATGAATAGAAAAAAAAAATTGTTATATGTCTGACTAAAATTGGTATTTACTACTTTTTGAAGTAAAATAAAATAATCAAATAAAAATTTATATAAAAGCTTTCTTTTCGACTGAAACAAATTTTATAATTAAAAAAAAAAAATGATTTATCATTTATTTCAAAAAAACTAATACTTCTTTAAAGGAGAGAGAGAGAGAGAGAGAGAGAGAGAGAGAGAGAGAGAGAGAGAGAGAGAGAGAGAGAGAGAGAGAGAGAGAGAGAGAGAGAGAGAGAGAGAGAGAGAGAGAGAGAGAGAGAGAGAGAGAGAGAGAGAGAGAGAGAGAGAGAGAGAGAGAGAGAGAGAGAGAAAATTGTTACACTTCATCAGAAATACACAATTTATATACGGTACGCTTGTTGCAGCTTAACAAAATATTCGCGGTAACGAACTGAAGGTCTTACCATTAGGAAATTCAATTTATCGGTTCATAGCCACTGCTACAGACATTTTATTTAACTGACAGACCGGAAACCGCATTCAATTCATTTTCCACTTCATTTTTCTGCATTTTTTTTTTTATTTTTATTTTTAACTTGTATGAAGATTCTTCATTTTATATATTATTTTCTTTCAAATTATTATAATATTAAACCCCAAATTTTTTCCAGAATTAATTTCCGCATTATTATTAATTATTATTTAAAATTATTATTATTATTATTATTATTATTATTATTATACCATAAAAAAATTATTTATTTAGAATATTCTGAATTATTAAATTTAATAATAAGAATAAATAGTAAAAATAATAATCAATTAACAAATTCTTTATGAAAAAATTGAGGTAGAAAAATAATGTCAGTTTAGAAAAAAAAATTTTTACATTTTTTACTTTTCACTCAACTTAAGAAATTTTTACAATTAATAAATATTGTTCTGGTAGTTAATAATTATTATACGCTAAATGTAGTTAATCATTTATAATTAAAGTTTGCATGGATAAGAGGATGGGGAAAATAATAATAATAATTGATATAGTTACTAAATTTATATATATATATATAGAGAGAGAGAGAGAAAATTGAACATATAGGGAAGACATTAGTGTTGAATCAAGGACTTTTGGTTGTTGAGGTAAATCGACAAAGTTTAGTCTAATATTGTAGCAAAACTTCTGAACTCGAAAAGGGATTCCGTACAATTTACTCAAGACTGATGATTATCTAATGCCGCCCATTCTTCACTGTTAATGAAGAAAATTTCTCTCTATTAAAAAAAAAGTCCATTTACAAAGTTTTATAATCTGAAAAAAAACCCAACAATTACTAATAATAATAATTACACACTATTTTTTCATTTCTATTTATAAAATTTACAATTTTATTTTTACATACATTTATTTATATATAAAATTAATATTTTAATTTTCTTAAACAAATTTTTTTTTATATTTTTAATATAACTATTATTCTGTATTTTATTTTTATATATATTTTTTTTAAATAAAACTTTTTATCTTTTTTATCAAAAGTTCTTTTTTTTTGTAATTTGATTTTTTTTTTAAATAAAATTCTGTGAATGAGTTAATTATTTTTTTAAACAATGGTTTAGAAATTTGTAATTGTGATTTTTGATGAAAAAAAATTTACGGGTAATTTAAGATTAGTTTTGTATTTTCTGTTATTCAATAAAAAAACCATTAGTCATGTCGTTTCTTGAAAACCAAAAAAAAAAAAAAAAATTTCGAGAAATGTGAGACTTGTAAAACGGAAAAAAATATATAGGATATATAGTCACAAATCAAACAGAAAATACATTTACCCGTTTTCTTGTTGTTTCTATGTAAATATTTGTTTGTGAAAACATACGCTTGTTTCTCTCATTTTTGAAGAATGTATTTTCTCGTGTATTTTTGCTTTCGCTGGGTCTGGTCTATTCACCCCCCCCCGACCCCAATTTTCTTTTTTTTTTTGCCCCCTTCCAACACTCTTCATTCAACCGCCATGAAAATCTACCACCACAAAGTCCTTTCTCATCCCTCGAAGTATATATATATATATATATTTTTTTTTTTCTATCTTCCTTCAACTCACTCGGCAATCAATTTCGAACTCCAGTGCAATACTCCTGTGAAATATGAGATAAACCAATTTAAAAAGAGCTCGGTCGTTCACCTCTTTTATATTTAATTTATACTTTTTTTTTTGTTGCCTCCCCTCAACTCGCTGTGGTATTTTTATTAATCTAAAAGTAAAATAACATGACAATTGAATTTTCTAATTTTATTAGAAAAATGCTAATTATAAAAATTGTTATTTATTTGAAATGGAAAATTCTTATAAATGTTTTTGGGCACAAATATTTTTTTACAAATTGAAATTAAACAAATTTTTAAAATTTAGTTTTCGAATGTAATAATTTTTCATATTTCTTTATTAAAAAAAAAAAATTTCAAACGATTTATATATTTTTTTTAAAAAATAGAAGTTAATTTTTTTAAAATAGTATTCGAATTTTCCTTGTTTTCTCTCTTTTAAGTATATTTACTAAAAATGGAAATAAATTTGCACGAGTATTTTTTGATGTTATTTTTCTCGTGACGTTTTGCAATTCTTTTTTTTTGTATATATGCATGTTTTTCTCTTACTTTAGCTATATATATATATATATATGGATGTTTACTGTAATATTCCTCCTTCATTTTACTAAAAGCAACGTCTCTTTTGAACGATCCATTTGTCCCCCACTCCTTTGCTTCTTGTGACTTTTTCTGTTTCTTTTATTCTACGAATCTTCATATGACTGATAAAAAAAAAAAAATTCAATTGTATGCTTTTATATTAAAATAAGAAAATAGAAAGAAAATTAAAAATTAATTTTAATAAAACAGAAAAAGGGAAATTTTTTTCCTGTTTGACTGATACTGACTTTTACTACTGAAAAAAGTTTTCAAGCTAAATTATAATTAATTAAAAAATAATAGGCAAATCGCATAAACAATGTCTGACTATAATTTTCATTAACTACTGATAAAATTTCAATTTGTCTGACTAAAACTGTCTTGTACTACTGGAAAAAAATTCCAAGGTAGAAAAATAAACCAAAAAATCCCAAATTGGCAAATCTCGAGTACAATGGCTCCTGTAAAAAGAAAAATATAATTTAAAAATTTTGAGGGGGGATGTCAGAATTTTTTCAAGAAATAACCTGTCAGCTTAAAAAAAAAAAAAAAAAAAAAAATACGATGAGTAACGAAAACATGAAAAATATATTTGGTTTTCTCAAAGAAGAGAGAGAGAGAGAGAGAGAGAGAGAGAGAGAGAGAGAAACTCCCCCCTCTCCTCTTTACGTCTTCCACCCTCTCAAGAATCCCTTTCCACTTTTTTTACCCCCTCTTACTTTTTCCCCCACCCCCTCAGTTCCAACCTAAACCCCCTTCCCTTCAACTATTTTGTTCCCTCGTCTGCAGCCTCATTTTAAAGTTTCAAAGGAAAAAGTGGAAATACTTTAACTCGAAATGAAATTTCGAAAGAAAGCACAACGAAGGAAGGCAAGAAAGAAAGAAGGAAGTCGACTAAAAGTTTTGCCCCCTTCACCTTCCCCCAACCCCTTTCCATTGAAAATTCGCGATATGAGCTCGACAACGAAAATTAGAACACGTCTGAACGTTCACTTTATGTAAAAGATGAAACACACGAGAGTAATCTCTTCTTTTTATTTTCAACAAAAACATTCTTTTCCCTTAACTTTATATATAATATAGATTTGGTAAACGAGAAAAAAATTTAGCAATAACAAATTGAGACGAAAAAACCAAAAATATTTATAAAATATAATATTTATTATGTTTAATTTAGTATTTATTTTTTTTACTAAATAACTAATTTTACTAAAAAAAATTGCAAACAGGAAAAAATTGTCATGGCTGATTAAACATTAAGTTATACTACTGATAAAATTGCAAAAATTTTTTGGACGTATGATTGAATATTGACTTTTACTACTGACAAAATTCACAAATTTCTGTAATGTTTGACTAAATAGTTACTTTTACTGTTGATAAAGTTAGAAACGATTATAAAGTCAAACATTGACTTGTACTACTGAAAATATTTGAATATAAAATTAGAACTGACTAAATATTTACTTTTACTACTTATTTTCTTATTTAATATTTATTATGTCTGACTAAAAATTAAATTTACCAACTAATAAAATTATATGAAAAAAATAATTAGCAAGTCAGATTTAATATTTACTTATACTACTGATAAAATTACAATCAATTTTTAAGTCTGGCTTAATATTCACTTGTACTACTGAAAAACTACGAAACAAATTTTAAAGATCTGACTAAATATTGACTTGTACTACTTAGAAAAGCACCAAAAAATTTAAATAGTCTGATTTAATATTTACCTGTACTACTTATAATGGTACGAACATTTTTTTCAATTCTAACCAAATATTGACTTGTACTACTGAAAAAATTACAAAAATTTATAAAAAGTCTTCCTAAATATGTATTTATTTGTACTACTGAAAAAACTAAAAAACAAGTTTAAAATTTTTGATTAAATATTAACTTGTACTACTTATAAAAGTGCCAAAAAATTTAAAGTCTGACGAAATTTTGACTGATACTACTGAAAAAATAACAAAAAATTTTTAAGATCTGACTAAATATTTATTTGTACTACTGAATAACTACGAAACAAATTTAAAAAGGCTGGCTAAATATTGACTTGTACTACTGAAAAATAAAAAATTTAAAGTCGGACTAAATATTTATTTGTACTACTGCAAAAACTACATAAAAAAATTAAAAATTTCTGTTTAAATATTGACTTGTACTACTTATAAAAGCGCTAAAAAATCTAAATAGTCGGACAGAAATATTCACTTGTGCTACTTATAAAAACACCAAAAATTTTAATAGTCTGACAAAAAATTTACTTGTACTACTGATAAAAGCACGAAAAATTTTTAATCCTAAACAAATGTTGACTTATACTACTGATAAAATTAAAAACGATTAAAAAACGTAACAATATATTGACTCGTACTACTGAAAAAGCTACAAAACAAATTTAAAATTTTTGATTAAATGTTGACTTCTACTACTGAAAAAATAACAAAAATTTAAAAAGTCTGACTAAATATTGATTTGTACTACTTACAAGAATACAAAAAATTCAAAAATTCTGACAGAATATTGACTTGTACTAATGAAAAATAACAAATAATTTATAAGCAGCCTCACTAAATATTTATTTGTACTACTGAAAAACTACGAAACAAATTTAAATAGTGTGACTAAATACTGACATATACTACTTACACTGTAAAAAGAAAGTACTAAAACAGTACTAATTTTAGGTATCAAAATAGAACCAAATTATAATTTAGTAATTAAAGAATCTAACGGAATATTGACTTGTACTACTGAAAAAAAATAATTTAAAAAGTCAGACTTAAATCATTGACTTTCACTTATGCAAAAAATTAAATTTTGTTTAACGAAGTGAACATTCTGAAGGTTGATTTAAAACTAAGCAAAAATAAAGCGACATATAGTTGATATTGATAAATTGAACAGGATTCGAAAAAAATAATAAATTATTAAAACTTGACTTGTTATATTTTCTCCGTACTATTTTATTATTCGTACACGCAAGTTTAGTTATAATTATATACCAAGCGAAGCTATATTATAATTACATATATCACCTCTATTTATCGTGTGTAAAAAATTCTTATGTCTTTGTGCAAAGAACATATATAAGCAATTATACATTGATTAAATGAAAAAAGGGCTTTAAAATAAATGTCATTTCTTTCCTCTTTTGATATTATATATATATATATATATCTAGTCTATATGAATCACACACAGTATGATTACAGCAAAATTTTCATTTACAATTTTAAAATATTCCGGTCTTTGGCGACCAAAATCACTTCGATCACAATGGGCGTTTTTACTTTATAATTTATATAGTTTTACAATTGTTTTTCTATTTGTCACACTTGACATGTCATTATTATTGTTTATAATTTTAATTCCAACTAATGTAGAAATATTAATGAAAAATCTTATGTTTTTTATTGGTGCCTTTTCATTGAATTTCAAAGTTATTTATATTTTATTACGTCGCAATGAATTTATTCAATTTGACAATATGTTTTTGGAAAAATATTGTCATCCACGTGATGAGCATGAATTTTTCATACAAACAAAAATCGACAATTTCAATAGGTTTGTCATTTAAAACAAAAAAAAATGAAAACAAATTTATGTAATTCAAATAATCAGTTACTTGACTATAAATTTTTTATATTAATTTTTTATTTGAGTCAAATGTATTTATTTTAAATAGCAAAAATTATTGATTCGAATATTTGATTTAAATAAAAAATTTTTGGTTTAAAATATAAACATTTATTTGGTCTAAAGAAATATTTATTTGTTAATAAATTTGTTAAATTATTTTTTTATTATCAAATAAATATTTAGTAAGGTAAATTAGTAAAATATATTAATAAATATTTATTTGATAATAAATTTTTTTTTTTTATTATCAAATAAATACCCAATCGAAAATTTACTACTGGCGTAGTACTGGCGCAGTACTGGCACCCAGTATTGGAATTAAGTTTTGGAAATGGTCTCAGAAAACTTTTTAACTAAATAATTTTACCAAGAGAAGAGCAAAATAAAATACAATTTTAATTTTGAAAAACAAAATCAGACTGCCCAGCCTCGGCAGCCAATACTGAACCAGTACTGCGCCAATAGTTAACTCTGGTATAATACTGAAATTTTTGCTTGGGTATTTAATTGTTATTTTTTAATGTTAATAGAAAAATAAAGCTTCTATTTCTTTCAGAATAAATTCCATTCGTTACTTTGCAGTATGTTACGTGTATTTTGCATTTAATTTTGTCATTTTGTCATTGGCATCGAATGATATTGAAAGTTCATTGCCGATGAAAGCATGGATTCCTTATAATATAGATAAAAATTTTAATTTTTGGATTGCTTATTTACATGAAACATTGGTAATGTTAATAATGATTCATGCATATGTTGCATTAAATGGTCTTACAATTGGAATGATGCAACAAATTTGTGGTCAATTGGACATTATTAGTCATCGTTTATGTCAAATTGATAAATTAGTTAAAAAAAATGATCAAATTCCTACTAATTCACAATTTATTATTCTTAAACAATGCGTGCATCATCATTCTTACGTCTATTTGTAAGAATAAATTTTTAATAATTATATTGTTCTTAAAAAATATTTTATTCTTAATTTTTTTTTTTTTTTAATTTAATTTCTTTTAATAATATAGTACTTTTTAAATAATAATAAATTAATTATATTTTTTTAATAACTGTCGATAAATAAATAAAGTAAATAAAATTTTTATTAAATTTAAAAAAAAATTAATTCTTTTAGAATTGGCAAAAAGTTGAATAATATTCTCGGTTGGTTGGCACTTTTTATGTCTCTTATTACAATTATTATTTTATGTTCAATGATTTATCAAGTGTCAACACACAAACCAAATTCATTGGAATTTTGGTCATCAATTGCATCTTCCAATAGTCTTCTAATAGAAATATTTCTCTATTGTTGGTTTGGTCAGGAAATGATTGGAAAGGTGATATTTTTTTTCTGCAAATTAATTATAATTATGAATTTTATATTTATTTATTATAATTATAATTTTAATAAAATTTGAAATAATTTAGAGTACAGGTATAGCCGATGCGGCCTACGAAATTGACTGGTCAAATTTATCAATAAAATCAAAAAAATATTTAATTCTTATAATATTACGAGCTGCTAGGCCCATACAATGGAGTGGTTTTTCAATTGTTACAATGTCATTGGAAACATTTTTCAAGGTTTTAAATTTTTATTATAGTTAATTATTGAATTAATTAATTAATTAATTAATAATTGGAGCTAATTTCTTTTTATTTTTCAGGTTTTAAAAGTATCTTACTCGAGTTTTAATCTTATTAAATCGATGTAAGATTCGAGTTTTAAAAAAACAAAATTTACGGATAATTATTAGACAAAAATAAAATCCAAGAATATGAAAAATGAAATAAATTATTATTTGAAGAAAATAAATTAATTATATAATTATTAATTTAATGAATTAATTGGTATTCATTTCAAATACACAAATATTTGTAGCTAATATTTAATGAAAATAAAAATTATTTGCTTCAAGTATATATTTATTTGATAATAGTAACCAATTATTTGAAGTAAATATATATATATATATATTTTAGTTTAACAATGTTAACAGTTTGAAGGATGATGTCGAACTGAGCAAATAAAAAATAAAAATTAATTTACCTGTGTATTTCTTGCCAACAGGATGGCAAATTATCAATTATTAAACTATATCCCTCATGGTTATATTTTCTCGCTTTATTCGTACACGCGAGTTTTATTAATTCACAGAAAATTTAAAGGCATTAAAATAAGCTGCATCGCTTATTATTTTAATCTAATTTTGCTTATTTTAATCCAATTTGGTATTAAAATAAGCAAAATTGGATTAAAATAATAAGCGTTGCAGCTTATTTTAATACCTTATAATTTTCTGTGTTATTCTAAGCTATTATAACTATAAATTATTGGGAAAAATAAAAATGATGAACAATTCAGACAAAGGAATAATTCCACTAATCGCACTGATTTTTTTATAGCTGTAAAGTAGTAAAATAAATTGAAAATTATGTTCACTTCATGAACATTATTGTTAATTTATTGTTAATTAATGTTTATCGTTATTGTTATTGTTATTATATTTTATTATATTTAATAATAATAATAGCCCTTGCCCTTATAAAAATAATAAGATAATAAAGAAAAAAAAAAATTCAAAATTATTTTTGGTATTAACTCTTATTTTGTAATAATATAATTTTGCAATTTAATTTTAACATAAATTTTGTTTAAGGAAAATTAGAGGAATTTATTGAAAAAAAAGATTCGATTAATTGATAAAACAAATTGAAAACAATACAAAAACAGTTGTCTGGAACAATTTAACCGAAAAAATATCAGAATTAACAAAAAATTTTTTATGTTTTTAAAAATAGATATTTTTACACAAAAAAAATATTATTTTATTCTTGCAGAATCTGAATTTACTCCTGGAGATAAGGTCACATTTATGAACTGCATTCGTCGACCAAAATAAGGTAAATTTTTTTTTTTTTAGTTACAATTTTTCTCTCCTATCATTATAGGTTTTCATCGGAAAAGAAAATAACACAGAAAAAAGAAAAATTTTCTAAATAATTTGCATTTCAATTCGTTTGTAGTGTCACAAATGGCAAATCACTTCCGTTTTCTTTTAACACTTCTTCTCACTACTGTGAATGAAAATTCAAAAAACATATTTAAATACAAATTACATTTAAATAAATTTTTTTTTTAAATTAATAAAATTATTAATAAATAAATATAGTAATAATTAATAATATAATAATAAATTAATAATTTGTCAATTATACCAATAATAGTTTAGAAAATATTTTCAATTATATAAATTTCAAATAAATCACTCGGTATTATTATAATTATAGAAATGAGAAATTTGTACTTTTATCGAAATTTTTTGTTTTATTTTATACTTTTTAATTATTTTAATAATAATAATTTTAAACGAAGTGAATACTACGAAGGTTGATGTTGAACTGAGTAAAAATAAAATCACTTATAGTTTAAGTGTAAATTTATTCCCGCCAGTAGAATAATTAAATATTAACTATGTTTCCTTGTTATATTTTCTCCCTGCAATATTTGTACACGCACGTTTTAATTAATTATTCTAAGACTAGAAACCGTTATAATTACATACGTGTCTCGTGTACCTTACAAAACTTGTAACAAAAAAAATTTTACCAATTATACATTAATTTTTATAAGCAAAAAGGGGTTTAAGATAATAGAATTTTTTTTTTTGATAATAAAAATCGTTTTATTCCCTCGATATTATAGTTCATTTATGAATTATAATTCACAGTATGATAACAGCAAAATTTTCATTTAAAATTTTACAATATTCCGGTCTTTGGCAACCAAAGTACTTAACATCAAAATGGATATTTTTACTCTATAGTATTTATAGTTTTTTTATACTATTTCTATTTGTCACAATTGACATTTCATTGATAATGTACGTTATATTTATTCCATCTGACATTTCAATAATGATGGAAAATATTATGGTATCAATGACAGTGTTTGCATTGATATTTAAGGTTATTTATGTTTTGTTTCGTCGCAATGACATTATTCAATTTGACGATATGTTCTTGAAAAAATATTGTGCACCACGTGACGAATATGAATTTTTTTTACAAAAAAAAATTGACAATTTCAATAGGTTTGTCATTTAAAAATGTTTTTTTTTTTTATAGGGTCAGAATTTCTCAAACGGATCACCTAAAATTCAGAAATTTTTTTTTTAGTCTCATTTTTTTTTTTAAGGTTTCTTACACAAAATTGTGTGGAGAATTAAAAAAAAAAAATTTATTTTCTGTAGGACCTCAAGAACACTATTTTTTAATAACATTTTATAAATAAATAATATAAAAATCTATTAAATATGAAATTTTTTCAAAATAAAAATTATATTTAGAAACTACATTTTAAGACGAGAAAAACCCTTTTTTTTAATTGATGAACAGGAACTCGAGAAAAAAATTTTTTAAAATAAGACTGCAAAAAATTTCAATTGTTTATAACTTTAACAAAAAATTTTTTTTGACCTAAAAATTTCAGGGACTTATTTTTACAAAGAAATGATTTTTGATGAAAAAAAAAAATTCTGAATTTTAGGTGATCCGTTTGAGAAATTCTGACCCTATATAATAATTTAATTTTACCAGTATAAATAAAAATTTATTTGTATCAATTATCAAATAATTTTCTTATTTTATTTCAAATAATTCTTTATTTGTTTCAAAATAATTAATTATTTTATTTCAAAAAATTTTTGATTGCTTCAAATAATTTGCTTTCAAATTATTTCTAATCAATTATTTTTTTTTGTTTTGAAATAATTTTTATTATAAATTTTATTTAAACCAATACATTCTGTATTTAGGACAAATAAAATTTAATTGATTCAAATAAAATTTAATTTATTGAAGAAAATATTTATTTGACAATAGATATAAGTTTTATTTGAATATTTAATTATGTGAATCAAAAATTACTTCTATCGGTGTAGTTTTGATTAGACAATTATTTTTTTAATTTTTAAATATCAGTGATTTTTTTTTAAATATTGTACAATAAAGAGAATTTAAAGAACTAATTTATTATTCTAAATTAAAAAGAAAATAATTTTATTTCTAGGGTAATTATTATTATTAATTTATAATTTTATAATTACAGATTAAATTCTATTCGTTTCTTTATAATATGTTACGTGTATTTTGTATTTAATTTTGTCATTTTGTCATTGGTATCAAAAGACATTTACAATTCATTGCCAATGAAAGCATGGTTTCCATACAATATACATGAAAAATTTAATTTTTGGATTGCTTATTTACATGAATCATTGGTAATGTTAATAATGTTTAACGCACAGGTTGGATTAGATGGTCTTGTTATTGGAATGATGCAACAAATTTGTGGTCAATTGGATATTATTAAACATCGATTATATCAAATTGATAAATTGTTTGAAAAAAATTACAATATTGATAATAATTTACAATTTATTGTTCTTAAAGAATGCTTACATCATCATTCTTATATTTATTTGTAAGTTGTTGATAGTTTTTTTTTTTTTTTTTTTATTATTATTAATTTCTGTACCATTCAATCGATATTAATAATTAATTAAATTTCGAAACAAAATTAATAATTAATTAAAAAATTTAATTTAATTAAAAAATAATAATAAATTTTTCTTAGAATGGGGAAAAAGTTGAACAATATTCTCGGCTCGTTGGCAGCTTTAATGTTTTTAATTACAATAATTGCACTTTGTTCGGTTATTTATCAAATATTTTTAGCTGATCCAAATTCAATGGAATTTTGGTCGTCAATTGCAACTTCCAATACTATTATTTTTGAAATATTTCTTTATTGTTGGTTTGGTCAAGAATTAATAGGAAAGGTGCTTAATATTTTTTTTCACGTATATTTTATGAAAGATAATAATTTTTTAAAAAAATGTCTTGAAAATTAATAAAAACAAAAAAAAAATCGAATAATAAAATTATTTTAATAATAATTTGAAATTTTTAAATTTTAATGATTTTATTTATTTTTAATTAATTTAATTTTAATCCCAGAGTGCAGGTATCGCTGATGTTGCATATGAAATTGATTGGACAAAATTGCCTATAAAATCAAAAAAATTATTGATTCTTATAATATTTGTGCTGGTAGGCCTTTGGAATTGAGTGGCTTGTCTATTGTTACAATGTCATTGGAAACATTTCTTAAGGTATTTAAATGTAAAAGCAAAAAAGAAATAAAATAATAAATTTAAACTTTTGTAATTTTTTTCACTTTCAGATTTTAAAAGTCTCTTACTCGAGTTTTAATCTTATCAAATCCATGTAATTTGCTCGTTACAAAAACAATCAAGGATAATTTAAACAAAGAAATAAAAACTCTGATATTAACATTAAAAATTTTTCTATCAGTCAAATTAATTTCAAATAAGAGAAAAATTATTATAAAAATTAAAAAATTCAGAACAAATAATAATGTACATTTGTAATTTTGTAAATAACAATTTTATTAATTGTACATGAATTATCATTCAATTTTGTTGTAAACTTGTAAAATATTAAATAAAATTCAAATATATTACAATAGAATACTATAAAAATTTTGTGTAATAATAAATCAATAATTTTTAATTACACCACTAATAATTATCACATTAAATTTTGTATTATTTTAATATCAAAATGGTATTAAAAAAAAAAAAAAAAAAAATTCAACACATCGAAAATTATGTTAAAATAATTCATTTAAAGATTAAAATTGCAACAAATTAATTTTTGCAAACTTTCAAAAATTGGACGTTTTTATTTACGAAATTTAAGAAACGAATTTTATTTTTAAAAATTCATTATTTTAATTACCAATAATAGTTTAGAAATATTTTCAATTATATAAATTTTAAATAAATCACTCGGTATTATTAATTATAGAAATGAGAAATTTGTACTTTTATCAAATTTTTTTTTTTATTTTATACATTTTAATTATTTTAATAATAATTTTAAACGAAGTGAATACTACGAAGGTTGATGTTGAACTGAGCAAAAATAAAATCACTTATAGTTTAAGTGTATAAATTTATTCCCGACAGTATAATTCGTAGAATAATTAAATATTAACTATATTCCCTTGTTATATTTTCTCCCTGCAAAATTTGTACACGCACGTTTTAATTAATTATTCTAAAACTAGAAACTGTTATAATTACATACATGTCTCGTGTACCTTACAAAACTTGTAACAAAAAAAAAATTTTACCAATTATACATTGATTTTTATAAGCAAAAAGAGGTTTAAGATAAAAATTGTTTTATTCCCACGATATTATATAATCCATTTATAAATTATAATTCACAAGTATGATAACAGCAAAATTTTCATTTAGAATTTTACAATATTCCGGTCTTTGGCGACCAAAATCACTTCGTTCGCAATGGGGTTTTTTACTTTATAATTTTTATAGTTTTCTAATTGTTTTTCTATTTGTCACACTTGACGCTTCATTATTATTATATATTATTTTAATTCCAACTGATATTGAAACATTAATGAAAAATGTTATGTTCTTTGTAACAGTATTTGGATTAAATTTCAAAGTTATTTATGTTTTATTACGTCGCAATGATATTATTCAATTTGACGATATGCTCTTGGAAAAATATTGTACTCCACGTGATAATCAGGAATTTGTCATACAAACAAAAATTGATAATTTCAATAGGTTTGTCTTTTTTTTTTTTTTTTTTTTGTCGTTAAAATTTAATTTTTCTGTTAAATTATAGTCCAACAATGAACTTTAGGGGGAAAAAAAATTGTGGCTCGTTTTTTTTGTATAGTTATTATTTTTTTTGGAAAAATTTTATAAAAATTCTAAATAATTTTAATTAAATTAAATTTAATTAAATTTCTAAATTCCAAAGACTGAAAAAAAATTAGGAAAACAGGCCTCGGATCGACTTAAAGGCACAAAAAAAGTCGTTTTATTTATATTCCAAAAAAAAGTCGATTTTTTTCATTTTAACAAAAAATTTTTAGATTTTAAAATAATAATAATAATAATTTTGAAAAGGGTTAAAGTTGAAATTTTAACAAATAACTGAATTTCAAAAGTTAATTTTCAGACAATAATTAAAATTTACAAAACTAAAAATAATTTATTAAATAATTTTAAATAACATTTTTTAAAAGCAACTGAATTTTCAAAGATTTACATTTGAAATTCTTGAAATTAATTGAACTTCAAGTGATTTTTAATTAAATTTTTTTTTTGATGATTTCACAAAAAAAAATTTATTAGAAATCACGGACAAAAATACAATAATTTAAAAATCATTTTTAATGGAAAAATGGTTTAAAATAGTTGAATTTTCGAAGAATATTATAAAAATAGTTTTAAAAAAATAATTGAATTTCTGAAGAGTTATAATTGAAATTATTAAATTTTAAAAAATTGTTGATGGAAAATTTTAGAAATAATTAAATTTTAGAAGCTTTTAAATTCAAAATTTTTGAATATAATTAAATTTCAATTGAAATTTTGGATAATAATTGAATTTTAGTTGATTTTTGATTGAAAATTTTAATAATAATTAATTTTAAATTGAAATTTTTGAGAATAATTGAATTTTAATTGATTTTAAATTGGAAATTTGGAAAATAATTGAATTTTAGTTGATTTTGAATTGAAATTTTTGAAAATAATTGAAATTTAGTTGATTTTGAATTGAAAATTTTGAAAATAATTGAATTTTAGTTGATTTTGAATTGAAATTTTTGAAAATAATTGAAATTTAGTTGATTTTGAATTGAAAATTTTGAAAATAATTGAATTTTATTTGATTTTGAATTGATTTGTGATTTAGAATTAAAAATTTTTGGTAATTTTATTTGATTTTTAATTTTAATTTTAAACATTTGTTAAATTTCATAAAAATTTTTAATTGAAAAATAATTTGAAATAATTGAATTTGTGACGAATTTCATTAAAATTATTAAAAATAATTAATTTAGTGAAGAATTTTAGTTAAAAATTTGTTAATTAATTGAAATAAAGAAGATCTGAAGAAGATCTGCATTTTATACTAAAAAAAATTTTTAAAATGCAAAAAAAGTCGAAAAAAGTCGGAAATAGTCGAAAAAGTCGTATAATCCGAGGCCTGGCGAAAATTTGTTAAATATTAGTGTCGTTGTATTTTAAAACTATTTCTTTGTAAAAACAATTTTCTAAGGTTTTGAAATTTCTTTTCGAATTTGGGAAAATTTTTGATAAAATTATTTTCTTTCATTTTTATTTAGAATAAAGTTAGTATTTCTTTTAGTCGATAATAATTGGTGTTTCTTTTTAAAATATGATGAAAAAAGTGATTTTATTTTCAGATTTAATTCTATACGTCTGTTTATTGTATGTTATATGTATTTTGCATTTAATTTTATAATTTTGTCATTGGTATCAAAAGACATTCAAAATTCATTGCCCATGAAAACATGGATTCCATATAATATTGATTCAAAATTTAATTTTTGGATGACTTATTTACATCAAACAACAGTAATGATGATAATGGTTAACTCACAGGTTGCATTAGATGGTCTTGCTATTGGTATGATGCAACAAATTTGTGGTCAATTGGATATTATTAGACATCGATTGAATCAAATTAATAAATTTAATATGAAAAATCACAATATTGATAATAATTCACAATTTATTATTCTTAAAGAATGCTTACATCATCATTCTTACGTCTATTTGTAAGTTATGTGAAATAATTTTATTGTATTAATTTATTTCCATATCAATGAATCGATTATAATAATAAGAGATCTATAATTTAAAATAAGCTATTAAAAATAAATAATTAATTATAATTATAATTATATTAATTATTATTATTATAAATTATATATATTTTTCTCTAGAATTGGAAAAAAGTTAAATAATCTTCTTGGTTGGATGGCTATTTTAATTTTTCTAATAACAATAATTGCTTTGTGTACCGTTATTTATCAAATAACATCGGCTAGTCCAAATTCAATGGAATTTTGGTCCTCAATTGCATCGTCCAATAGTCTTTTATTTGAAATATTTCTTTATTGTTGGTTTGGTCAGGAAATGATAGGAAAGGTTGTTTAAACAAAAATTAGAATCGAAAAGAATAAAAAAAATTTCTACAATAATTTTAATGCAATTCAAAATTTTTAATAATTAATATGCAACTTGAATAAAAATTAATTTTTAACTTAAAAACTAATTATTATTAACAAAATTGAAATTATTATGTAATTTAAATAATAAATACTATTTAAATTAAATAATAAATATTATTTAAATTAAATAATAAATATTATTTAAATTAAATAATAATTTTTAAATTTAATTTAAATACATTCTTAGAGTGCAGGTATCGCTGATGTGGCCTACGAAGTAAATTGGACAAATTTACCGATAAAATCAAAAAAATATTTAATTCTTATAATATTAAGAGCTGCCAAGCCCATTGAATTAAGTGGCTTGTCAATTGTTACAATGTCATTAGAAACTTTTCTTAAGGTATAAAAATAAGGCATAAAATAGCAATTAATAATTCCCATTTAATAAATTAATTTCATCCTAATCATGTTTTAATCCAAATTAATTATTTAATCTTTACTAACACTAATTATCAATTTAATATAATCCTTGCAGATTTTGAAAGTATCTTACTCAAGTTTTAATCTTATCCAATCCATGTAATGTGCTGGTAAAAAAAAAGTTTGATGGCAATTTAAAAAAAAAAGAGAGATAATTTTTCTATGAAACTGAAAAAAATTTAATTTTCACATATATAAGTAGTGAAAGACAATATCAGTGAGATAAATATTTAAAAATTTTGTAATATACGGATATAATTAAGAGAATGTGAAATATTTGCAGATGTGTTATATCATTAATTTTTATTGTAAAAAAATTACGATATTGTATTATATATACAGAATGAAATATTTTTTTTGCATTAAATGTAACTAAATAATAAAAAAAAAGTTTATTTTATTACTTAAGTTTCACTAATTATCCTAGGAAGCCACAATTAACGAACTGTAGTTAAAATATAATTATTAGTATAGTTAAAGACAGTCGGGCAAAATGTTAATTTTTCATTTTTTTTCTTTACAACAGTTGTAAAAAAAACAATTTTGGCTCAAACAAAACTTTTTGTTAATAATACTCTATTTAAAACGTACATTTAATTATAAATATAAAATAAATAATAAAAATTCATTTCCGATACAAAGTGCAAATAAATATCAAATAAAAAAAAAAACTTAAAAAAGTAATAATAAAAGTAAATTAAAAATATTAAATTGAAAATTAAAAACCCAATTCACGATTAGAAAAAAAAACATGAAAAAGCGAATGAAAGTAAATGAAAAATGAAGAAAAATAAATTAATATCAAACTGAAATAGCAATTTTAAATTTAAATTAAATCAATTTCAATTTAATTTAAAGGACATTTGTTCTTTCTATTCTGAATTGCATTGCACTGGAGAATTGGATTTTTACGATGCTTCTGGTTTCTATATATAATTGGAAAAATAAAATAAAAAATCTATTTAATTTGAAAATATAAAATAAAAAATTTTTTAAAAATAAAATTATTAATTACTGAAGAATTTAAAGTTGCAACTAAATATATCTTATTTATTATTTTATTTATAATAAACAAATATTTAATTTAATTTTGATAATTATTTGTTGCTTTTGAAGAAATATTTTTAAATAAAAATTAAATTTGTTCATTTTCAATTATTTTTATTTTTAATTAACTCAAATTAAAAATAACAATTTAAAATATTAATTATTCACAAAATATCACAAGCAGTTACGTTAAATTTTCTAGTTTTCAATTTTTTTTTCTACACTGCAATTAGTTTTCTTCTAAAATATATTAAATATATATTTTTAAATTAAATGTCAATTATTTAGACATTGAGGTAGTTGAATTTTTCAATTTTTTTTTCATACAGTTTCATTATTGAAGGATTTATTAACTTTTTTCGTAAATAGGACAATGGGCAAGTGAAAGACATCTCACAAATGTCCATACATCTGTATCGGTCCAATCCATCAATGGATATTCTATTTTAATTCCATTTAGAACATCATCTTTTAAATTATAAATTTCTCTTTTCTCCACTTCCGATTTTGCACCCATTAATATAAATTTTAAATTCGGTATTTTCCATTTTAGAATTTCAATATCATTTTGTGGCGTTTCTTTAAATAACATTATATCAGCATTGTATCTGAAAAAGAAAAATCCATTTAAGTTTTCAATTTCAGTTTAGATTGTAATTTAATTATTTAATTAGAGGTGCTTACGTTTCCATTATTTGATTAAGAAAATCTTCATCTGCAGGAGAAAGTGTTTCTTTTTGAAAACAAAGAATCTGTAATTTATTTCCATTCTTGAGAATTCGTTTGTTTGCAACAAATGCTAAATGTAATATTACAGTTGATTCGACATTTGAATCGAAATAAATTCCCACATTATTTGTGTCCTGATAAATATATCTATTAACAAAACAATAGCAATTAAAACAAATAGAATTTAATTAATAAAAAAATTAAAAAGAAATTCTTTTAATTACTCAATGTGCCTGAGGGAATTTTCAAAATAATTTCGTCTCTCTTTTTGTTTATTTAGAAATCTTTCGTATTTCATTATCGAATTTTCCATTGGAGAATTATCATAGTCAATTAAAATATTTGTTGGTATTAAACTACAAAATCTATCTTTTGCCTTTTGCGTCATGGCCTCTGTGTCACTCTCTATAGTGATTCGTGCTCTATAATAACTGAAAACAATATTTCTTATATTTAAATTATTTTTTTCGAATTTTTAAAATTCATTACCTGTGTATAAATTCCGGATAGGATCCAAAATTGACTAGGGGAAATTCTTTGGAAACAGATGTCAAAGCATCAGCAAATACTTCCTCTCTGGCATTCAAAAAAACTTGAGTCGTCACAAAATTTTTATTAGTTCCAAAAAGTTTCTGAAAAAATTTTTTATTTACATCAAAATTGTAATTATTTTTATAGTTTAGAAAAATTTTTTTTTTACGTTGCACAAAGATCCAAAAGATCCTCTCAAAAAATTCGGTGAACCAGGAAAAACAAATACATTTTTTAATGTTATACAAGGATAAGCCAAGGGTCGACCTGTCTCTTGATTTATGCCAAAATGTAGAGAAGCTTCCTTTGGTATCTGTAAATAGTTTTCAATAATTGATTACAATATTATATATCAATTTAATTAAAAATAAAAACTCACGTAGGCTAATTTATATCCTGGAGAAGATGCACCCTCAACTCCGAATTTATTTTTTACAATATCAACTAATATTGGATGATAATGAAGTGGAGATTCAAAAGCTTTTCCAAGACCTTAAACATTTTTTTTTTTCAAATTAAAAATTAATTCTCATCAATAATAGTATTGTAATAGGACAAATTTACAAGATAATGAAAATTTTAATTGTGAAAAAAGTTATTCAGTAAAATCACCTTCAAATGTTACATCATCGTGAGTTGGTCCAATTCCACCAGATGTAATCACATGAGTATATTTCCTAGAGAAATTACGAATTTCATTTGCAATCTCATCAACATCGTCACTTAAGACTGAAATCTTAAATAAAGGGATTACTTAAATTTACATGAGAGGGATTTAATTACAGGAATTCTGTTAATTTACAGACAAAATGTAAATGTTATTAAAATTAACTAGAATTTAATTTTATTCTAATTTAAATTAAGCTCTACTTATACACAAATTTAAATTTATTCTAATTAAATTTCATTCTATAATAATTATATCTATTATATAATTTTAAATTTAGTTTTAATTTACACTAAATTTGATAATACCTTTTTTTTCTAAAACTCACCTTCTTCACTTTCACTCCACATTTGTACAAAAGATTTGATATAAAATAAGAATTAGTATCTTTTACTTGTGCTTTTAGAATTTCATCGCCAATTACTGAAAAAAATAATAACCATAGAACTTATAGTAATTTCTTTTTTTTCTACAAAAAAAAAATACATTACTTACTAAGTATTCCGGCAGTTTGATGATTACTAAAGGTACTATTTAGACGACGAATTATTTTTAAGTAATTTTTCACATTAATTCCAAAAATATCGTAAAAAGCTCTGAGAGATTGCATTTTTTTTTTTTTTTTAATAAAATATTTTTAAAAACACCTGTAAAAATTTGTTAATCTTTGAGAAGAAATTAAATTTTATTTATTTACAGTCAATATATTAATAATAATTTGTAAGGAATTAAAAAATATAACACAATATTAAATATTAATAAACAAGGAACATATTTGCAATTAGTAACTACAAATAAAATAAAGTAAAACAATTTCTTTCTTATAGGTTATGTTGTACAATCACTCGAAAACATTACAAATTCCAATTACCTACCTTTATATTCTTTCCTTCAGCAAACTTAAATTTTTTTCAATATTGAATCCACATGTGTTACTAATAAATATTTATAAAAAATTGCTAAATAAAAGTCATTATTGTCATGTTGACGGTCGTCTCACGGTCACTTCCAAGGTTGTGTGAGTTTAAATATACAAACAGGAAATTTTGTAAACAATTAAATAAATTACGGGATGTAAAATAAATTAAAAATTGTAATAATACATTACAAATAATTTAGTCAACAAAAGTTTTATAAATAAACAATTTCAAAAGAGCTCATTTTTGTTGACAACCATGCGCGGCGCCATGACACTTTTAGTCACGTGATCAATGTATAGTTCACAGTAATTGCGATAGAGGCGCTCACCACATTTTCCGTTGAAATCTCAAATCAGTTAAAATTTTATTTTATTTATACTTTTTCAATTAGTTTTGTAAAATAAAAAGTTGTTTTTTAAGTGAAAAATTATGAAAACTCTTTGTTTTAACAATAATATTAATATCCTCAATTGATTGAATTAATTTATTTGAAAAATGGATTTCACGCAAGAGGTAAATCAATATTTTCATTAACATTTCAAAAACATAACCTCAATTTTTTGAATTTTTCGTTTATATATATATAAAAAACAGATATAATTTCTTTATAAACATTCCAAATTGATGATTATTATTGAATAAAGTAATAAATGTTATTTTTTTTTTGGAAAAAAATTAAATATTCCTTTTTATGTAAATTTGAAAAGAAAAAAAAATTATAATTAGGCAAAATTTCTTTTTTTCAATTTTATAGATTGATCGTCATTCCACATTAAGTTCGACAAACAGTTCCGCACTATCAGTAGATTCAAGACAATTTGAGAGCGATGTAATTCCCGAGATGCAGGAAAAATTAAAAATACTAACAGACGGAATAGTTGAGAGTGTTGCAGAAAATGTGGCACTTGAAAATGAAATGTCATTATTTTTAAAAGAAATTGGCATTGAATTTAAATTATTGCCAAATGACATTAAAGATGGTCTTAATAAAGTTTGTGACATTTTAAAAGTCGAAGGATTAAGCGACATGGATTTGTCAACATTAGAAATACACATGCAACAAAAGGAATTTGAAAATAAACAAAAAACTCGCGAAGAAGCTGAATTCAAAATGAATTATGATATTGTATTTAAAAAATATAAACGAATACAAGAAAAAGTTGATTCAGTGAAAAATTCCATTCAATCATTGGAGAGGAAAATTATTAATTGGAATGAGGAGAAAAATGAGGAATCTGAAAGATTGTTAATTCTTTCGAAATTAGATACTTATAGAGGTAAAATTGTCAAAATGAATGAGCAATTAAAAAATTTAAATATCAACGATTTACATCCTGATATAATAATAAAATCATCATATCTATGCATGGAGAAATTGGATGAATTAAATGAATTAAACAGAAATTTGAGTAAATATGCAGATTTACCGCCGAATTTATTACAAGCAAAGAGTGCCCTTGAAAGTAAAAAAAAGGAACTAGAGAAGATTGAGAAGACAATTATTGAGAGACTTATGTGACGCGCAAGAATAGTTGTAAATTTTTCTATTTGTTTTTTAATCCGAAGATAATAAAAAAAGTAAGTAAATAATAAAAAAAAAATTTCCTTCTCTATAATAATTTTTATTTAAAAAATTTATTATTATTATTATTATTATTATTATTATTAAGTTTATCGAAATATTAATTAAAATCGAAATGAAAAATTTAGTAAAAATATTTTTAATTTTTACATTTATACAATATAACAGAAGATAATTTCAAATTGAAAAAAAAACAAACAAATTTGATAGTATTTTAAAAAGAAAATTGGAAACATAAATGAAAAATATTTTAAACTCAATTTGAAATTTAAAATCCGTATTTAGATTGCGTTTGTTGTCGAGTGAGTTTATTTTGGGCCCATTGATTTTTAAGTTCAACCTCCATGGCTTTTGCTTGATGTGCCAAATATGTGATTTGATGTTTCTTTTTCGATTGACCACTTGGTCCGGCACCTTGTGAAATTGGTCTTGTTACTGGTTCCTCTGTTAATGCCTTTACCATCCAATCTCTTTCATCTGGTTTAATATCCTCACCATTAATATCAATAATATCAACATCATGAAATTCTTTATTTTTCCTCTTCACACCCCGTTTACCGCAAAGATATTCAATTGCTTTTTCATCAAAAACAAGATTACCCGTTGAATCAACATTATAATCTTGTTCTGGTATTGGTAATTTTGGTCCAACTTGAGCTTTATTTTTATAAATAATATCCTCTCTTGGTAAATTAATTACATTACTCACAAGTGTTTTGTTAGAAATTTGTGCCTCCTCTGTCTCTTTATTAATTTCTCCTTGACTATTATTTTCTAATTTTGAAAATTGTTTTGAATTTTTCATTGTTTCATTAACAATATCGGAAATTGAAACATTGGATAGGGGAATTTCATCATTTGTCGATGATAATGAGAAAAAATCAATTTTTGAGTTATTGTCCTCGTCATCAGAATTTGAATCATAATTAATTAGGGAATTTTGTGATTTCTTCGTGAATTTTAATTTGTCGATGATATTTCTCTCTTGAGGTTTTGGTTTTGGAATTTCTTTTTTAGTAATTACATGGGGAACCATTGGTTTGGATTTTAATAATAATTCCGATTTCGGTGGTGGAAGAACAGCGAATAATCCAGTTCCTTTCTGCGATTATAAAAATAGATTTTATTAATTTTTCAAAATATGTAAAAATTGAAAAAAAAAATATGCGTAAATAGTAATAAATTTACTAATATGTATTTGAATAATAAATATTACTTGTGATGGTTTAGTTCTGGATTTCGCTTCTTTTTCCTGGTCGAGATCTTTAAACTGTAATATAAATTTTTAAAGGAATGTAAATATAATAAATAATGTTTAATAATTAATAATTGATAACTTACATCAGAAAGAGAAGGTACGGATATTTTGACAGGGCCTTTTTCTTTTTTCTCTGGTTTTTCTAACAATAATTTCGATGGAGGTAAACAATCATCATCATCATCCTCTATTGTCGTTTCGACAATATCCTTATGTTTTGGTTGTGGCAAAAGATTGAAATTAATCGTACCATTATTATGAATATCGTTTACAATATTTTTGTTTACATTTAAATCCTTTTCTTGAACTATTTTCGGAATTGGTAAATTAATACGATTTCTATTTTCGTTTGTTAATGATTTCTCAGCTTTTGGAATATTATCTATTGTGATAGTTGTTTGTATTTTCGTTTCTTGTAAAGTTTCATCTTTTATCGGGATATCGATAATTTTTGAAATTTCAATATTATTTTCTATTATACTTTTCGTGTTATTTAATTGTTTTGTTGAATCTTCATTTGTAACAATCTCCTCGTCACTACTTTCATCACTACTTCCATAGGCAACGAGGCTCATTTTTTTTAAGGGCTTGCAATTAATTTATTATTTATGAAAATACGATTTTTTTAATATTTTTTCTGATAAGAAAACACAATTATTGACAACAAAAAGGCTCTAAAATTTTGACGTTTTAACAACTACGACAACCATGAGAAACATAACCTATTTTTTTTGTTAAAATTTCAAATTACCAGCACTAGGCGGCGTGAGCGTAAACGTCAAAATTACGAGGGAAAATTTGAATATAAAATTTCATTTACCAAAGAAATATTAATGTTTTATTATTGTTTATCACTTTATTTAAAAAATTTTTATTTTCTTTTGTCATTTTCATTATTATTGATCGTTACAATACAAGTAATTCCTTAATAACAGATCGATTGTTGTATTCGTCGGTAATAGCCCCTGTTGAAGATCTATATTCATACACCCGTGTATTTCTGAAGACGAATCTGTTTTAAATTACCGACAATAGTTTTATTATAAAATAAAAAAAAATAATTAAATCATTTTTGGTCTTTTTTTACAATTTTCTTTAAATTGAAAAAAAATTTAAATCTCGGAAATTTAATAATAATATTTAATAATGATAATAATAATAATAATATGTTGAAAAATAAATTTAATTAATAATTATAATATACTGTCTATAAAATAATAATAATAATAATAATAATAAAAAGATAATAATAATAATATTTATAAGTTTTTATAAAAATCAAGTTTTATATATTTGAATTAAATTTTCATTAATTAAATTAATTAATGAATTAATTAAATTTCAAGTAATTATTCTGCAATAATTTTAACATAATTTGAAATTTCTTAAGGGAAATAAAATAGCAAACTTAATTAAAAATTTAGTAAAAAAATATTTTAAATAACAAATATGTTTTACTATTTTTTAATTTTTAAAAAGCGTTAAATCTTTATTTTTAATCATTTTGATCCTTTAATTATTATTAATAAGTTTCTAAATTTTTTCTTTATCTAAAATTTTTATTATTATTATTTTTATTATAATAATTAGAATTATAACTATAAACTTTAAATTGATTTTTATTTATTTAGAATTATAAATATAAATTAAAAAATTATAATTATAATACTAAATAATAAAATTATATTTTTTTCAAAATTTGATATGAAATATCTCGTTTATATTATCGATAAAGATTCTGTGAAAGTTTTCATTGAGAAATTTGCAAATACTTAAATGAACTTATATTATATATACATATATATATATTTTAGAGAAGTCTTGTTCGGTCGTAATGAAGTTTCATATTATTTGAAGCGAACCTCGATTATAGGCAGTTTTGACGTTGATGTGTAGATATTAGTAGAGCTAATTTGATAGTTTAATCAATTTCCGGAATCCGACGGGAGTTTAATAGTGATGTCATCATTTTCAACAGGGCACAATGGGGTTAATCTCGCTCGACGAGCTAATATTCGGAGAGTTAACAGAGTTTCAAATGCAACCAGGGCCGTCGTTTGCTTATCGTTCATATATATATATATATATATATACATACATACAGCTTCACATCACGTGCGCATATATAATTGCCCGAAATTTAAATTTTCATAATTTATATCGAAAAAAAAATTTCCAATCATCTAAAATAATATAATCACAGATAGATATAAAAAAATAATATAAATACTATTTTTAAAAAACTAATTTTCATATTTTCTAATTAAAAAATTAAATCAATAAAAAGGAAATTGTTAAAAAAAAGTTTAAAAATCGTTAAAAAAATATATTTAAAACAAGTTGTAAATTCAGATGTTCATTACATGAATATTTTGCTTCCTGTTTACGATCAGCAAAACAAATTTGCTTCCTCGTGGAGAAAGCATTAACATTGAAATAAACATACAAAAATAATATAATAATATATATTTACACATTTGAGTACCTTTACATTTGAGTTAAATTTAAAGAATTAATGGAAGTTAAAAAATCAAAAATTCATATTTTAACTGAAATTTCTAAATATTAATGAAAAATAATATATAATTTATAATTATTTACAATTATATCGATTCGTTTTAATGCAATTTATTGCAATTTACAATTTAGATTTAATTGGTAGGGGTTTTTTTTTAGAGGTAATATGTTTTTTTTGAAGGTAAAAAAATAATAGAGACATGCTGTTTAATTTTATTTGACTGTGTAGGGAATTTTTGCATTTTCCAGGAAAACATTCTATCCACAGTACAAGTAGTAGAACAAGTAAATATTTAGTTGGACGGGTTTGCAATTTTGTTAGTAATACAAGTAAATAATTAGTCAGACATTCTTGATTTGACCTTCAAACGACCTTGACTTGACCTTCAAATGACCTTGAATGACCTTGAATGACCTTGACTTGACCTTCAAATGACCTTGAATGACCTTGACTTGACCTTCAAATGACCTTGAATGACCTTGACTTGACCTTGACCTTGAGTCATACTTTTAAACCACTTCTAAATTTTTTCAGTGGTTTAAATAAATATTTAGCCAGACGTTTAAAATTTTCTCAGTAGTATCATTCAGTAGTATTACTCAGCAGTAGTACAAATTTTTCAGTAGTGTTACTCAGCAGTAGTACAATTTTCTCAGTAGTATTACTCAGCAGTAGTACAAGTAAAAATTTAGTTGGACGGGTTTGCAATTTTGTTAGTAATACAAGTAAATATTTAGTCAGACATTCTTGATTTGACCTTCAAACGACCTTGAATGACCTTGACTTGACCTTCAAATGACCTTGAATGACCTTGACTTGACCTTCAAATGACCTTGAATGACCTTGAACGATCTTGACTTGACCTTGAGCTTTCAGTAGTTCAAATAAATATTTAGCCAGACGTTTAAAATTTTCTCAGTAGTATCATTCAGTAGTATTACTCAGCAGTAGTACAAATTTTTCAGTAGTGTTACTCAGCAGTAGTACAATTTTGTCAGTAGTATTACTTAGCAGTAGTACAATTTTCTCAGTAGTATTACTCAGCAGTAGTACAATTTTCTCAGTAGTATTACTCAGCAGTAGTATAATTTTCGCAGTTGTATTACTCAGCAGTAGTACAAGTAAAAATTTAGTTGGACGGGTTTGCAATTTTGTTAGTAATACAAGTAAATATTTAGTCAGACATTCTTGATTTGACCTTCAAACGACCTTGAATGACCTTGACTTGACCTTCAAATGACCTTGAATGACCTTGACTTGACCTTCAAATGACCTTGAATGACCTTGAACGATCTTGACTTGACCTTCAGCTTTCAGTAGTTCAAATAAATATTTAGCCAGACGTTTAAAATTTTCTCAGTAGTATCATTCAGTAGTATTACTCAGCAGTAGTACAAATTTTTCAGTAGTGTTACTCAGCAGTAGTACAATTTTCTCAGTAGTATTGCTTAGCAGTAGTACAATTTTCTCAGTAGTATTACTCAGCAGTAGTACAATTTTCTCAGTAGTATTACTCAGCAGTAGTACCATTTTCGCAGTTGTATTACTCAGCAGTAGTACAAGTAAAAATTTAGTTGGACGGGTTTGCAATTTTGTTAGTAATACAAGTAAATATTTAGTCAGACATTCTTGATTTGACCTTCAAATGACCTTGAATGACCTTGACTTGACCTTCAAATGACCTTGAATGACCTTGACTTGACCTTGAATTGACCTTCAAATGACCTTGAATGACCTTGAACGACCTTGACTTGACCTTGAGCTTTCAGTAGTTCAAATAAATATTTAGCCTGACATTCTAAATGTTTGAAATTTTTTCAGTAGTATAAATAAGTTATAGCAGTAGTACCAGTAAATATTTTGTTAGACACGTTCTAAAAAAATCGAATAAAATTGATTTTTCTTATTCTATTGCAAATTAATGGAAGTTAAAAAATCAATAATTCGTATTTTAACCGAAATTTCTAAATATTAATGAAAAATAATATATAATTTATAATTATTTACAATTATATCGATTCATTTCAATGCAAGAAACACAAGTATTTCATATTTAAACTTGAATTTAAATAAATAAACAATTTTTCAGCTAAAATGTGTATTTTCTATTTTTAACTTTCATTAATTTATTAAATTTACCTCAATTGTAAATTTTATATATACCAATCGATTCGTTTTCATGTAAGGAATACAATTATTTCATCTATAAACTTAAATTTAAATAATCACAAAATACCGATCGATTTATCTTGACGTAAGGAATAGGATTCTATTATATGTAACCTTAAATTTTTCTATTTAAAAATTTTTCGATTAAAAAAAATTTTTTGGAAAAAAGACGATGAAATTTTTTTTTTGGGTATTTTTAAAATCCTTTGGTCTGATTTGAGATATTAATATGATAAATGAGCCTACCAAATTTTATCTAAATCCATTAAAACCTGTTAAAAGTTATCTTCTTAACAAAAAAGGGATCCACACACATATACATACATTCGGACAATTGATCAGGATCTCATATAACATGTTTCCATATAGACAAAAATTTGTTTCCAAAACTTTGAAAATTTTTATAAACAAAAGGACTACAAAGCTTCCTCCACGAGAAAGCAAAAAATGTACTTTTTATAATTTTTTTTTTTGGGTATTTTTTTTTTTTTATTTTGTTGTCTGCGCGAGAACGTGACAAATTTTATTTATATAGTTTCTTGTATAAAGTGGAGTTATCGTGATTTTTTTTTTTTGACAAAAAAAAAAAAAATTCGCCTGTTTTATTAGAGAGGGTAGATTTAAAAAAAAATAATAAAAAAAAATAATAAAAAAAAAAAAAAATTGAAAAAAAGTGAAAAGATTGATGAGAAAAATATTCGGATTTGAGTGAAAAACTAGGGGACGACTAACCGAGGGATTAAAGATTCGTTTGGGATGTATTTGCAAGTTTCGTTCGAGCGGCCCTGTATGCAAATCCCAAGCGGGCATATTAGGTGGAGGTACGCAGTTAGGCAATAACCGCTGTCAATAGAAACCCTGCGCCTCCTCTCCTGGAGTGGTCCCCACTCGAAAATGCTACTCGCTAAATTAGGTAGGTTATATGGGCTTCGTTTCATTTGCGAGCAAACTTTAATAAGCGCTAAAATTGCGTAAAAGAGCAAGGTTTTCAGACGGACGGCGAATCAGGGCCAATGTTTCCGCACTGATTTCACCTTCATATATTTCACCTCTTCAATCCTATATATATATATCTTCACATATATAGAATCCATATATGTACTATATTGCTCTAATCTAACAATCATTACATTCTGAAATTGCATTATCATTCTTTTTATTCGCGAAATTGTGAAAAATAAGATTCTTGCTCGGTTTTCATATTTACAAATATTGAATAGAATTTTTTATAATTATTTTTGACAATTATAAATGTTATTAATTTTAATTATTTTCAATTATTATATATTTATTGTTGACTTTTATTACTTTCTTCAATTTCAATTTTTACCGATTCTAATTTTTTTTTTTGTCATCGCAATTACGAAAATTATTTTAAATAATTATTATATTACTTATATTAATAATAATATTAATATAAAAATAATTATTATATTAATAATTATTGTAAGCATTTAGTAAAATTGTATAATTTTTGTTAAAAATTCTAATAATAATTTGCAAATTAATTACACATGTTATTATTAGTACTTGTCACTTCACTTTGTAGAGTAATTAATTTAATTTCTACTCCTACAATTGCTGTTAAAAAAAAAAAAAAAAATAATTATCGTAATAATCAGTAATTAAAATTAATTTTTATTTATTTCTCACATAGTAACAATTAATTACACTCTAATTATAACCCTTATGTACAAGGTGTTAAAATAAATTCTCTTGAATTTTTCCATAAATAGTTAAATATAGTTCAAAAAAAAAATTATTTTCATTTGCAAATTTTTTTTTACACACCCTCTGTTAGATTAATTACCATTTGGCAATAATTTTTATAGTTATAAAGAATTTTAAGATTTGAAATTATAAAATAATAGCAATTATTGAGATGAAAGGCTTTTAAATTTTTTTTTTTTAAATTAAATACAAAAAGACACTTTAAAAGTTTAAATACATTTTTTTTCGATAACTTTTTACGAGATGCATATAATATTTATACGAAATTGAACATTTATCGAGAGTCCATTGAAAAGAAAATTATTAAAAAGAATTATTAGAAAAAAAATTATTATTATTATTATTATTATTATTATTATTAAAAAAAAATGTTATTGAAAAAAAAAATTTATTGAAAAAAAGTGAGCTAAAAATGCATATAAAGTTCGGATGATTAATTTGAAGTAATATGTATGTATAGTTTTTATATATATATATATATATGTAATTGGAACAGTAAATCTCTCATGTGGGGTAAAAATATTCGAGTCGAATAATTTTATGAGTGTTTAAACAGATTTATACATTCACGCATTATTCGATAAATAATATTCTCGGAAAATGGAGAAATATCGTGTCGTTATAAAAATGCAAGAAAGTCAATATTTTATTGCCGAAAGAGAGAAATAGATATATACTATCAAAGAAACGAGAAAAATATAATATTTTATATATATATAGTTTCGGCAATCTTGTACATTTCTTCAATGATTATTGGCATCGAGCTTTTTCAATTTTGATTCAATTCTGTGAAATGCGAATTTAATATAATTCTCTCCGTCTTTGACGCTCGCGGGATAAAATATAAAAAAAAGAATTGAACCTTCTTTTGAACGTAAAAGAATATAAACGAGTTAATGAAAAAAAGCATATTTCTAAAGCAAAACTAAATGTAATTATTTCTTAACGCTTATAACGCTATATATATGTATATATAAAGCTTCTTTTTATATGAATTGATTCTTTTCCAATATTAGATAAGAATCCGTAATTATATTTCTATCGTGGAAATTTTTCATTATAATTTCTATTTGAATATCATACCTCTTTTTTTTTAATAAGCAATTTTTCAATATAATATATATTAAAACGAATTGATTATATTTCTTTTGTATTTCACCTTATTACATCCAGAGAAAGTGTTTTATATTTGAACCAAATATAATATAATTGAGTTAAATAAATTCAATATTTGTCTCACAGTCTATTTATTTGGTGTATAAATAAAATTTTGTATTTAAAATTTATTTGAATTAAATAAATATTTATTTGTGAGACAAATATATCATTTCTCTGGGTGTACGCCCACTTGGAGAGATTCCTTGGAAAGTGCCCCCTGAAGGTGCTATCAGAATTCCGTCGGAAAAAATTTCCGATGGGATTCCGACGGATTTCCACGGAATTTCGATTAATTTTTAAAAAAATTTTTAGAGTCCTAATTCCATCAGAATTCCGTCGGAATCCCATCGGAAATTTTTTGCAACTCCAATGGAATTCCGACGAAATTACGAAATTTCAAATTCAGAATTAAATATCTAATTTTTTGTATATGTAAACTAATAATATATATTAAAAGTTGAACTTTATATATATATATATATATATACTTGTACACAAAACGATAAATTGCTTTCTCCCAATGCATCATAAATAGAAAATGAATTAGGCGCATCGTAGTACATAGTTTCAAAGCTTGAGTCGTAGGGGGTATTATCAGTAATAGCGCAATTATGATAATAGCGGGTAATTCTGCGCAAAATTCAGAGGACGCAAGAGTAGGGGGAGAATTGAAGCCAGTGTTGGAGGGGTGAGAACATGGATAAAGGATAGAAATATACGAGAAAGAGAAAGATAGATAGATTGCCTGGCAACTGAGACTGTTAATGAAGGAAACAGTTAGATTCAAACGGCCTCCAATAATTATCCCGCCTACCATCCATATTATACTGTCTTAACAATGCGCGAAATTGTTCACACTTCCTTTGACAACGCGCCTGATGTTCCTCCTTACTCTATCTTATATATACCACTTTCCAGTCTTTCTCTCTCTCTCTCTCTCTATATATATATATATATATATATATATATATAGTACTCAATTTCTGAATTGAATCCATATAAATTTAACAATTCTTATACAGACTCTCACTCTTTCCTTCCATTTTCACATCTATTATATATATATGAGATTTATTATTTTACTCAAATTTAAATTTTATTTCTTTATTAATAATTTGAATTAGTTATCATTCTTTCACTAATTCAATTTTTTGTTAAATTTTACTAAAAATTAGTGAAAAATAATTAAAAATTTAGTAGTAATTCAAAGAGTATAATATTAATTATCTAATTCAAAATTTTTAAATCAAAAAATTAATTTCCTAATTTAATTGTCGGGGTTTTTTTTTTCACTGTTATGAAATTTTGATTTGAAGTATGTGTGTGTGTGTGTGTATGCTATATATAACTGTTTTCTTGATGTAATATGCACTCATCCCTTTTGGATGCGGCAAATGTTATATACGCGCAGTTGCTCCCTCGAATCTCAATTAATAATTGTAATTTGAGGCGTCTATTCACCGACATACTTGTATCAAATCACTTTTGTCATTTCTATTCAATTTAGATGTCATTAGAGCGAGCACTATAACCATTGAATCAAAATTGTATATTATGCGAGGCGAGGAGAAAAAAAATATGACACTTATGTCGTGCGCTCTTCACTTCAACTTCAATTTTGTCAATTGAAAAATTACATATTACTTTCAATAGTGTTCAATTTAAAGATATTTAATCAATTTTATTTATTATAAATTTTTCTTATTATTCAATAATAATTATAAATATGAGTATTTAGTAACCGTGTGAAAAAAAAATATTGAACGATATTTTTTTTGGGGGGCTATTTTCAAGCACCCTAAAAAAACGTTACTATAGCCAAAAGTCTATTTTCACGCCGCGAAAAGGACGAAGCTTTAGGACAGATGTCTATTTTACGGCGTATAAAGACGTGACTTTAACCGATTGTCCATTTTCACGCCGCGAAAATCCGTGAATTTAGATAGATGGCTATTTTACGGCGTGAAAAGTACGTGACATTAGACGAAATTCTATTTTTACGCCTCAAGAGGAACGTGACTTTAGCCGCTTCTCAATTATTATGCCGCAAAAAGGCGTAACTTTAGCCAAAAGGCTATTTTCACGGCGTAAGAAGAACATGACTTTAGACAAATGTTTTTTCACGCCGCGAAAAGAGCGAGACTTTAGATAAATCGCTATTTTCAATGCGTGGAAAGACGTGATTTTAGCGGATTATCTATTTTTACATTGTCAAAGGGACGTGACTTTAGCCAAACGACTATATTCACTGCTTGAAAAGAACGTAACTTTAGACAATTGGCTATTTTTACGCCGCGAAAAGAAGTGACTTTAACCGATTATCTATTTTCATGTAGTTAAAGGGACGTGACTTTAGCCAAACGACTATTTTCACGGCTTGAAAAGAACGTAACTTTAGACAATTGGCTATTTTTACGCCGGTAAAAGAAGTGACTTTAGCCGATTGTCTATTTTCACGCCGCGAAAATCCGTGAATTTAGACAGATGGCTATTTTACGGCGTGAAAAGTACGTGACATTAGACAAATTTCTATTTTCACGCCTCAAGAGGAACGTGACTTTAGCCGCTTCTCTATTATTATGCTGCAAACAGACGTAACTTTAGCCAAACGACTATTTTCAGGGCTTAAAAAGAACGTAACTTTAGACAATTGGCTATTTTTACGCCGCGAAAAGAAGTGACTTTAGCCGATTGTCTATTTTCACGCCGCGAAAATCCGTGAATTTAGACAGATGGCTATTTTACGGCGTGAAAAGTACGTGACATTAGACAAATTTCTATTTTTACGCCTCAAGAGGAACGTGACTTTAGCCGCTTCTCTATTATTATGCTGCAAACAGACGTAACTTTAGCCAAACGACTATTTTCAGGGCTTAAAAAGAACGTAACTTTAGACAATTGGCTATTTTTACGCCGCGAAAAGAAGTGACTTTAGCCGATTGTCTATTTTCACGCCGCGAAAATCCGTGAATTTAGACAGATGGCTATTTTACGGCGTGAAAAGTACGTGACATTAGACAAATTTCTATTTTTACGCCTCAAGAGGAACGTGACTTTAGCCGCTTCTCTATTATTATGCTGCAAACAGACGTAACTTTAGCCAAAAGGCTATTTTCACGGAGTAAAAAGGACGTGACTTTAGCCAAACGACTATATTCACGGCTTGAAAAGAACGTAACTTTAGACAGACAAATGGCTATTATTACGGCGAAGAATGACGTGACTTTAGCTAAACGGATATTTTCACGATTTGAAAAGGACGTAACTTTAGATAAATGGCTATTTTTACGTAGTCAAAGGGATGTGACTTTAGACAAACGGCTATTTTCACGCCGTGAATAGAATGTGACTTTAAACGATTTCACCTGGTAAAATAACGTGAATATAGCCGATTGTTTATTTTTATATTAATTCTGCTTTAATGTCATGAATTTTTATTTTTCTAGTTTTGTTTATAATTAAAACTTAGTGCGGTTTGTGGTAAATGCTATTTGAATTTTATCGCCTAATGGTTGATAATAAAGGATAATAATTTGCATTATTGAGGTAGCCCTCTATTCTTTAGCTTATCAGAGTAAACTGTCAAAATCAGGTTACCACCCGTAGTGTATCCTAATTGCCATCGAACGAAGTAATAGCATCAATATACATCTATATATATACATTTTATACATCCTCGCACATTTTATGACGAACATTTATTTTTATATTTGAGAAAATTAAAACTATATTTAACGCAGAATTATATACATTAAGATTAAATACAAACTTAAATGAATAAAAAATATATAGTTATAATTGAATTCGTTATTATAATATTTTATTTGGTTTCTCCGGAAGGGGGCTGAGGGGAGAGTGAGACATCCCATAATTTACGTCAGCAATGTTGAGTGCAGATGTCAACGTTATATATATAGATATACAAAATATGAATGGACGACATCCACTTTTCTCTGTTCGTGTATTTTCCTACTCTCTTCCTTCTAACTTTGCAGTCTCCCCCTTCTTCCCCCCCCCTTTGCCTATCTCTCTTTCTCACTCTTTAACTATATATGTTTATATATTTCTCTTTTTCCTCCAATTTATTGTCAAGTTAACAATGTTACTCGCGCTTTTGAATAGCTGCAGAGTATCATTATCAACGTGTCATTTGCAGAGTGACTCGAGTTCTTTTATTATATATATATATATATATTGCACGAACAGAATATGAACGTGTACCAAGTTGTATTTATTACATTTCTTACAGGAATCGTATAACTATCTTAGATTGTATAGGTTTATTCATTTTTTCCCCCTTTTTTGTTGCAAAATTTATTATTCATTTTCCAAACCTTATTATAAAAAGAGAGAGAGAGGGAGAGTTCAACGATTGGTTTGAAAAGATTTTCTATATAAATTTCGTGTATACATTATTCTATGTTTTTTTTTGAAATTTGTATAATTAAATAGATGTTACCATATTTATGGTAATTATAACAATGGTTGTAACTAGCATCGATTACTAGAATTATTAAAATTATTATTACCAATTTTTCTTGGCATATTTGTTTTTAAATATTATTTTCTATAAGAAAAATAAATTCCACCCCCCCCCCCCCTTAAATTAAATGCAGATATGGTGTACACAATTTTTTCATTTAGAATTTTTTTTTTTTACTCATCGACGTTTAGTTACCGTTCAGCTAAAGAGTTCAATAATTTTATCCAAGTGGCGATTTTATATATTTCACAATAAAACTGTCTATAGATGAAATAAAAAAAAAAAGCGAATTGATAAAAGAAAAGAAAAAAGAACAGTGGGGGGGGAAGGAGGATTTGCAGAAAAATCAGAGAGAGGTGCGCCACAGTCATTTAATAAAGTATGAATATCGCCTATATATATATATATATATAAACTCCCTTGGCTTATTCGCGAATAATTTCCACTCCTTTTTATATATCGAAAAATAATTATACTTTATCTTTGGAGCTCTTGAGTTTTCTCCGTCGCCTCGCGTCTTAAATCGCTCAATTACATTTCTTTCTGGCTTTTTTCTTTATCTTTCTTTCTCTTTTTGTCGCATATTCTACAATTGTGACTGTCTTTCGATTCTTTCTCTCTCTTTTTCTTATCATTTTCCTTCAAGTCCATGTATTAACTTCAAGGGTGGATTATAATTTGCTACAGATATTAAATTCTAGAATTAATGTCATGAAATCGATAGATTGAATAAAATACATATATATATATATATTTATTGAAAGTACCTGATAAAAAAAAAGTATATTAATTTGAAATTGTAACGCGTCGCAAAGAAAGGAACCTTAGAATAAAAAATTTGTAGATTATATTTTGAAATTTTAAAGTGAACACAAAGAGGATTAAATTTTAATTATAATTCATTTGCTTCTAAGGTACATTTCTTCGCGACAATTTTTTTTTTTTAAATTATCATTGATTCCATAAAAATTTTGATAAATAAAATATTTTATCTTATTAAAATAAACGAAAAAAAGGGGGGGGGGAGGTTTATTAATTATACTAAAATCGCGGTTCTCTCCTTTGAGGCGTGACTTTTGATTCAATCGTTTTTGTATAACAGGAACGAATCGGAAGTCCGTTTATAGTCATTGGCTTTGATCCATTGCTTAGGTAGCCTATATATATATATATATAGCACGTGGCTAAATGCAGTAGCTCGTTTCAATCCACGTTCTTCTATTCAGTGATGAGGGAATTCAAAATGATCGTGAAATAACCGCTCACTTATATCAATTCACTACTCACTCTTTATCAAAGCGCATTCACGCGTGCTATGAAGATCCCCACACGTGGCTAAGCCTCCCACATCCTCTTTTTCCTTCTCTCTCTCTTTCTCTCTCACTTTCACATTTAATGTCTGTATCCATGAAATGCTTCAGGACTTCCTCTTTCCTTTTTCTTACAACTCCCTCGTGTTCCATTATACATTTCACCCTCTTTTTTTTTTATATACGCTCACTGAAAATGGCAAAGTGCTCAAATTAACAGGACCTTGGATAACAAAAAAAAATTCTAAAATTCTTTATAGTTAATTGTATTTAATTTTTTATTTTCCAGTCAATTTCCAAAGGACAGGATGAAGAAAAGTGGTCCCAGTATACTGATGTACTTTTTATGTACTGTAGTATGGCTCCCGATTTGCGAAGAAGTGCAAGCAAGAGGCAGTGATCTTCGGGAGTGGCTCCCAACCAAAGAATTCATCGATCGGTGAGTCTTTATGATTTTCAAATCGATAATTACGATAATTTTGAAAAAAGGGACGTTAACCCTAGTCTAGGTCTACCTGACCGAGAGAGAGAGAGAGAGAGAGAGAGAGAGAGAGAGAGAGAAATGATAAGGAGTGCTTTTGACATTTATTCGCCAGGGTCAAAAAGTAAATTGTATCTCTCTCTTTGAACTAAAAGAAAGAGAGAGGAAAGGGGAATAACGATTGGCGAGTCCAGAGTCGCGTTGCTATAAATGAAGAAATAAACCGCAGTGGGCGCACAAACACAATAATTACTATCTCTTTATTTGGCTGTTTGCTGGACGGTCTCGGGGGGTAATATAGTCTTTTTCTCTCTCTCTTTCTCTCTCTTTCCCTCTGTGTCTAGTACAGTGTGATGGGTATAGCGCGCGGCACACACCATAGCCTTGTACAGAAGTTAATAAAATCCCAGCAGCGCGCCGCGACGCCCGAGGCTCGTTTATTTAGCACAGGCGTAGCCGCTATTCGTTCGTTTGTTCGTCTGATAGTCTTTACCCCGTTTATCCCATAAAAGTCAGCCGGTTCTTCGGCTTCACTTTAACCAGCACACGCAGGCCACAACAATAGCATGTGGCCTCAGGGGCCAATAACAACTCCCTAATACCATCGTGCGCCCTCTTCTCAAACCACCCACTACCCACCCCGAAAATATAGTCTTCAAAATTCTCTTTTCGACTTTTCTAACCCGCAGCATCTTTTTGTTTTAATACACTCCAATTTTTCTATTATTGAAACTTAATCATATATCCATTATTAGTTTAGTTTTCCTCTTCCAATAACGTTTAGAGAGTAATTTTAAATATTTTTGATAGTTTTGTTCTTTGTAAATCACTGAAGAAACGTGTGCTTTTACAATAGATGTAGTACAAAATAAATATGGACATTTTTAAAGACAACTCTCACTTGAGTTGCAAAATTTTTTCCGCAAGAGGCGCTGGAATTGTATATATTTTGTATACGGCCATTTTTAAAAGGAACGTCTCTCACCTGAGTTGCAATATTTTTGCCGCAAGAGGCGCTGGAATTTGTAAATTTACGATTCCAGCGCCTCTTGCGGAAAAAATGTTGCAACTCAGGTGAGAGACGTTCCTTTTAAAAATAGCCATTTGTAAATTCAATGAATTTCTTATTTCTTTTTTTTACATAAACACATTAGTATTATCAAAAAAAAAAGTAATTCCCATGTTGATTTACAAAAATTTCAAAATTAAAAAAGAATTTTCAAATTAGAAATAATAGAATTATAACAAAAATACAAGAGCCAAACAAGTAACGCAAATTAAAAATTTTACCTATAGTTCTAATTATTAGGAATTCTTCAACATTTTAGCAATTTAATTCTTGAGTCATTATGCAGCCGTATTATTCACATTCAATCTAAACATATATAATGATGCGATGATTTTACAAGATTCTGGTAAAATGATAAAGCAAAAAGAATAATATAGTATTTTTCTCAGTTGTGCGGTTAAGTTATGGGTTTGTTGTTTTAGTATAGAAATTTATGCGCCTTAAAGATGAATGATAAAGCTAGTATAGATATATGTTTTGACTGTGTGGAGACAATGAGAATAATTAATAAGCACAAGGATTTGTGGTTTCATGTTTCCTGCGTGCGTATATTTAAGCGAGGAGACACGGAAAAAAAAATTTTTTTTCGAGAATATTCCCCGGTATATAAACCCTTTGACGAAAGGACTAAAATTTACTTACGTAAATCCTTTTGTATGACGAAAATGAGGATTATAATCCTTATACAAAATATAATGAACTTTTTGCACAAATTAACCTATGGTGTCTATTTGTTTATAAAACTTCTTTTTTTTTACAAATTTTTCTTTGCGAAAATATGAACTTTTCTTTTGAAATATAATAAATAATTTCATAATAATAATAATAAAAATAATAATAATAACAATAAAAATTATAATAATATAATAAGAATAATTATAATAATATAATAAGAATAATTATAATACAATAAGAATAATTATAATATAATTATTAAAAACTTGTTTAGTGCAAAAAAATTGTTAACATATTTAAAATATGCTTTTGGTTTTTAAACGTGTACGAAACGTTAATACTTGTAACTACACCGGTAAAGTTTAAATCTCTGAGGCAAGAATTTTTTTTTTTTTTTTTTGAAAATTCTATGTCCTTCGGAGATTTGAACACCCGTCTATGAGATCGCCGAAAGACTTGCTTACTCACGCACGACCACCCGGACGGGCAAGAGAAAATATAATACTTTTAGGCAAAAATCGTTGTTAATGATATTTTAACAAGGCAATAAGAAAGATAAATAATGGGTAATTCCCCATTTTTTTCTTGCATTATGACGCCAGCGCGTGCGCCATTATTTAAATTTATGAATAAAAAAAAAAAATTTATACAATTTTTATCGAAACAAATTTATGGACATTTTTAAATGAATTTTCTTTAACTTCAAATTTTATTTAGCCAAATTATTATTATTTAGCAGAATATACAAATTTTTTATTAAATAAAAATTTTGTATTTATAAAATTTGTATTAAACTGAATTTTTATTTAGCAGAAATTTTAATTTGACGCTTTTACTTTAAATTTTCGTTCAACTAAATTAGATTTACCTTTAAAATTTACAATTCGAATAAAAAATTATATTAAACAAATTTTTATTTAGCGAAGTAATTGTCATTTTGTTGATTTTTTATTTAGCCGAATTTTTCTTAACAGTAGTTAACTAAATTTTTATTTAATCTTTCAATTTGAGCAAATGAAATTTTGGTAAAATGGAAATCTGTTCTATTATAGAAATTCGGTTAAATAGAAATTCAGTAAAAATGAAATTTGGTTAAATAAAATTTGGTTAAATAAAGTTTGGTTAAATAAAAAAAAATTATAAATATTGAGCTAAGTTCACACGTATACATAAAGAGATAATTATTTTATTAGCCTTTTTTTGGGGGGGGGGGCAATTTGCAAAAGGTAACATGTTGAAAAGGGCCTAATATATATCTTTATGTATTTGAATTGGAGATAACTGGGATTGTATCAAGATTCGCGTTTGATCTTAAAATCGGTTCGACGAGTCTATTGTGAATTGTATCTGGTTCCTTTACGCCTCGTTCCATATCGCTCACCCCCCCTCCCTTGCCCCTTCTGTGACGCATATCCTCCTCTTTTGCAGATTTAATGTCTCCTATTGTAGACGATGCTGTGCATGCCTTTCTCCCAACTCGACGGTTCACGATATGACAATTACAGCCAGGTTATCACTCCCTTTATCATCTTTCTTTACTCCATTCCCATCAAAAGAAATTTCTTTCCTGTCACAATTTTAACTTTTTTTTTTTATTTTTTTGCTAAATAAAAATCCTCGCGTATGTGCAATTTTTTATTTTTACAAATTCTCACACTCGTCATTTAATTTTCTTTTTTTTTATTATTTATTTTGTTAATAAAATTAAATATTTGTCATAATTTAATTATTTTTTTTTATTAATTTGATGGTATTGTAATTTTTTGCAAAAAAAAAAATAGTGTGAAAATTTTACTGACTTCTATATATATATTATATATATGACGAATGAGAGGATGAGACAGAGACAGGGATTTCCCCTTAAATAGACTAGACGCCTGTAAATTTTTCATGGACAAGTTTGGGAATGTTAAAATCTGGATAATACCAGAAAAGAGAATCTTATTTTCCAAAAAAAAGGTTCTTTGGTTTCACACAATCTTTTTTGCGAATCTAAAGCTACAACTTAATAATCCCATCTCAATAAAAGGACGCTTGTCAAAATAACTGAAGCTGATTATATAATTGAGGTCGTTAATTAAAATATTGTAATGTAAATTATTATATTTTGAAAATCTGTGTTGACAAAATTTATTTTCCGGGATTTTCCCCCTCTTGTAAATATATATATATATATATATATATATATATATATATACGCGGCTATATGTATTATTTTGTTTTCGTGGCACTTATATATTTAATCGCTATACTAGAAAGAAATTAATAGATAATGTCAATATATAATATATATGTATATAAATTTGTTATTGTATTTTAATTTTTGACTTCAAATTTTCGAAATTTATTTTTTTTTGCCTTTATTAAAAATTAATTTCCCAAAAAAAAATAGATCTAACTTACAATTTTCATATTAAATGATAAACAATGAAGATAAAACGAAAGAAATTTCAGTATTATAATTAAAAAAAAAACAAAAAATTATTTTTTCAAATTTACAATTTATATACAGTCCTAGTTAACAAATTATTTGTCAATTATTTTAATATGAAATCTAGAATTTAATACAAATCTTAATTAATTTTTTTAAATAAAATTATAAAAGAAAATTTGAAAAATTACTATTTCGACAATATTTGTTAATAAAAATGCCAACAAATAAATAGGCCTCCATTAATCAAAATTAACAATGTATTATTTAAAATTTTGATTAAATATTTTTAAAAAATTTGAGTTTTTTTTATTTTTAATGAAAATTTGATTTTTTAATTATAGTACATTTATTTATTTTTTTTTTATAAATCTTTATGTTATCTGATGAATTCAATTTTGTCTTTCCAAATAGAAATATTAAAAATCGGGCAGGACCGTGTCGGTATTTTTATTTCTGTCAGTGGGAGCCATTTGTAATTTGTCGGATTTACTTTTTGAGGGTATTTAAGCTCCCGTAAGAAAAGGTGTTATCTCTCATTGAAAAGGAGGATTATTGTTTGTAAATTTCATGCCAGTTTAGAGAACATTGAAAATGACCTGATTTTCCATAATTGTTCTAAAAATAACAGAGGAAATTTTTTTTTTCTTTCTTCTTTGATTTTTATCTGATAATTTAAACGAAAAAGCATTAAGGCACGAGCCTTTTCTGTTTGAATAAACATTTAAATTGCTCGTTATTTTTTTTATATATTTATATATATGTATATTTATACATAGTGTAAACAATAACTATTGGGAAATTCAATTTATTTTTATAATTATAATTATTATTAGGAATTATTATTATTATTATTATTATTGTTATTGTTATTGTTATTATTATTATTATTATTATTATTATTAATTTTATTATTATTATTATTTGAAATTGTTTTATTTCAATATTAAAAATTTTCCATATGATGTGAATTTTTCTTTTTTTTTTAATTTCATTTTATTTACACATTATTTTATTTGAAGTTTTAATTTTATTTAATAATAATATATTCGTGGATTTTTTCGTTTGACAAAATATACAAAATTTCAATAAAATAAAAAGTGAATCGCTAGAGTTATGGTAAAAATGAAAAAAATTCAGAAAAGAGAAATTTTATTTCATTTACTTCTTTTTTTTTTTTTGCAATAAAATAATTTCCACATAGGGTCGACATTTTTTTCTATAGAAATTTTTGTTTTATTTCAAGTCAGGTGGTTTTTATTTATTTATTTTTAATTTTTTTTTTTTTTTTGTGAAAAATTGAGAGTCATTCGCGTATATATATAATATATTTTATTTTTTGGCTATTTATTTTAGATGATATCAGGAATATATATAAAAGACTATTGTAGTAATAGTATTGTACTTATTGAGCCATTGTATTATCATTAAAGGTAGATTATTAGAGACTAATATGTTTTGAAGACTTCTGGGGTATTTCCCATAGGCGTCATCATGTCGATGTTATTGTAAGATATTTGAAAAAAAAAAAAATTTTTGCTAAAAAGATTAATTTTGATGAATTATTATGCAAAACTTACGTTTTGTAAATTTTTTTTTACATTTTTTAAAAAAAGTATAATTAATATTTTTGTAAATTAATTTATTTTATTTTTTATTATTTTACTATTGCGTTTATTATTTTACAAAAGATTTTTATTTATTAATATTATTTAAGTAATTATTATTAATTAGTATTAATTTTCAATATTTTAAAAATTTAATTTTTTGCAAAATTTTTTTGTTGCAAAAATATAATTTTATTTTTTAATTATCAAACAAGTAATTTATAATAGATTTTTTTAAATATAATTTCAAAGGTAATTTAAACGTTAGGATTTTTAAAATTATTTTTATACCTGCGTATCTCGAGCTATATACATATATATTGTTTATACATTAAAGTACAAATTGAGTACAAAGTTATTAAATTTAGAATAATAGTCCCAAGGATAATCAGTTGCAATTCGCGTATTGATCAGTTTGGACATAAATTTAAATTTTTTAATTTTAAAAACCAAAATTTAGCTCATTTTTTATTTTACGTTTTTATAAATTTTTAAATGAATATATATCTCGCTTCGGTAGTGTTCGAATATGTTTTAATTCGCTATATATCAAAGAAGAAAATCACGAGTGTTTTAAACAATTTTTCGGTATTTTAGTAAAAAAATTTTTTTTTTAATTTCGTAAGTATTTTAAAAATTTTTTCTAAATTATTTTCAAAACGTGTTTTCGGGAGTGTTTGAAATTACATTTTAAAATCAAAGATTTATTTGTCTAAAGTATTTGATACATCGATTACAGGCTATTATATAAGGTTAGTAAAAATTTATGTAATTTGTCTCCGAGCCTAATAAATATTTATTTGATTCAAATAAATTGATTTAAATAAAAAATTTTTATTATTACTTCAAATAAATAGGCTGTGAGACGTTTATTTAACTCAAATATATTATATTTGGTTCAAATAAAACATTTCTCAGGGTGTAGAAAAAAAAGGGGCAAAACAGCCAACCGGGGTAAAAAGGTACATATTTCTTATTTTTATAAACACCCTTTACCCTCCTTTCGATATTTTACAAATAATTCTTAATAAATACTGGATTAAAATTTTAAAAAATGAAGAACATTAATTATTGGGGTGGGGGATAAGGAAATAAAATCCGAAAGTAGATCAGAAATAAAAAATTTCTCTCTCTCTCTCTCTCTCTCGAATCTGAAAGGAGAAACTGAAAATCAACAATATGACCGTCTCTATCGAAATTATCAGCACTTTATCCCCTTAACTTGAGTTAAGTGGTTGAGATGAAAAAGAGAGAGGGAAATGGATGCTGGGGTAGGAGAGAATGGAACTAGGAAAGAGGAAGAGACACCCGGATTTACGCGGAAGGGCAAAATACTCCCCGCCCAGACCTCATTCAACCCCCGTGTATAGGGAGGCTTGCGTGAAAATCACGATAGCTCATTGGCCATGGGGCTAATATGGCGGTGTTAGGGGTAGAAAGGTGGGGCGAATGTATACGATATTTAGGGCTGGATTCATGTCCGTCGGGTAGTTGGTGGTGCGCCGTCGATTGACGCATTTTGTCCCGGTTATATTACTCGGTTCTTGTAATATTATACCAACCCTCTAAGTAAACGCATCATCCCCCCACTAAAAAACAAAACGCGCCAAAATTCAACTTTGTACTATCGCATAAAATAGTAAATATATAATTTTAAAAAAATATATATATTTTTCCCCTTTTATCATGATTTTACAATATAAGTGATTTTCTTTGGATATATATTTTTGTGGTGATTTGTTTTTCTTCTCCATTTTTTCCGGTAGTGACAAAATTGTTTTTTTTTTCGTTTTTTTAAAAATTGTGAAAAGCAATTTTTTTTTTTTGCTTTATTTGTTATAAATCTATAGAAACTGAGGAGGAGTTTCTAAATTTTATTTTTTTTTTTTGGAGAAAATGGCACAGACTTATAATCAAAAAAGGAACGTCTACAGTATTGACCAAATTTTGGGGCATGGTAAAAGTGAAGGTATGTTGAAAACTTTTTTATTTATTTGTTTGTTTTTTTTTTTTTAATTGACAAATTCGTCTATTAATTTTGGAAAAATTTTCAAAATTTCTTATTTAAAAAAAATTTTGTTTTGTTTTCGTTGATTTTTTGGTACTTTTTGGATAAATGAATTTTGCCGTATAAATAAATTTATTGAATTTGAATAAATTTTAACCAAGGTTAGTGTTAAAAAAAAACATGTATCGAAATTGTAAATTAGTAAATAATTTTTTTCTTAACAAATTTCAAATTTTTTTTTTTTTTTTATGAACATTTTTTCCATTAAATAATAATAATTAAAATTATTTACTGTATTTTATACAAAGTTGAATACTAAAAATTTTTTTTTTCAAAAAAACGAGGATAAAACTTTTACATATTTCTTTATTTCTTGCAACTTTTACTGAGAGTGTTTATTAAACTAAAATTCGAGTTTTCTGAGTCAATATTTTGATTAAATATATATATGTACTTTATGTACAAAATTATTGTTGTTATTAAAAAAAAATAATTTTTATATAAAGTTAAATATAATTTTAATTTTTAAAACCTTGGGATAATTTAAAAAATCAAAAATAGTAGGGGAGACCGAGGAGGAAAGTAACAGAGGAGGAAAGTAACAAAGCTTATAACTTTTAAACAAATTATCGGATAGACATGGTTCAAACATATTTTTAGTCGGCACTGTTCCCCCTTCCTCCTCCATAGTGTGTCCGAGCCTGACAGGAAAGGTTAGGTCTGATTCCGGTGTGACGTGCAGACACGAAGCATTATAAGGAGCACTCACTCCACTTTAGCAGATGGCCACAGTTTCGCCAAATCAATTAGAGAAATGTCCCATAACGATTAGGACGCCTCTACAGGAAAAGCTATGTACTTTATAGTTTTTCACAATATGTCTGCGCCTAATATCGTCTGCTACTGCTCGTAAATAAAAACTGTTGACTTTGTGAAGTGATGATTTTTATTGAGTTTAATATGATAAATAAATGAAATAAATAAATAAAAAAGTGCACATATAAAAAAATAACAATTTGTGGAAAGAATTTTGTGAGAACATAAACGTGATAAGTTGAAATTGATTTATGTCTTATTTTTATGTGTTTTCCATTACTTGTCAAGATTAAATAAAAGTGTATATTCTGCAATTTATGAATTTTGTTTAAATTTATAGATTTCCATGTGCATAAAAAAATTATTTATATAATTTACATTTTTACATCTCATGTATTTATAAAAATTCTATTACAATTTTTAGGTTATATCACCATCTGTCACCCATCTGTACACAGAAAATAATGGAAAATTCGATGAATATAGTTTGTCTATTCAAATATTTACAAAACAACTTGTTTAAACTAATCAAAATTAAATTTCAAAACCGGCCCGTACTAAATACTGCTGCTGAATACAGTGTAAACAAACATTCAAGCATAGCAGACGATAAAATCACGTGACCTGTAGTAATTAATTTTCCCGCTAGGGTTGTTAGTATCGTTATGGGACACTTCATTAATTGAATCGGAAAAACATGTGACCAGAATTTTCCGAAACGGCCAATAGAGTGAGTGCTCCTTATAATACTTCGTGCGTGCAGAAAAAACCTCAAAAGTAAGTTTTCGTTCAAATTTTCAAAGTCTCGTATTTCTTTAATTTTATTGTTTTTCAAAATGTGCCTTTCGTTATTTTATAGCCTTATTATCTGTCTTTAAGTTGTGCTTAAACAAACAATTTAACATTTGTGTAGTTTTAACTTTTTTGTTGACATACAAGAAAAAAGCGACCGAGGAGGAAAGTAACACGCTACTTTTCTCCTGTTGTCGATATTGTCCATGTTTTAACTAATGATTGAAGCAAATCGTATTTAATTTTACGAATAACAGAGATTTATTTAAGAAAAACCTGTGATCTAGGTAAGCATAAAATATCTTTAAGAAAAAAAATGAGCTAAATTCATAAAATGTTCGAAATATGTGCTAAATATGTCCCAAATATGTGCCAAATAAGTATAAAGTGTACTTAAGCTTTTATGTGTTCCTAATAAAAATATTTCTAATTAATAATAGTCATTAGTCTAAAGAATTTTACATAATTTTATACTGTTACTTTCCTCCTCGGGGGTCAGGAGGAAAGTAACAGATGAAGAGCTTGCGTAAAAGTTATACTGTGAACTGTCAATTTATTATAAATGTTTAATTCAAATTTTATTTAAAAGGTGAATGTCCAAGCTTTCATTTAATATATTGGACAAATTTATCAGACAAATATTTTTAATTCTAGCATAAAAAAACTGATTTTTGTTACTTTCCTCCTCGGTCTCCCCTACCTAAAATTAACAAAGTAAAATAAAATACAATAAAAAGTTGTTAAAATTATTGTTAAAGAAAATTTCTGCGAAAAAAGCATTTTTTTTTCTTCTTCTATATTTATAACAAATAATAATTCTGAGAAAAAGCAGGGAAAGAAAAAAAAATTATCCCTTTTTGTGCGCGATATATATTTAATTATTGACAGTTGATTTAGTTAACGCGTGTGTAGAATATAAAAAGCAGTAATTAGGTCACAAAAGAATTTGCAAAAGTAAATATTATGTAGAATTATCCCCAGGTAAAAAAAATATATAACTTTTTTAAATAGGAAAAATTTTATTACACCATTACACGTGTTGCGCGCTTCTATATTTATAATATATATGCGAGTTAAAACAAAATTAAAAAAAAAAATTATTTACTCAAAAAATTCCTTCAATTACACTTATTATTTTGTTTCGCGGATTTATAAAAGTTTATACAAAATTAACACATTTAAACATTATGTAAGGAAATTGAAATTCCATTTTCAATAAAATTAATTTTCCTTTATTTTAATGAAGTTTTAGTTTTTGGGAAATTCCGTAATTATAAATATAGTTTTGCGAAACTATTAATTTTTATTATTATTATCATCAATATTATTATTATTATTATTATTATTAATATTATTAATATAAAAAATACAAATGTTTTTATGATATTAATATATCAATATAGAAAAGAAAAATTTGAATTCTAATGAATTTAATAATTACGATGTTTCGTGTATGTCATTTTAATTACTAATTAAGACTAATTATAAGAATTAATTTCATAATTGGAAAATTAATAATTTTGAAAATCTATACAAGTTTTTGTTTGACCGAAGGTTATCGATAGTTTGCTTATTGTTTCAAAATTGTAGAAACTTTGTTATCGCTTTTCTCTGCTTTAGAAAATTATTTTCATTTATATATTTTTTTATATTATATATATTGTACCATAATTATATATATTTCTCATTTGTTTTTTTTTTTTTTTTTTTGTTTAAAAAAAGGAATTATATTTTTTTTCTAATTATTTTAATTTACAGTAATTATTAGAAATAAATAATAATTATATATTTTTTCACACATACATAAAAATTTATCGAGTAATTAAAAAATTCTCACTATTTCTATATATATAAAAAAAAAGAAATTCTTTTTTAGAACAAAAATTATGAAAATTTGTTTTTTGTTTTTTAATAATATAAAAAAATAATTGTTTGTTGTGCTCATATAAAAGTGATATAAATATATATTTAGTGAAATTAGGGTTGATTCGAGAAGCAGGTGTGAGTGTGCAATGTGCACACGTATGTGACGCATGCGCAATTGATTCTCCACGGTAAATAAATTTTTCATTTCAAGCAGCATCATCCCTGGCTTCTTGTACACTCAATAAAAAGCAATAGGGAGGTTGGCATCGAGTGTGCACCCCATTGTGCCCCAACATAAAAACATTAAAATCTCTCCATTCAGCTTGGATTAGCTCTTCGAATGTCCTATGTGTCTATATACCTCCATAATACACACACACACACATATATATATATATTTATATATGTATTACTTTAACTCAATATCATACCCCCATAGATAAAAAACTTTGAAATTTTATTAATTTTTTAATTAACAATTACAAATAAATATAATAATACAATTATAAATAAATTTTTTTTAAACACTTTTTATTGTGAGCAAGAAAATTATTATCTATTATTTTTATTTGTATATTCATTATAATTATATTAATAATTATTTTTAATAATTTTTATTTCTATAATAATTATTTATTTGGTAACCATTCAAAAAAAAAAAATGTTTATCCTTTTATTTTTAAATTTAATTAAATTATTATTAAAATTTGAAAAGAAATTTTAAAGATTAAAAGGAATTTTTTTTTTTTTTTATAAATTCAATGTGTGCGTTAAAGTTGAGAATATCGGTGAGTGTATATAGTGTGTTAGATAAGCCTTTACAAACGCATATGGGTGATGCTAGTTTGAAAGCGGGATTAGCATTATTATGGTACCGGCTCTAAATATCTGTTTAATTAGTTTAAGCATGTATGTCTCAATGAGAAGAGATCGAGCGTAGTTTTCAAGCTCATAAACATAAATTTATATATTTTACGCTTTTTAATTAGAGAAATTATTAAAATTCCGTACAATTTCATAAAAAAAAAATTCTTTTTTCTCTTTAAACAATTTTATATAAATTTTATAAACAAATGTAATTAATAATATAAAAAAAATAATGATTATAATAATCATAATCATATTAATAATATTAATAATAATAATAATAATAATAATAATTAATAATAATAATAAAAATAATTAATAATAATATATAAGGAACTTGAAACCCTCGAAAATATTAATCGAGAGCGAATTTTTTTTTTCATATTTCTATTTAATATTTAAAATACATGTACAGTGTACACTCGATAATTGATCATAATATTATCACAATTATCGAGGGTTTACTGTACCAAAATAAAATTTATTCCACCCTCTAGGAAATTTTTACAAAGTTGTCATGTTTTATCGAGGGATCACTGTAATTAGCAAAAAAAAAAAAAAAAAAAAATTCATAAAAATAGAATAGTTAACAGAAAAAAAAAATTATTTTTTTAAATGAATTTATTGGCTGAAGGTATATCTTTGAACGGTATGCCAGATATATATATATATATATTCCCTTTGGGAATATATGTAAGCTCTTTTTTTTATTTTGATCTTCTAATTACGAGTGTTTAATTCCTTTTTTTTCCTTTTTTTCTTTACTGGGAAAAGAGAATTTTATTTTTTTTTTTAAACGTTGACGTAGAGAAGAAAGGAGAGAAAATGAAAACCTTTCTCTATTACCATTACAGAAAATCGTGCTTTATTCACAAAGAAGAGATTAGGATGCTTTTCAATTAAAGCAATTTTGTTTAAATTCTTGCGCACATTTTTCATTAATAGTGGAGAATTTTTTTTTTTTTTTCATTTCTTCTCTAGAAATGTTATAAAAATATAAAATTTTTTACCTATTCATTTTTAATTAACAATATAATTGTGACGCTCTCTGAAGAAAGGGACATTAGAAGCAAAAAAATTATAAGTTACACAGAAAATTATAAGGTATTAAAATAAGCTGCAACGCTTATTATTTTAATTAAATTTTGCTTATTTTAATACCAAAATGGATTAAAATAAGAAAAATTGAATTAAAATAAAAATAAAACGCTTATTATTTTAATTAAATTTTGCTTATTTTAATACCAAAATGGTATTAAAATAAGAAAAATTGAATTAAAATAATAAGCGTTGCAGTTTATTTTAATGCCTTTTTATTTTCTGCGTGTATCTTTTATAATTTCGATACAGAGGATCAATTTTCAATGGAAATTTTAACTCTTTATTACATTCAAAATATTTAATAAAAAAAAAACTGATTTTATATAAATAAAAAGAAACTTTTAATCAATATACAATTATCGTAAACATAACCTATAATTTGTTTGCTTGTAAGGTCCCTTTTTTCAGAGCGCGTTACATAATTAATTCATTTTGTTGAATATAATAATTAATTTCCACATATTTTTACTGATATATAATTAATATTGACTAAATATACATTTATTACATAATTAATTATGTCTAAGTGAGAAAAAAAAGTATTAAAATTATTTGCAATTTTGTTATTAATAAAAATATTATTTTTTCACATTAAATATTATAATAATAATTTTACGTGTACATAATTTATATTTTATAATATTTTTTATAATATTTTCATAATTTATAAAATATTATAATTATATATTTAAATTCGAAAATAAATCAAAATCTGTAATGCAAAAAAAGAGCGCCCTTTATATATATTGAATAAGGAAAAAGTATTAATTAAAAATCGAACACAACTTTCATATTTCATTTCGCAAATATACATTCATATCTCTACATTATCTGTCAACAAAGAGCAAAACAAAAGAGGAAGAAAAAAAAAGTACAATACACGTGTAGTTTGCTTTAATCGACTCTTCGTCGACAGTCGATAAAGGATTGAAAAGGATAGGGAGAGAGGGGGGGAGGGGTAAAAAGAGAGCCTAGTCTAGGCAGAAGGGATGTTCAAGGAGTTGTTAGGGGTTGAGGGGTGAGAGAAAAAAAGGAGTGGATGGTCAAGGGGCGGGGAGGGGGGGGGGGTGAGCAAAAGAGAGCATAAAAAGTCAAAAAAAAACAGAATAAAATGATTCGCACCAGAAAATATTTGTATAAAAAAATATTTCTCATAATACTCAAATGTTTTGTACATTTACCCCCCTCACCCAACTAATATATATATATATACAGTTTGAAAAATCGACAAAATACTCTTTTTTTTTTTATTCGGCAACAAATGTTGAAAAAATAACAAGTAAAAAAAAAAGATATTTCGAGAATTATTTACTGTTTGGAAAGGGGTGGGGGGGGAAAGGTATAAAAATGTCAGAGGCTTAAAAAGTCGACAATCCGTCGATCAGACGTCATCGATGGACAATATCGTGTATATATATATATATCGGATCGACAAGTATTGGGAGATGCGTCGCGGCTTAAAAAAAATATTTTAAAATTGACCCCGGAGCTCACTCACACACATTTATATATGTATATTTATATATGTATATACCTATTTCGTTTGAAATATAATATTCGAGTATGCACTTAGCGTGAATCTCTTGTCAAATCTCTGCGTCTATTTGCGCGCGTATTAAATGTATACCTCGTTTATTTTCCATATTATATATATATATATATATATATATATGTATATATATTTTTTTTTTGAAAGTGGCATAAGAAGGTTCATTTAGAAACTGGGTTATATTCTCTACTCAAGGAGATCGCTTTTTGCAAGTTCTCTTATATAAGGATCTTTATATAGGATTTAAATCCTATATAATAATCGACTTCCAATTATTATATATATATGTGTGTTTTTAGATTTTGTGGTTCTTTTCCCTTCTTTTTCTCAATATTTCTCAATGATTTTTGTTAATTATTATCATAAAGAGTGATGTAAATACCAAACCCAAAAATTTTTTTTTCAATTTGAAAAGGCTGATTTAAAAAAAAATTATTTGGTTCCGGTACATTTTGATCACTAATCTTAATAATAAAACAATTAATAATAGAAATAAATTTTAAATTAAAAATAAATAAATTTAAATAAATAATACATAAATATTACACAGAAAAAAAAAATTATTTGATTCAAATACTCAATTACTTGTGTATTATCAAATAAATATTTATTTGAACCAAATAATTTTTATTTGAATTAAATAAATTGTATTTGAACCAATAATTTTTGTATTTGAAACAAATACCATTTAATTGACTCAAATAATAATTATTTGATACAAATAAATATTTATTTGATAATAGTCATGTAATCGAGTATTTGAATCAAATAATTTTTTTTTCAGTGTAATAAATAATAAATAAATATTAATAAATAATAAATAAATGATAAATAAATGAAAAAAAAAAATTATGATTACGTTACAGATCATGCAACATCATCAGACGCTGTTGGCGATGGAGGTGAAACAGAACTCGGTCACTTGAGTGATCATCAGATAAATGATTCTTTAAACGACCCATTGGATTTGGAATCCGATAGGCCGAGAAAAGTTCGCCGGTCACGAACTACCTTTACCACTTATCAATTGCATCAATTGGAACGAGCTTTTGAAAAAACACAATATCCAGATGTTTTCACGAGGGAAGAACTTGCCATGAGACTAGATCTCTCCGAGGCAAGAGTTCAGGTAAGAAAAAAAAAAATTAATACAAATCTTTTTCAAAACTATATATATAAAATATTAATCTACTTTGTTAGAAATACGGATAAGAGAAAAAAGAATTTTTTTTTTTCAATTTAGCAATGACGCAAGAACATCCCTCTTTCGTGGTAGTGCTAGTTATATATATATATATATATACATTACTGAATCTGGCTAGCCACTCGACTAATTACAGACTATTGTCCTAAAATTCACTCTTTTCCCCTTTCTTTTTCTTTTTTTTTTGTGGCTCGTAATTTTCAATGTGAACACAAAGGAGGTGATATTTTTTTATGTTGAAAATATTTCATCGAATTGGATAGAATATTTATTATTATTGTTATTATTAAATATAGGTGAGAAAAAAAAATCGTATGATGAATTCAATAATATTATATTTCTATGATATAATGGGGAAATTTGCCAATGGGGACTAAAATTGGTAGCTAGTAATTTGCTGTTTAACTAATTAGTTACTAATTAAATATCTAGTCCTGCTAATTTCAAGTAGTTGATAATAATTTTTGTGAGAGATTAATTATTAATTGCAACTAATTTTTTGTAAATAATACACGCAGAGAAATGATTTATTTGAACCAAATAAAATATATTTGAGTTAAATAAACGTATATTTGTCTCAGAGCCTACTAACTTATTTATTTGGCATAAATAAAAGTTTTATTTGTCAGAAATAAATTTTTATTTGCCTCAAATAAATTTTTTATTTCAATGAAATAAAATATATTTGCAACAAATAAATGAGTTAGTAGGCTCGGAGAGAAATATACCATTTCTCTGAGTGTAGCTTTCAACTATTTTCAATTACTATTTTTAATTAGTAAATTCAATTACTTATTTCAATTACTAATTCCAATTACTAATTCCAATTGCTAATTCCAATTACTAATTTATAGGTATTAGTTACTGTATTTATTTTATCCAATTTGTTATTTTTAAACAATTAAAATGTAGAGAATATATAGTTATCAAAATGAAGTTGAATTACTAATTAAAAAATCTACTAATTAACTACTTAACTACACTCAGAGAAATGGTATATTTGTCTCCGAGCCTACTAACTCATTTATTTGTTGCAAATATATTTTATTTCATTGAAATAAAAAATTTATTTGAGCCAAAGAAAAATTTATTTCTGACAAATAAAATTTTTATTTACGCCAAATAAATAAGTTAGTAGGCTCTGAGACTAATATACGTTTATTTAACTCAAATATATTTTATTTGGTTCAAATAAATCATTTCTCTGGGTGTAATTTTAGCTATTAAATAAATACCCACTCATGCTAATTTCAAATAGTTAATAACAGTTTTTGTAAGAGATTAATTATTAGTTTGCAACTTATTTTTTATAAATAATTGTTTTAAACTAATTTTATAAAATACTAATTTCAATTACTAATTTAATTACTAATTCAATTACTAACTAAATTACTAATTCAATTACTTATACTAAATTACTAATTCAGTTACTAATTAAAACAATTATTGAAACAATCATTGAAGCAATCAATTAAAAGTCGTTAAATTATCCAAATAATAATTTTTTTCTCACCTATTTTTAATTCTAAAAATAAAAAAACCAAACTGCCTATAATATAAAAAGAAAAAAATTATAAAGAAAATATCTATATATGTGAAAAAGTAAATGAGATAAACCGCATTATATTTTATATAATAAAAGATAAATTGAATATCCAGGGTATTATATGCGAGAAAGAGAGAGAGTGACTTTTCTATCGTTGGAAAATTGGTTACTCGATTAGCGTAACTATCTGACACCCTTGCGTGAGGTGGTGTAAAGCGAGTTGTGTGTGCGGATGGAGGCGAAAGGGACCATGGGTTAGCGAATGAGAAAGGGAGGAAGAGGGGGGGGGGGTGAAACAACCTATACGTGGCACCATAGGGAGCACAGAGAAAGGGTGCCCAAAAGGGAAGGGGTGAAATGGGGGGGGGGTAGGGTGTGAGGGAAGGCAGTAGTAGCAACAGCATCAGAGAGAAGCATCAGTTGAAAAGAGACAGAGAGCATTCCGATTGGCCCATTGTGGTACAGCCAAGCGACAATGCCGGCAATTGGCCGTCGCTCGACAAAACCGCTAAATGATCCGCCAGGCGCAGTGGTGCCACGGCCACTTTATTTCAATCTAGGAAATCCTGCCTACCAATTTCAGATGCGAAATTACGCCATTTTTCGACATTAACGGACGGCGATCGATCGCATACTCTGTTGTATTCACCAGATATTAATGGACGGCTTTCCGGGACAATTTTCCATTTCTCTCTATCTCTCTCTCTCTTTTATATACATATACCTTTCCCCCTCTCTTTTTACTTAACGCCTTTTTTTTTGAATGAGAGTTTCGGAAATCACCCTTTCGTTTAACTATATCAAAAAAAGTTTTTTTCACTTGTACGATTTAGAGAGAAATTTGAGATACACAAGAACCTCGATAAGTGAAACATACGAGAATTTGATTGGAAAAATTTTTTGATTATAAATACAGTTATATGTTAGGCAGTAATAATTGGAATTTGTAAGATACACTGAACCCTCGTTAAACGAACACTAATTAAGAAATATGCGTTAAATATATTTAACGTAATAAATATTTATATGCAATACACTAAAACCTCGATAAATAGGCCAATTAAAATGGTTAATAAAGTAATACACAAAAACCTCGATAAATGAACATCTTGCAAGTACTATTTAAACATTTTTAAGATACATGAATCCCTCGTTAAATGAAGAAAGAGTTTTTGTAACTTCTTTATATTAATAAATAAATTTATTAGATACAGTAATCCCTCAATAATTATAGATTATAGTCCATCTCAATTCTCGCAATTAACAAATTAATTATGATATTTATGTGAGATAATGGAAAGGTTTAAGAATCTAATTACGTATAATTTAATTCTCTGTACTATATATATCTTCTTTAATGAAAATAGAAGCTAGAACTATATATATATATATATATATATATATATATATATGTAACTGTCTGATTGAAACTCTAATGCAGTTCAACTCGTTAAAATCGTGAGGGTGATTTACGAATCCTTCAACATGAGAAGAAGCATTCAGAAACGATTAAATAATTAAAAGCAATTAAGCAATTAAATCTTACTGGTGCGTCGACGAGTCAATGGAAAATATATATATCTAACAGCTTTATTCTGTATATCGCGTTTATGTATCATTTTCATCATCTCTTCTCTTTTATATGAGAAAATTTAATCGTATTTTGAATTATTTTGACATGTGTGTTACATGTATATACTCTACCGAAAATTTGCCAAAATTTATACTACTGGCGCGGTAATGGTATATCAGTAGTGAATTTTTCATAAGGTATTATAACATATTATTAAATTATGTAATCGATCACTTATCGAGGGTTTACTGTATATAAATATATATAAAAGGTTTTTTTGTTGTTTCAAAATTATTAATAACAAAATATAAAATTCGATTTAAAATTGATTATAGATTATATATTTATTAACGAAAGTTTGACGCAGAAATGAATTTTTGAACCGTGAAAAAAAGTCAAGGAAACAAAGTTCAATGCGGTAACTGAAATTTTTCCGCGTGAAGATTTTCAAATCAAATTTAAATGTTCTTTTTCTTTTGACTTTGGTGTGTCGCACCCTCTTTTCTCGCATATATACGTCAATGTGGTTCCAATGAAAGGCAATGAATTCCTTAATGGACAATAGATCTCAATGTAAAATGTTGCAAAAGGTGGGAGGGGGGGGGGTTCTATATATATATATATATATATATATATACGATTGCACGCCAAAAACCAGGAACAACTCAACTGGAAAGCGAAAGCATTTATATGGCTATATAACGGGACCCGCGGAGAGTTGTTCAGGGGGATGTTCTCTCTCTCTCTCTCTCTCTCTGCACAGGGGTTGCTGCCACTCAAGCTCCAGAGGAAATCAGGATAATTGTTAACAATTAGCTTAATCAGCCTCGAGAGCAAGCTTTTGTTAGGTGACTCGCTGATAGAAGCGCCCGAGAGGAGAGAAAGAGGAGGGTATCTTGCTACTCTTTCCCGAACATTATCCATGATTTCGCCTACGTTTACCTATATATATAAAGTTCATCATTTTTTCATTTTTTTTTCGCGAAAAAATTAAATTTTTTTAAAGGAGAAAAATTTTTTACTCCACTATTTACTTACTCTCTAAATCTGAATTAGTAAAAATGTTTACTAATTTGAATTAGTGACTCACTTTTTGCTTCTGAATTAGTTAAATTTTACTAATTGTTAGTAAAAGTTACTAATAATTAGTAAAATTTTACTAATTCAGAAGCAAAAAGTGAGTCACTAATTCAAATTAGTAAACATTTTTACTAATTCAGATTTAGAGAGTAAATAAAGTAATATACTATTATATTGTTATAAAAATAATAATAATAAATAAATAAACGAATAACAAAACTAATTTAGAAATGCCAGTAGTCTATTTTTTATAATAAATAAAATTTTTTTTAAAAAAGAGAAAATTTAAAAAATAAAAAAACCGTTTCCTACTGCGTTACTTTTTTAAAAAATTTTTCTTTTTTTTTGTATCTGTATAATAATAGGAAAAAAAAATTGTTTATGGTTACAGGTCTGGTTTCAAAATAGACGAGCAAAGTGGCGCAAAAGAGAAAAAGCACTTGGCAGAGACAGCAACTTCATGCACGTGGAACCAGGTGGTGAGTAATTAACGATCCTGCAACAATTAGTAGCATATACTAGCCCTCGCTAATACGTATATATATATATATATATATATATATATATATATATATATATATATATATATATATATATATATATATAGTATCATTGATAAAGGTATAGAGGGACACACACCATGAATTTGCCCTGTGGCATTGCCTCAACTCGTCCAACAAGAAACAGTTACCGAGGGGTAGATGCAATCTGCGACAATTATGTCTAATTTCACTGTCGCTGCAAACATCGCTCGGGAGAATCTGATCTATACGATATACATATGTATATATTTTGTATATAACCAATGAGGGAGAAGGAGCTAAAATACATTTTTCATTAATGTTTTTAACGCGTGAGGTGTGCTAATGCACGCGCGCGTGTATGTTTGTGTGAGTGTGTGTAGGAAACACAGAAAAAAACCCCAATTGCCTTATGTAGAAATTATATTTTATTTATTACATTTCTTTTTTTTGATACCGAAATTGAGATTAGTGTCAACGAATTAAAAAAAATAAGGAACAAATAATTGACAGTGTTTTTTTTTTGTTCTATCGTTGTGATCATCAATCTGATAAATTATGTTATTTTTTCTTTAGGGAAAGGGAAATACGAGTAATTAGGAATTTATTTTAATATTTAGAGAAGGTACAAATGTTTGTTAAGTTTTATTTGGGGTAATTAGAGAATAGCGTATATCATTTTATTGTCATTACATCACTACTATATTATTTATTCTATTTGTATAGTATGTTTTCATTTCTTCGGTTTTAATTTAATCCTCTGAGCAAACACATCTTTTTACGCGCCTCGTAAAAGTCACGAATTAGAAATGCTCCTAAGAAAAGAGTCACGAATTAGAAATGCGCCTAAGAAAAAAGTCACGGAAAAGTCACGAATTAGAAACGCGCCAAAGAAAAGAGTCACGAATTAGAAACACGTCTAAGAAAAAAGTCACGAAAAAGTCACGAATTAGAAATGCGCCTAAGAAAAAAGTCACGAATTAGAAATGCGCCTAAGAAAAAAGTCACGAAAGTCACGAATTAGAAATGCGCATAAGAAAAGTCACGAAAAAGTCACGAATTAGAAATCGCCTAAGAAAAAAGTCACGTATTAGAAATACGCCTAAGAAAGAAGTCACGGAAAAGTCACGAATTAGAAATGCGTCTAAGAAAAAAGTCACGAAAGTCACGAATTAGAAATGCGCATAAGAAAAAGTCACGAAAAAGTCACGAATTAGAAATCGCCTAAGAAAAAGTCACGAAAAAGTCACGAAAAAGTCACGAATTAGAAATCGCCTAAGAAAAAAGTCACGAATTAGAAATGCGCCTAAAAAGTCACGAATTAGAAATGCTCCTAAGAAAAAGTCACAAATTAGAATGCGCCTAAGAAAAAAGTCACGAAAAGTCACGAATTAGAAATCGCCTAAGAAAAAAAGTCACGAATTAGAAACGCGCCTAAGAAAAAAAGTCACGAATTAGAAATGCGCCTAAGAAAAAGTCACGAATTAGAAATGCTCCTAAGAAAAAGTCACCAATTAGAAACTCGCCTAAGAAAAAAAGTCACGAATTAGAAACGCGCCAAAGAAAAAAGTCACGAATTAGAAATGCTTCTAAGAAAAAAGGTTATGAATTAGAAACGCACCTCAGAAAAAAAAGTCACGAATTAGAAATGCTCCTAGGAAAAAGTCACGAATTAGAAACTCGCCTAAGAAAAAAGTCACGAATTAGAAATACTGCTAAGAGATAATGACTTACGATTTGGTCACTGATAACTTAGGATTCAGTTATGATTTACGATTTGGTCACGAATATTTGAGTGACTAATGATTTACGATTTGTTCACTGATGGCTCACAAATAAGTCAGTCGTAAATTCTTACGAATGAGTTACGAATAACTAATAATTAATCCTATCAAAATTGTAATTATTAATTTAAAATACCAAAATTGTACTTATTAGTAATTTAAATATTAAAAATTTTGAAACTTATGAGGTGTTTTCTTATTGTGTTGTATCGCTCCACTGTAGGTGTTAATTAGCGATACGCTATATCATAAATTTTTTGTGAATGTCTGGTTAAAATAATACTTTTCTCTGAGTGAATGAAAATAAAAAATTAAATAATTAAAAAAAAATTATAAAAATAAAAATTGAATTTGTCATTTTGTTAAAAACAATTTGTTTTTTCTGTTAAAGGTGGATGGTGTCCGACGGATGCTGTTGGTCCTGGTACACCAACGGCACCTGCAGCAGCTGCATTTCCATGGTTTATGCCAACAATGTTTCCACCAAGTGTATGGCCAAATAGTACACCAAAATTACCACCCCTTCACGCATTTCTGTCACAGTATATGTTACCACAAAATCTTGCCACATTAAGTTCAGTTCTTCCTGTGATGGGTCTAAGTCCACCTTCATCTCTAAATCACAATAATATTGACACACGTTCCCTTAGTGCACAATTGCATTCGCACCCTCTTAATCTTGGTGTTCAAAGTATCGCACAAAATCTCAGCTCAAAACATGACAGGGATGAAGATTCTGGCTCGTCAGATGACGAAATTAGGAGGCAAAGTGCTGAAATTCTACGAGTTAAGGCTGAGGAAGTATTACGCAAGGTCGAGAATTAATTAGGATTTATTCAATTAGTTTCTATAAGAAAAAGAAAGAGAGATATGTGTAAAAAAATCTTTTCCTTCTCATTATTTATTCTGAAGAATTAAAATTTAGCCATTTGATCAAGGAAATTTTTATTTTTTAATACTGAAATTGTTTTTTAATTTAATTTTTATATTTTTTTTTTAATTGTGAAAATTAAATTAATTTTTATTCAAATTTTTTAACTTTATATTTTTTTTTGTTTTAATTTATGAAAAAATCATTGCCATGTGATGTGAATTTTGTACATATATTGTAACCATATATAGTAAGTGATAATTTGAAAGAGATTAAATAATTCATATTTTACTGTGAAGTATTTTACGAATTGAGTATTGAAAATTAGTCAATATTTGTATTTTAAATAGATGAATTTTAATTATAATTTCCTTTTTTACAATATTATATCTGGAGAAATAATTTTTTATCCGAACTAAATATTTATTTATTTTTTAAATATATTTCTCTCAAAGAAAAATATATAACTACTGATTTGAATTAAATATTTATTTACCTCTAAAACAATTATATTTTTCCTCTGGGTGTATCTAAGAGAAACTATTAAAATTAATTTTAGTTTAATTAAAAAAAAATTTATTTACTTTTATTTGGAATAAATAGTAATATATTTTTTCATATTTGCTTTAAATTGTAACAAAAATATAATAAATAGCGTAAAACATTTCAGTAAAATGAATTAATTAATTTCTTTCACCTTGTGTAAATAATATGTAAATCACTTGATAATATATGGAGTGAGACATTTTCTATTGCCAGAATTATATAGGTTTCAGCAAAAAAAAAAAAAATCATTAATTCATTTTTCATGTATTATGCAAAATCAATAGTAATTTTTTCCCGTAACTCAAGTTACAGTTATCTCTCGATAATAAACGTTTGTTTATGGTTTGAAACCTTAAAAAAATAATATATATTTATAATAATCATTGTAAATATTATTATAAATATTATACATAATAATTATTTAATACTCAGGGATCAGGAGAAAAACAGTGGACCCTCGATTATTGTCATCAAGATAATTATAAAAAATTTACTGTAATTCTCGCATTGAGGTTTTTTTCTCGTTTAAATTAACAAAAAAAAATTTTAATTTTCATTAACAAACAAAAGTAAAGAAGAAAACTTCAATTTTTTGGGTCGGAGTACTGACTGAGGGTTTACTATATTATAGAAAAATTAATTAACGTTCAAACCACCCAAACACTTGATTCATATACTCATTCTCTTAGAAAGGAAGAAAAACAAAAAAAAAAAATTAGTTTATATTTTAAAAAAAGTGCAATAACAAATATTTATTAATTTTCGAGCGACAGACTGATGTTTGAAGTACTTCGATATTAAAAAAAAAAAATTAAAAAATTACAGACTGCTGGCAGTCTTTTTCTTTCTTTTTATTTTTTCTTAATATGTAAAAATATTTTTTATTTATTAGTTATTACTATACATATATATATATATATATATCTTAAGTGTGATAAAATCATAATATGTTAAATTTCATTTCATTACAGAATACTTTTCTTACAATTCAGGCGTGAAAAGATGTGAAAAAAAGACTTAAAAAGAAAAAAAAATTTCTATAGAAAAAAAGGACATACATGCAAGGTTACCCACAAAATTGGATAATATAGAAATTAAATTATTTATACGAAACAAATAATTCAAAGCGATATGTAAATTATTTTAGTGAGTATATTATATATATATGAATCGCTTTTATATAGAGTAACTTATTAAAAAAAAAAAATAAAACAAAAAAAAAATTCTTCCAAATTTTTTTTTCTTTTTTTTTTAAATAAAGAAAGTTCTCGATTTTGTAAATTATATGTAAATTATATTCATCATGTGTATGTTTATGTAAATATAGATAATTCATTGTAATATTAAGTGAAAAATATATGAAACTAAATATTAATACACTCAATTGGTCTTGTTAATTAATTTTTTTATATAATTTTACTCCATACCTAATTCCATTTTTATTTTTAATGAATGAATTAGAATTAGAATGAATTAGAAAATTATATTCCCAATCAATAAATTATAGGAGTTATTTATATTATTATTACTATAACTATAATTTATTTTGTTATTTATTTTATTATTATTATTATTATTATTATTATATTATTTAAATATTTGTTTTTATGAAAAAAATATAATAAATAATCATGTAATTGATATATATTTTTTGATAAATAACGCAATGGTATTGAAGAGGAAAATTCATTAATCAAATGACGATTTGAATGAGACATCCGCGAGGAGTCACGTCACCAATTTGATTGTGACAATTTCCTGAATTCAGGATCAACCGGAAAAGGAATTGGACGCATTTCCCACGAGGTACATGCGTTGTATATATATAAATATACGCTGTTGGCCCTTTTCGCATCAACAATTGATCGCGCAAGCTTCACACTATAATAATAATAAATATGTACGTGCATTTATTATATCCATTCGACTCAAACGTTAATAATACCAGGATATAGCACGCACAACTGCAATTACAATTCCACCAATTTATCAGAAATTTAACCTGTACGAAGGACAAATTTTCACCCATAATACCCGCATATATATTCAGAATTCACGTAATTTATTTTCATTATTATTATTATTATTATTACACAGATATATATGTGTGTTTTATTGTCAAATTAATAACATTTGATATTATTATTAAGACTTGTTAAATTATTACCTATATTGTATTATTTATAATATTATATATAATACAGTGGAACCCACGTATACCGGATTTGAAGGTAACGAAAAAAATCCGATGTTAGCGGGAATGCGAATTATGCGGGTCCAATATACGTGGGTTTCATTGTATTAAATTAAGTTTTAATTTTTAAAAATTGATGGCAAAACAGTTTATTTTTCGAAAAATGAAAATATAAAAAAAATTACCGACACAGAAATCTACCTTACCGTCAGTCGGTAAGGTAGATTTCTGTGTCGGTAATTTTTTTTATATTTTCATTTTTAATATTAAATTTAATTAGCAATTTAATTTAATTAACAGTTTTTAATAATTTAATTTTTTTTAAACAACAATTTTTTAATTAAAAAAAAATGAAACAAATAATATCGAGATTAGAATTTTTTTTTTGAAGGGGAATAATAAAAGAACAAGTTTTTGCGAAAAAGTATATAAATGGTAAATGTGAAAGATACTTGGGAGATTTGAGAGTCACTGTTCGAGTTCGCGACTGCTACGGAGGACAATTAGATTAAAAGCAGCGCCTCTCGCGGCGGCTTGAGATCCATTAGTGCCCATTGTACCACCCCATTTGTACCCGTTATCACTCCCCCCCGTCTCGTTCCCGAACAGCCTCATCTCGAAGCCAGGTACTTATTCTCAATAGTAATATGCTCACTTCATACTTCCACCCACACCACTACTACAGCTTCTCTCTCTCTCTCTCTCTCTCTCTCTCTCTCTCTCTCTCTCTCTCTCTCTCTCTGCACCCGTTTTCTCTCATCCACCCTATCCTAAAGTTACCCCTTTCTCTCTCTTCCTCTCTCTTGTAATCTTTCTCAAGCCACCTTACACATACCTGTCTGTATGTGCCGCCTTCAATGAAAAGATTTCTCCTCACAGATTGCGCTTGAAAATCACTGTGTTGATACGTTAATAGTACCAGCGTTAATGACACCGTGAATGACTCCAATTAGTCCATCTGCGCCTCATCCTTAACGGAAGATTACACTCTCTGCACTTGCATCGGCCAATCTTGTCATTTCGAACTATTAAAGTGTCTGATATTACTTTTTTTCAAATTCTCCCCCCCCCATAAATTTTATATTTGATTCGACACAGTTTTTTTTTAAACTATACAGTTTTATTACCACACAATTTATATTGAAATTTTAATTATATTATATTGAAATTTTAATTGTATATAATTATATATACTTAATTAATTGATAATAATGAATAAACCTTATAAATATTGAAAAATTACATAGTAGAATTTTACTTTGATAAAATTTTTTCATACCCAGGGAGAATCGAACCAGAGACTCCTCGGGTTCTACACTATATATTGTAAGCGCCTCAACGACTGCGGCTATCGACAACTTTTTAATTTCATAATAGTAACTAATAATAAACTTAATGAATATGAAATAATAATTAACTGATAATAATAATAATAATAATAATAATAATAATATTTAATAATAATAATAATAATTTACATAAATATTAAATAATAATAATAAAAAAAAGATAATTTAAAGGTGAAATTAATTGATGGAAATAATTTTAACGACTAAAGAAATGTGATGGAATTTTATTTTCTATATATATAACAAAAGGTGCAGTGGATAAGGAAGTTGTACCGGATCTTTGAGAACCTTTATTGTTCACACGTTGTGAAGCTGAGTGTATAGTTATGCTTAAAAATTAGTGTTATTATGATATTGCATTTAGTTCCATATGTGGAAGGTACACACTTCATTTAGACCATTAGGAAGCATCTAGCCATTCAAGTATAAAGCAACCCTCATGCACCAAAAACGTGTCTTTTTACACCCCACAAAAGAAAACTATACAACCCACTAATTTGTGGATTTAATCAGCTTTAGAGTTTAAATCGCATTTTTTTTTTAATATGCTTTTTTTATTTGAGCCACATTCGAACTTTACACACCTGTGACATTTTTTTTTAATTATTTGCTTAATGATTTAATTTTTTTTTTAATAATTAATATCTATATTGTCAATTTTTATCTGCATTTAGAAAATTATAAAATATTTTACCATAGTTAAAATAACTGTAAAATACAACGGTTTTATTATTTTTTACAAAAAAAAAAAAAAACAAATAATGAATTGACGATTTAAAAGCTATAACAGGCATGTGAATTTTACTCTATATTTTATACATATATATGGACTCCAACAGTGTAACCTGCAAGCTTTACTGCACCTTTTATTATATAAATGAACAAAATTTTATTTCAAAAAAAAAATCGATCGTTTTGAAAAAGGTTTCCCATCGCGACAGGGTGCCAAAGGTAAAAGAAAAAAATACCCCCGAGGAACTTATTTAACCAAAATTCGAATCTTTTTTTACAATTAATATTATTTAAAAGGCGGAAAAGAACTTTATTATAGTTTAAATACAATTTTCAAACTCGATTGGACATGAATACTCTTTTTTTTTATTCTATCGAAAAAAGTTTGGATACTTTTATTTAATATTTTTAAAAAAATTTTCTTAGTAGAAAAACAAAATTGTAAATTTAAAAAATATTTCACTAACCTTAAGACTATAATCGTTGTATATATCAAATATACTTCGGACGATGAAATCTTCCACAGACGCGATTTAAAATAATTTCAAACTACGTTTAAAAAAAATAATTAATACTTTTTTTAAAAAAGATTTAAGCGATCGTGTATTTAAAAATTTCGAATCCTCCTGAAGCTAAATTTTGAATTTTAATATACAAAATCATGTCTAAACAGGTTGATGCAAGAATTGGGACTAATGAAAGTTTATTATCCTTAAGACTGTTATTTTATATACCTATGTTGTAATTAAATTTTATTATCCTTGGGTCTGTTATTATATCTGCAGTTTTATAACTTTATACTTAATTTGTACTTTAATGTAAACAATACAGCTCGCGAGATGCGCAGGTATAAAAATAATTTCAAAATCGAAACATTTAACTTGCAAAAGTTTTGTTTAATAAAAATTGTGTTCAATAAAAATTCCGTCTAAATAGAAATTATTCCCGTGTAGAAATTTTGAAAAGGGCCCACTTCGAGAAGCTGCGAATTTATATATGAAATAGAAAAACCCGATCGGGGCCACAGAAAAAGCCATATTTCAGTCCGATCGGGGCCTGGTTTGGCCCCAGTCGGGTTCCATGTTTCAACCAAGACAGAGCCAGGTTGGCGAATTTCTGCACGGGATGCGTCTAAGAAACAAAGTCACGAATTAAAAATGCACCTAAGAAAAAGTCACGAATTAGAAATTCTAAGAAAAAAGTTACAAATTAGAAACGCGCCTAAGAAAAAAAGTAACGAATTAGAAATGCGTTTAAGAAACAAAGTCACGAATTAGAAATACACCTAAGAAAAAAGTCACGAACTAGAAATGGACCTAAGAAAAAAGTCACGAATTAAAAATGTACCTAAGAAAAAGTCACGAATTAGAAACGCGCCTAAGAAAAAAGTCATGATTTAGAAATGCGCCTAAATGCACGTGATGCGTCTAAGAAACAAAGTCATGAATTAGAAATGCTCCTAAGAAAAAATCACAAATTAGAAACGCGCCTCGTAAAAAAAGTCACAAATTAGAAATGCGCCTCGCGAAAGAGCCACGAATTAGAAATACACCTAAGAAAAAGTGACGAATTAGAAATTGGCCTCGCTAAAGAGTCACGAATTAGAAATACACCTAAGAAAAAGTGACGAATTAGAAATACACCTAAGAAAGAAGTCACGAATTAGAAATGCTCCTAAGAAAAAAGTAACGAATTAGAAACGCACCTAAGAAAAAAGTAACGAATTAGAAATGCGCCTAAGAAAAAAGTCACCAATTAGAAACGCGCCTCGCAAAAAAAAGTCACGAATTAGAAATGCTCCTAAGAAAAAAGTTACGAATTAGAAATGCGCCTAAGAAAAAAGTCATGATTTAGAAATGCGCCTAAATGCACACGGGATGCGTCTAAGAAACAAAGTCATGAATTAGAAATGCTCCTAAGAAAAAATCACCAATTAGAAACGGGCCTCGTAAAAAAAAAGTCACGAATTAGAAATGCTCCTAAGAAAAAAGTTACGAGTTAGAAACGCACCTAAGAAAAAAAGTAACGAATTAGAAATTCGCCTAAGAAAAAAGTCACCAATTAGAAACGCGCCTAAGAACAAAGTCATGAATTAGAAATGCTCCTAAGAAAAAATCACCAATTAGAAACGCGCCTCGTAAAAAAAGTCACGAATTAGAAATGTGCCTAAGAAAAAAGTCACCAATTAGAAACGCGCCCCGCAAAAAAGTCACGAATTAGAAATTCGCCTCGCGAAAGAGTCACGAATTAGAAATACACCTAAGAAAGAAGTCACGAATTAGAAACGCGCCTAAGAAAAAAGTCACAAATTAGAAATGCGCCTAAGAAAAATGTTGTCGAATTTCTGCACGGGATCTTAAATTAGAATAAAAATTCGATAATTTGAAATTCGACGCCAAAAAAAAAAAAAAAAAATTCCTATAGGAAAAGCATTCCGTAAATTTGAAAGTACATTACTAAAAATTGAGCATCTTAAAAAGTCTTAGAAGTCATATATCGTGATATACATGAAGAGGTGAAGCTATTAGCGATTTTTCTGTCGCGAAAAATTCTATATACATTGTTCGCTCTTTCTATCATCCCTTCTCACTTTTCCATTCGGCGTTCAGGTATATCCATTTACTCGGTCGCACCTAAATGCTTTATGGCCCGTTAAGGGTGCTTTTTAATGGTCGTTTAAGGGGATTTTGGGGCGGGGGTAATTAGCGTCGCGTCGACGAAAAAAAAGTGTTACGCCGCTCGATTTGTTAAAGGCAACAAAAGGGGTCGGTTACAGTTACCACTCTGATCCTGCGCGCTCCATGATTTGTAACATTATTTCTTTTTTTTTTCTTCTTCTTCTTTTTTATTGCCTTCTTTCCCAGGCAATGAAAATCGAGGCACCAAACATTGCTATTGGTTATGGGGTGCATTGTCGCGGGATTGGGCGCCGCTCAACTAATATGGTATCATCTAACCGAATAACGAGAGACATATATGGACGCGAGCAAAATTTCCTTTTTTTTTCGAGGGTTATAACAAAACATGGGGCGTGTATTTTTAGTCCAATTCTTAAATACACGATAGACCTCCTGCGGTGAGACAGCAGATGCGGACACCCGGGTATATGTTTGTAACGTGTTCACCAGTGAATATTATGAATTCATTGTCGTCTCATGTTTTGGCCACAGAAGTGTCTTTTGAAAAAAGGGGATAACACACGCGGTAGCATTTTTTATATATATATATGTGGTGTAGATTTACTTTTCGAGTTTGTTAGTGTCGTCAAAGACCACTCGAGAGGGCAATATTGTGTCAAAATTGAATGGATATAAACGTTTTCTTTTTTTTTATTCTCAATATATATGATTCTAGTTCGATAATGTTGTATCAAATAAGCAAAGGCATCAATGGGCTTTTAGGTTTCTCGGTCTATAGCACAATGTACAGATGAAAGAATTTTTGTAGGAGATTTGTGTCATTATTATTGAAGGAGAAAGGGGGGTGTAAAAAAAAGATTCAATAGTCCGTTTTATGATATGGTTATTTTATATATATGTTTAGCTATATATATTGTAGACTTTTGTATTCATTTTATGACAATATTTTCGGTCTCTTGACTTTTTTCAATTTTCACGTATTAGAAGTTATAAAATTCTGGAGAATAGAATTTGAATAAATTGAGAAATTAGAATCTTCTTTCGTCAAACTTAAGAAGGGTTAGCCGAAAGAGTGGGGAGAATAGAAAGAGAAATGTATCTTCTTTTTCACTTACTCTCATCTCCCCACTCTAACAATTAGGCCCCGCCTCTATAGTCTGATATAAGTCAACTCAACAACTATTAGCAATTAAATTAGATAATAAAATTGTATAAGAGAATCAAATATTTTGGAGAAAAAAATTATTGAAATCTTTTACGAGATGAGGATTAAATATATTTTTTTTTTTTATGAAAATAGAACACGAGATAAGAATATGGGTTTGATATATGACTATATATATATATATATATGTATAATAAGTATATCCCCGCGTGTTATTGATTTCATCTTAATCAGATCTCAATATCTCAATTACGTTTTGAGCTGGGTTCTCCCATTTGTTTGCTAGAGAGATTTTAAAGCCAGGCTCTATTGTCTGCTCTCGCCACCCCTGAGCTTCGAGCTCAAGCTTAACTTTTCATTCTCTCCTGTAAATTGCAGGTTTGGTATCGCCAGGGCTAGTATGGAAGGCAGGGTGTAAATCGAATGAAACAATGGAGATTTACCTCTTTCCTACTATACCACTTCTTTTTCTTTTTTCTTTCTTTTTTTTTTATTCCTCTCAACGTCTCTACTCTTTCGTATATATACCATTCCCGTATCGCTTATCCGTCTGACACGTTATTAGGTCTGGATTATCTTCATAATTGCTCATACTAGCTTTAGAAATCATTTTATTAACATTGGCAAAACTGCTTATCATACATTTATTATTATTTTTACACGTCGATTTTTATTTATTTATTTTTTTTTGTTTTGTTCTTTTGTTATTAAATGTATTGTTTTTTATGTTTATTGTGTGAAATATGTATTATTCTTTATTATAATAAATAATATTTTCTATTCTAAATATTTATTTTGAGTTAATTGAAATATTTATTTAATGATTAAATTGGTGATTTTTAATTTCAATTTTTGATTTTCTAAATATGTATCTTCAAACGATATTGTTTAAAAACTTGTAGTATAGAGAAATTATAAAGATATGTTAAAGAATGTATTATGGTATCAAGCAAAAATTCGAAGCGAGTGTTTGTGGTTAGGTGGTTAGGGTATCGAATTACGAGCGGTCAGGTCGTGGGTTCAATTCCCGGTGCGCTGGGATTTTTTCTCTGTTAGGTAGGCATAAAGCGCTAACATCCAGAATGTAAGAATAAATAAAATAAAAAAAAACAAACAAAAGTAAAAAAACAAGTGAAAAAATAAAAAAAATAGTAAGAAGCAAATAAAAAAAAAACATAGTAAAAACAAATAAAAATTTTAAAAAAACAATAAAATAATATAGTAATAAAGAAAAAATAAATAAATATAGTAAAAAGTAAAAAAAATAAAAAAAAGTAAATAACAAACTAAAAGAACTAGTAAAATGCAAATAAAAATAAAAAACAAAAAGAATTAAAAAATGCAAATAAATTTAAAAAAAAGAAGAATAAAATTATATAAAGCAAATAAAAATTTAAAAAAAAAACAATAAAATAATATAGTTATAAAGAAAAAATAAATAAATATAGTAAAAAGTAAATAAAAATCAAAAAAAGTAAATAACAAACTAAAAGAACTAGTAAAATGCAAATAAAAATAAAAAAACTTACTACAATGCAAATAAAATTTAAAAAAACACAGTTTAATAATATATAAATGAAGAAAAATTAATAAAAACTTAAAACATTAAAAAGCATATAAAAAATTTAAAAAAAACAACAAAATAATATAGTAATGAAGAAAAAATAAATAAATATAGTAAAAAGTAGATAAAAATAAAAAAAAGTAAATAACAAACTAAAAGAACTAGTAAAATGCAAATAAAAATTAAAAAACGAAGAATAAAATTATATAAAGCAAATGAAATATAATAAAAGAAAAATTGTTTCATGCGGCTATGGTGATTTTAATGGCCAGTTAATGAATTATATTCTCCTTGAAGGGAATATAACGAAAATTGACAGGCCTTTTAACAGCAAACTGCTTAGTTATATGGTCCTTGGGAAAATATATGTTGGATTTCAGGCGGATTAACGAGCTATATTGTTAGTCAATTGATCTTAGAATCTAGTGGATCTCCTCGGACCTAATATAGCGCGAGATCAGTAGGGATTAATAATACCTACATTAGGTTAAACTGGCGACAGTAGCGAATATATATATATATATATAACACGTGCCGGCACGTGTACAACATTTTGAGCGTGCGTTTCGACAAATTCCTCCCCTTTCTACATTTTATTTAATTAGGTTCGACTTTATACAATAAAGAGAGAGAGTGAGAGAGAGAGAGAGAGAGAGAAAACGAGCGTCATGCCTAATGTCTTCATTATTTGTCATTAATATTGGTTCAGTGGGGATTGCACTGATTGAGTGCTTCTGTCATTCAATTTCATATTGAATAAATATAGTTTTGTTATTTGGCAAAAAAAAAAAAAAATATTGCAGCTAATAATAAATAAAAATAATGCTTAGTGGAAATTAATTAAAATATTAAAATTAATATTTATATAAATAAAATTAATTTGTAAAATAATAAAATTAGTATAACTATTTAAAAATACTAATTTAATTGCAATATATATATACATTTTTTTCAATGATACCAGACCAATATTAAAATATAGTCAATCGTTTCGAGCATCTGTTTAAAAGGGTGATGGTGAAAACTCGAAAAACTCATAAACTCAGGACCGACCCCCTAATGGAACATATTAGAATTTTGAATCCAGTTTGCTCAACAGCTTTTCGAGAAATGAAAGACAATCTATAAACGCGATGGGGTAAACAGAAGAGAGAGAGAGAGAGAGAGACACGATGTGGTCCAGGGACAGAAGAGGATGAGAGGAGTTACCAGGAAGCTGCGCTCATTGACGAAGGAACAGAGAGAGAGACAGAGAGAGAGAGAGAATATAAACTGTCTCTCTGTATATGTACACTGCTCACTCGGGAATGTTTCTAAAGATCAATGGGGACCTTATAAACGCCAATAATCCTCGGGATGCTCACCCTTCGCCACCACATCACCAAGAAGGAGAGGCTACATATAAATATATATATATATATATATATATATCTCGCGATGTTTGACGAATGGTGAACAATTATTGAGGAGTAAGTACGAGAACTCCAGGGGCGGATTGCGGCAATGACGGATTCGACGAATAAGGTGAGGGAGAGGGGGGTTGGGGGCAAAAGGAATGAGAGTGGGGGGGGGGTACCCGAAACGTATAAGAGAGGAACAGGCGGAATACTACCCAAGTTGCTATTGAACCGATTTCGAGCAAATATCACTTGAAGCAGGTCGGGAAGAGATGCGAGAGGCCGAGGAGGGAGTAAAGAGAGAGAGAGAGAGAGAGAGAAGGAAAGGGAGGTGGGATGGCTAAAGAAGGACAGAGAGAGAAAGATGGACAGAGAGAGAGAAAGAGCTTTCACAAGCCCTTCGGCAAATTTCATAACCGAACTTGTCGTATTTGCTGAGATTATTTCAATATATTCGACTCAACCTGGAAATCTGTTTGCGAGCTAGTGTATGCGTGAATGGAACTTGGCGCTCAGAGAGAAAGGGAGATAGAGAGACTTTAACTGACAAGGAAAGCGAATAGAAGAGCCATCAAGACTCTTGAAAGTGCATCCACGTGTTTCCTTATCTGCAACTGAAAACATATATATATATATATATATATATATTCTGACATAACCCATATGGAAGGCTGTATCATATAAATTTTGATTAAATGTTATTAGATTTATTTTTATTTTCTATTAAAAAATTATTTATATATTCCAGAATTTTGGCTTTATTTTTATTTGATACAATTAGAACAATAAATACAGAATCACCTTTTTTGGGTATATATATATATATATATATATATATATATATCATTATAGAAATGAAAAAAGGTGCCGAAAAGTATGTGTGAAAGAACGTATGTACGTATACTCAGGTTTAGAACGTGCGTAGCCGAGCAGAAATCGAAACCTTTGATACACAGGGTGGGACAATTAAACGCTAAACTACCCCTCGAGGGCAGGCGCACCCCTAATGCGCTCTTTATGGCGACTTAATGCCCCTAATATTGCATGCGACCCTTGTTTATACCAGTTCAGCGCTTCCCATTTTAGTCATGTCTCATTCAACGATATAAATATATATATATATATATATATTTTTCCTGAAGAAAATATCTATATTTCTCAACCAAAGCTAAAATCTCTTACATATCAAAATAGGCAAAATTATGGAAAATTAAATTCATTTTAACAAAATGCTACAAAAAACAAAAAAGAAAAAAAGATAAAACAGTAAAACCTCGATAAGTATTTGAGGAAACAAGAAAAATAATTATTGAGATTCTACTGTATAAATTTTATTACTATTACAAGAAATTACTACTAATTAATACTACTACTATTTATTACTAATACTACTATTTATTATTACTACTACTATGTAATACTACTACTATTTACTACTACTACTACTACTATTTATTACTACTATTTAATACTCCTACCATTTATTACTACTAATATTTATTATTACTATTTATTACTACTATACAATACAACTACTATTTATTACTATTACTATTTGAAACTCCTACTATTTATTACTACTACTATATAATACTACTATTTAATACTACTACTATTTATTACTACTATTTAATACTCCTACTATTTATTACTATTACTGTTTAATAATCCTACTATTTATTACTATTACTATTTAATACTCTTACTATTTATTACTACTACTACTATTTAATACTACTAATATGTAATAATACTACTACTATTTATTACTATTACTATTTGATACTCCTACTATTTATTACTACTACTATTTTATACTACTATTTAATACAACTACTATTTGCTAGTACTACTACTATTTAATACTCCTACTATTTATTACTACTACTATACAATACAACTACTATTTATTACTATTACTATTTAATACTACTATTTAATACTCCTACTATTTATTAATAGTACTATACAATACAACTACTATTTATTACTATTACTATTTAATACTACTACTATTTATTACTACTATACTATATAATACAACTACAATTTATTACTATTACTGTTTGATACTCCTACTATTTATTACTACTACTATTTAATACTCCTACTATTTATCACTACTACTACTACTATATATTAGTACTATTTCAATTTCTACAATAAACCAAAAAAATATGAAACACTAAAACCTCGATAACAGTTTTATGAACAACAAAATAATTATTGAGGTTCTACTGTATAGGTACTAAAAAAAAACTAAACTACTAATTTTACAAATTCAAAAATTATAGGAAATCGGTAGGGAACCATTTTTTAGAGAACCGAGAATATTAAGACACACTAGTACCTCGATAACAATTCTTCTTTGACTACTCAGACAATTTATTGAGGTTCCACTGCGTCTAAATTTTTCCTTTATTATTAAAAATTTTGAAAAAAATGAAAATAAATTTTTTGAATATACTACTGATGTTTTCAAAATATATATATATATATTGTGACACAGTGAGAAAATCAAATTGACTGTAATTAGAAGATTGACTGATGATGGTGAGGTAAACGAAATTATTTTCCCTTTATATGTGAAATTGAGGGGATTCGTATAGGAAATGTTGGGGGGGGGTATGTTTAGGTTAAAGGGGGGAAATGAGAGGGGGAGGGGATTTCGAGAAAGCAATTGTGAGAACCCCTGTCATCGAGGCATGGGAAAAGTTGATGTTCGTGTTTGTACTAGAGATCTACCAGCCGAAATAATGTAATGCAGACAGCTCTATTGAAACGTATCTAATATGTCTCTTGTCGTCTCTCGTGTATTATTGAACTCTCGATTTACGGTCAAGCCTACGGCAATGATTCTGATTAAATTACTCGACCCAAACTATTATACAGTAACAGAGGAGTTGAATTAAATGCAATTTAATTCAAACTACTGTTTAGACATATATATTACCTTTATATACATATATATGCCGTTTACTAAAGAAGCTTATTGAAATCCATTCGATACTGAGTTTAAGTTAAAGGTGTAGACGGTGCTTCAATTTGATATATATATATAGACATACTTAATCCTATTTATTGAATTACATCTGTCATCGAGTTTCATGAGCAATTAATCTTGACCCATTAAAATTTTTTTTATTTTTAATTTTTTTAATTTTTAGAACGATAAATAATAATTGGTTTTTTTTTTAAATACACACATTTTTTCTTTCATATCATTGATTTTTTTTGTTTGTTTCCAATTTTTGTAGCACAAAAATTGTGAATTACAAAACAAGGGATGTTTTTTTTTTTTGCTGACTATTTAATAAACATTGCAAAAATCAAAATATCAAAGTGACATATATATATTACAGTTTTGCTAAAGTTGTTTGGAAAATATTATTTTTCCGAAAAAATTCGTATTTGAACAATTTTAATTATTATAGGATTTAAAATGTTTTTCATTATTTTCCTCTACAATTTGTATATTCACTGTTTATAATATTTTCCATTATTTATATATAAATAAACATTTTTACTATTCATGTAAAATTATCTACAACATTATCATGTAATTCGCATATGTAAAAAAGATCTCTTCTCATGAATTTTTTATGGTATATTTAGAAGAAAAAAAAAACAATTATTTCTTTTACTATAAAAAATATAAATGTTTTGTAATAAATAAAAAATTTACATTAAATCAAATTATATTATAGTAATTAAATTATTGTTATTATTATTATTATTATTATTATTATTATTATTATTATTATTATTATTATTATTATTATTATTATTATTATTATTATTATTATTATTGAATAATAAAAAAATAACAATATAATAATTAATAAAAATAAATAATATTACAATAAAAAATATATAGTGAAAATTTAGAGAAAACTGGAAGATGCAAAAAAAAAAAAATTGATATATAAAGGAAAAGAATTTTTTTTTTGTATCGATTATCAATAAACTACAAATAGAGCCTATTTCATTAAAATAGAATAAAAAAAAAAAGAAGCTTTTGTCAATTTTCCCTGGTTATATGCGATATTGTCAAGAAAATTTACAAGAAACTTAAATCCTTATCCGATCCCCGAAGAAGAATGAACACGAAACGAGATACAAACGATTGATTTGAGAATGAACACATTTTTGCATTAAGTACGCTTTGACGATTTCTTGAAAAATAAAAATCGAGTAAAATTAGGTAAAAATAGAACTAGCTCAAAATACACTTCTTGGTATAATATATATTCTTTCTCTTTCTCGTTTTTTTTTCTATATATATACATATATATATAGTGGAGAGTTAAAAAAGTTGTGTTGGTCAGAGAAATATTCTATAAATTCAGGCAGGTATTTTTTTGCGGTAATGAACTCTTGACGGATTTTCAAGTACCTGCTTAAAAGAGACCACAACCTCTTTTTTTCTCTCTCTCTCTCTCTCTCTCTCTCTTGACACCTTGAACGGTGTTAGTTCTAACGCCTATATAAGAAGAGCACCGCCTTGGCCACTAAGCCATCGAAAGGACCTTTTGCCGTGTGCTCTGCGTTTCGCAAATTCGGTTCATTTGCTACATTGTCCGCGGCTTAAAAGAGAAACGAGACCCCTCTCGAGAAAGAAATCGCTCTAAAGACCATTGATCTTTACCGACAAGTGTCGCGAGACATTTTTTTTCCTCCTACCAATAGTTAAGATCCTTACAGGGAAAAAAAAAAATCTCTCATATATATATATATAAAATATACTTGACGAGTTCTTGATGTTTTAATATGTCTCTTTTCACATTTCTAAACGTGTTAATTTTACATTCAAATATTTCACCAATTTTCTACTTTTGTTTTAACGATGATTTGTGTTTAATATATGAAAAATAAGAAAGAAAAAAGAGTAAAATAGTTTTTTTTTTTTTTTTTTTTGCTTTTATCATAATTTTTTTTATGGCCGAAATAAACAAAATAATGCTGTAAACTCTTCATCAGAACAATAAATTATTAATTTTTTTTTTCAAATTTTCTGTCAATGAAAATAATTTTTTACTTTTTTTTTCAATTACTTTTTGTCAGTTTCAACTGTAATAACAATTATCGAGAGACAACTGCTTTATAAATTTCTTTTCTCCATTTTTGTTTCATTTTATTTATTTTATTCTACATTTAGAGAAATGGTATATATATTTGTCTCCGAGCCTACTAACTCATTTATTTGTTGCAAATATATTTCATTTCATTGAAATAAAAAATTTATTTGAGTCAAAGAAAAATTTATTTCTGACAAATAAAATTTTTATTTACGTCAAATAAATAAGTTAGTAGGCTCTGAGACAAATATATACGTTTATTTAATTCAAATATATTTTATTTGGTTCAAATAAATCATTTCTCTGGGTGATATAAAAAAATTTTTTTTTTCCCAAAAGTTAAATATATAAATAAAATTAAACTTTGGAAAAAACATTTCTGTTTAAAATAGATATATGCATTCTTTTTCGGTAGTAAAAACGATTTAAAAAAAAAAAAAAACAATTTAAAATCTCGTACATAACGGGAATATGTAAAATTACAAAAGCAGAAAATAAAAATGAACAATAACAAAATTAAAGGCGATAATGAAAAGCGACAAATAACAAATAATGACAGCTAAAAAAAAAACGAAACAAATATTAAAAGTCGAATAATAAAAATAACACTCAAATTTTTCATCTAAATTTCTTTTACTTATAATTTTTTATAATTATTGTAATAAAATTTATCAAACGGAAATATTTATAAAAATACAAATTTTTTTTCCTCAAAATTAGAATCTATTTTTTTTTTTTTTTTTTTTTAATGAAACAATTTAAAATTAAATTGCATTTGTATTAATGAAGCTCTTTGTTTCATTTTTTTTTGTCGTATTTTTTGACAAATGATAAATAAACGCGATGTGTAAATGTAACGTGCGAGTATATGTAAATTATAATTACAAATAAATTCGCACTTCTGTGGCGTAATAATTTTCGGTTAATATTCGTTAAAGTCAAGCGACGCTTAAGAGTTATTTTGAAATCGTTATAGCGCGATTCAAAATTCACATGTATATATATTCCCTGGATAATAATTTTAACACAATATATATGGTAGCAGAGCAACATCAGAGCCGTTGGTCTCATCAAGTGAAATCATCACCGACGACCCAAAAATTCGCACAGATGGCCAAAGCTATGCTCTTCTGTGTGAAGTCTACCCCGCATTCAACTATACGATAATCCACTTCCATTTTGACAGGGAATTTCGTTAGTGCGTTATGAAACTCATTAATCCGACAGATACTGCCCAACGATCTGGTTCCGCGAATCTATATAAACTTTGATACAAGTGCGTGCAGGTACTCGTCAACGAATTATTAAAAAAAAAAGGAAAAAAAAAAAAATTTCTCATTAAAATAATATTGAATGCCTCCAATGAATTCTGGACATTTTTTCCCCCATTTTAAAGTACTCTAATCATTAATTACCTTTCAGTTTGTTAATAATAATATGCCATCATTTTATATTGAAATCTTTTTCTCGTTTCCCATAAATGTGAATGGCTATTTTCGAATTAAATTTAAAAAACCATTTTTTTTCCAAAAATTAAATCAAAATTATTTCAAATTTATTTTGCATTAAATTATTATAATTATGATTTTATATTCGAGGAATATTAATTTTAGTTAGAATTATATACGGAAAAAATTTATATATGATCGGTTACTTCAAATAAATATTTATTTGTATTAAATAATTAATTGACGTAATTAAATAGTATTTATTTCGAAATTATTTGTTTAAATACAATATTTTATTTAAATACAATTTTATTTAAAGAAAAATTTTTTTCAATATATTTCTTTTTAATTGTCATAGAGTATAATCGATTATTTAAATCAAATAAATTTTTTTTTTCTTTGTAATTATTTTTTTATAATTTTGACAGGCTTTTATACATTCAGAGAAATTATAAATTTTTCTCAGTGCCTAATAAATATTTATTTGATTTAAATAAGGTTTTATTTTTGATTTAAATAAATTTTTATTTCATTCAAATAAATTTTTTGATTTGGTTTGAATAAAAAATTTTAATTGTGCCAAATAAATTTTTAATTTGGTTTAAATAAAACATTTTAATTGTGTCAAATAAATTTTTTGATTTGGTTTGAATAAAAAATTTTAATTGTGCCAAATAAATTTTTAATTTGGTTTAAATAAAACATTTTAATTGTGTCAAATAAATTTTTTGATTTGGTTTAAATAAAAAATTTTAATTGTGCCAAATAAATTTTTTGATTTGGTTTAAATACAAAATTTTAATTGTGCCAAATAAATTTTGATTTGGTTTAAATAAAAATTTTAATTGTGCCAAATAAATTTTTTGATTTGGTTTAAATAAAAAATTTTAATTGTGCCAAATAAATGTAATGAGACAAATATACGTTCATTTAATTTAAATATATTATAATTGGTTCAAATATAAAACATTTCTCTGGGTGTATATTTTTTTTATCCTTAGAAAAAATTGCCAGCAGAAAAAAACTAAAATTTTTATCCAAAAAAAAATTAATAATTCATTTTATTTTTTATAAGTATATTCCAATTTTTTTTCTTTATACACTTTTTTGTTTTGTATTTTCATATTTTTGTACATTTATAAAAAAAATTTCCCCTTTGTCACGCGCGTTTTAATATTATTTCTAATTAGTCACGGGTTAATGAAAGAAATATTTTTCCAACGCTTTTAGCATATATCTATATATAATGAAAACCATAAAAGTGATTTGCATAAAAATGACATTTTTAGTTAAAGTGCGGGTTATTTTGAGGGGCATCAAAAGGGAGGGGGGGGTACATGCCGCGAGTGTTTTGAAACAATTTTATTATTTTATTTTATATATGTATATATGCGTGCTAATGTCCACCATTTACTACATCTCAATTTATTTGCGAGGCAAAAACAACGGATTAGATTTTTCTTTTTTTTTTTTTAGAGTATGGAGAGGTGATTCATTTTTTTTTTTTTTTTTTTTTTTTTTGTTTTATTTTCCCAATGTTATTCACGTTAAGCGACATACACCGATTGAAAAAATTCCCAAAGCATCAAGCAGCAACGGAATTTTTTCCCTCTAATCCAATCCATCGACAATTTGTCGAGCGAAAAACTCGTCTACGCCATTTTTGCCTGTCGGCCTTCTCCCTCTTGGCAACGTGGCGGCGTAAAGCTATTAAAATTCATAACCTCGGACATACACCGAAGGGGGTTTATATATATAAAACGCGGAGTGCGCGAAATATATATATATATATAGAGAGAGAAATTTTCAGGGAAAATAGGTGGGGAGGGGGGTAAAAAGGGGTCAAAGGGTACGAGGTTTGGGGGTTTCAAAATGAAGTAACCAAATTTAACGTCTCGCGTGTGTTCGCGAAAGCTTGAAAACAAGAGAGTGAGAGAGAGAGAGAGAGCCTAGAAACATACACTACGGACCAAACTGACCAGCCGAGGCCGCCCGCGGCTCAATTTTGAATATGCATCGCTTCCCTATCCGCGGTGCATGCATAGACATTTTCCCGCTATACAATAGATGATAGAGAGGAACTCGATTCAATTATACCAAACCTCTTTGGTACCAAAACATTGTAATCGTTCATTAAAATCTTCGAATTGCTTCAAAATTGGGCCTCGTCAACCGCATATAATATTTATTCATAATATATGGATATATATCTATATATATATATATATTTACCAGGACGATAAACCTCCTCCTTAAGTATTTTCGTAAAACAAATAAATAAATAAACAAATACAAAAAAAATAAATATAGAAACAAGTAAATAAATAAATAAATAAATAATTAAATAATAAAACAAATAAATAAAGAAATAAACAAAGAAAAAAACAAATAAATAAAAAAATTAATAAACAAACAAATATATAAATAAATAAATAATTAAACAAATAAATCAAAAATAAATAAACAAATACATAAAAAATAAATAAATATTCAAACAAGTAAATAAAGAAATAAACAAATAAATAATCAAACAAATTAATAATGAAATAAATAAACAAATATTTAAATAATTAAATAAATAAAGAAATAAACAAATACAAAAAAAATAAATATAGAAACAAGTAAATAAATAAATAATTAAATAATAAAACAAATAAATAAAGAAATAAATAAACAAATAAATAAACAAAGAAAAAAACAAATAAATAAAAAAATTAATAAACAAACAAATATATAAATAATTAAACAAATAAATAAACTAATAAATAAATAAGTAAACAAATAAATAAAAAATAGATAAACAAATATATAAATAATGAAATAAAAAAACAAGTTAAGAAAGAAATAAACAAATAAATAATTAAACAAATAAATAAACAAATATATAAATAATTAAACAAATAAATAAACTAATAAATAAATAATTAAACAAATAAATAAAAAATAAATAAACGAATATATAAATAATTAAATAAATAAACAAATAAATAAACAAATAAATAATTAAATAAACAAATAATTAAATAACTAAACAAATAAATAATTAAATAAATAAATAATTAAACAAATACATAAAAAATAAATAAATAAGTAAATAAAGAAATAAGCAAATAAATAATTTAGCAAATAATTTAACAAGTAAATAAATAAATAAATATAAAATAAAAGTTTCCATACAAACATTTACAAAATTTCAAATTGAAATTAATTTTAAAATTTATACTCCAATTTTTCTAAAGTTCTCCAAATTTTTAATATTATTTATACATCCAAAAAAAATCTATGATAGAAGAAAAAAATAAAACGTAAATTATAATCTAGAAATATTTACTTTATCTTTCTAATATGGAAAAAAAATGTTTCGTGGATTCGCAATTTTTGTTTTGTTTTTTGTGTGTGTCTCTTTTTTTTTTGACGAACGCGCACGTGTATAGCGAGCGGACAATGAAATTTGTACGGGCAAAATGATGAAGAAAGGAACTTTATACCGAGGACGTGCTTGTTCTGCTTCAATTTACTTATTTACATATAAAAGCAGAGGGCAATTTTGTTTTTAAATTAAATCGCGTCAATCTGTTAAGTGTCTCTTGTCACTTCTATACGCAAGTTATTTTTTCCCCGAAAAAATTTCATCACTTTTATAATAATAATAATAATAATAATAATAATATATAGTTTAGAGTGTATATATGTAACGAGCTTTGCGCGCAAAAAACAAAGAGCTTAATTTTGTTACTTTCGCGGACTTTATAATGTTGGAGGGACAAAAGAGAATTATTTTCATATTTATATATTTTTTTTTTTTGTTTGAAAAATATATACGTAGTGTCTTATAAACAAATTATATATATGTAAATTTTTCAAAGGTATTAAAAAAAAATTTTAACACTAAAATTAGTTTAATAAAATTTTTTCCAACATTTTAACTAATTTGCATTTAAGTAAATAATTCTTTATTTTCAGTAATTATATTTTATTTATTTATATTTATAAATAAATTTTTAGTGTAATTTTAAGAATTTTTTTGTTTTTTTTAAACAAATGGATAAAAAAGAAGAATATTATAGTTTAATAGTAAAAAAATTCATATACATAATTATACATTGTTATTTATTTCATTTATTTTTAATAATAATTATTATTTAATTATGATAAATTTATAGTTAAATCATAATTATTTGACTAATTGATAAATATAATAATAATAATTTTCATAATTAACTGAATAGAATTACTAAAATAATTAAAAAAAAATATTTAATATAATAATTTTTTTTAACATTAAAAAGCAATAGAGTAATATTTAGTGCACCCTCTTGGTTTTGAAACTATAGGTAATCTTCACATGTCTCTCGCGGTAACGTTTTATTGATTTTCTACCGACAGAGTTTACCGACATATGGAAGTCGAATTTCTCAATTCTCCCGTATAAAGGCAGCACTCTGTAAGATATTTCGATTTTAATGTTAATTACCTTCATTCGAGATTGTAAATTTTATTTTCCACATCGACTGACGTTAAATCATGACTAATATTTAAAAAAAAAAAAATAATTTATTTTTTCTTAAAAAGAAAAACAAAACTGTGTAACACTTTTTTTTCAATTTTCTTTCTATTATTTTCTATTATTTTAAATGATAAAAAAAAAGTCCACAAATATTATTTTATTCTTTCTGTATAAAACAATTAAAAAATAAACGATTTTTAATTAATTAATTATAAAAGCAAATTTCTTAATTTAGGAATTTTTAATATACATTTATAATAAATAACAATTATTATTTTATTGATAATAATAATTATTAGTTATTATTTAAATAAATAAAAACAAATTTTTGTATTAGTAACAAATATTTTTATAATTATTATTAATAAAGAAAACCAATTTTATGTTTTTAAATTTGTCAAATTGATTCTAAATTATTTTATTTATTATATTTAAAAATTTCAATTGTTTATAAATTTAAAGAGAAATTTTTTTTTTTTTTTTTTTTGCCTCAATATTTTCAAATATTTATTGCGATGAAAGTAGAAAAAAAAAACAAAAAACGATTTACCATTGAAAATTAATTAAATTTTTGAAATTTTTTTTTTTGTGATCAATTGGAGAAATTTAGATTCATATATAGCGTGTGTTTGGATCGTTGTTGATGATGCGTATATTTTGAAACACAAGCGCTATCGTTCTAGGTAATACACTGTTATAATTACGAAGTAGCAATCAATTAGCACACCAATCGTGCGTTGATTAAGGGGTCGATTGGAATGTAATGGGGCTGTAGGTGGTCAGTGATAATTAACGTTCGTGGAAATCAGCCGAATGCGTACTGCGTAAAATCAAATACTGTCGACCGGCGGTCCTCATCCCCCCCTCCCCACCCCTCATCCCTTCACCTCTATCGCAGGAAACGAAATATTGGATGTGCGGCGACACGGATGCCAGCAACAATTTGATCATCCCTTTTAATCGACCCTTTCAATTTCTCATGACAATTCCCTTCTCATCTTAAAAAAAAACCTTTAATATAAACCGAGTTTTATTTTATATATATATATATATATATATATATATATATATATATATATATATATATATATCATATGAAAAATCATAAGAATTAAAAAAAAAAAGTTAATAAAACGATATTTACAATTTTACATACTTGCTTTATTTAAATATAACCGTAAGTTTTATTTTTGCTAAAAAAAAATCTAAAATATGAGAGAATTATTTTGCTTGTAAATTACAATTTTAATATCATACTTTTTTTAAAAAAAATTTTTTTTTCTATTAATAAGAATATTTATTTACCAAAGAAAAAGGATTTATTTTCTCGAGAGGGAATTTATTAAAATGTTATTTTTAATATTTTCTATGTAATTAAAATTCTGCGGGTAAATTTAAGTATTAGTAATTAGTTGTTTTTAGTCAGTTAAGTAAAAATAATTTTTTTTTTTGTCAGTTAAAGGTAACTTTAGGAAATTCTAGGGAAAAATATTTATTTGAAAAGAAATATATAATTGAATAAAAAGAAAAATTTAATAATTTTTTAAGTAATACAAGTTGATTTTGGTCAGACAGATAGATGAATTAATTAATTTTTATAAAATTCTTATAAGGAGAAGATATTTTTCAGTAATGAATAAAAAAAAAATTCATTGATTTTAAGTAGTAACATTCGGTTTTAGTCAGACGTTAAGTAAAAAATTATTCTTTTGCAATATTTTCAATTCTTTAATTATTTAAATTTATTTAAATTATTTGAAAAATAAATTTTTAATACTCAATTGAAAAAAAAATTAATTTTAAGTAGTAACAGTCGGTTTTAGGCAGACATTAAGTAAAGAATTCTCCTTTATTTGCAATATTTTACAAATTTTCAAATAAATAATTTACTTTTAATTTATATAACTTATATAATTTTAATAATAAAAAGAAAAAAATATATTTAATTTTAAGTAGTAACAGTCGGTTATAGTCAGACATTAAGAAGAAAATTATTTTACTTTCCTTTGCAATATTTTCATTCTTTCAAATATATTTAATTTCTTTAATTTCTATAGAAAATATATTTTCAATAATAAAAAGAAAAAAATAATGTACTTTTCAGTAGTAACAGTCGGCTTTAGTCAGCCATTAAGTAATAATTATTCTATTTTTTATTTGTAATACCTTCAATTCAATAATTTAATTTTTTTCCTAATCCTACAGGGAAATAATAGAATTTTTTAACAATTAATACAAATAAAATTCATTAATTCTAAGTAGTAACATTCGGTTTTAGTCAGACATTAAGTAAAATATTATTTTACTTTCCTTTGTAATATTTTCATTTTTTCAAATACATTTAATTTCTTTAAATTCTGTAGAAAATATATTTTCAATACTAAAAAGAAAAAAATTAATTTCTTTTCAGTAGTAACAGTCAGTTTAGGTCAGACATTAAGTAAATAATTATTTTCCTGTCCCTTGCAATAAATTCTCTAATTATTTAATTTGTATCTTCTTCCTACATAGAAAAAGAATAAGTTTTCAATAATTTAAAGAAAATTTCAAGTAGTACAAATCGATTTTAGTCCGGCATATATTCTTTTCTCGTTATAAAAATTAGTTAAAATTTCCCCGGAAAAATTAAGCGTATTTTTTTTCTAATTACATTCGTTTATATTAAAATAAATGTCTTTTATCTTTTGTCTCATCATTTTAGAAAATATATTCATTTAGGCGAAAAAAGAAAAAAAAAAACCTTTACATTATTATAGTATAATATAAACAAACTGAAAAATTGAGATAATGAAAAAAGTGAATAAGTAGAGGATGGTCAAAGTGGCTTTTGTTTTTTGCTGAGGGGGGTTTTTTTTAGAAAAAGATAATGGTATCTACTTAAGAGAGAAAGCAAGCGAGAGAGAGAGAGAGATGATTTTAGTGTGCACGTATTTCATTAATGAAGGAAAAAATGAATTTTCTCTCAACGTATTTAAACGATGGAAGGAGTAAACCGCGGCTTTCATTTAACTTATCTAGTGGTAGCTAAACTAACCTCGTAACTATATATACTATATTTATATATACATAGAGGACAATATACGTTCAGTGGTTGAGTTCCTGTTACTTTCAGCTACACTCATTTTGTTTTCGCTTAACTTTCTTTTTTTTATACCCAGGGGTTCTTTTTTTTCTATACTTTTTTTTCTCCCCCTCCCACATTTATTTCTCGAGAACGAAGTAAAAAGGAAAAGCTTGGTTATTTTAATGAGAATCGGGCTCGTTTGTGGCGTCAACTATGTGCTTCTCTCTCTCTCTCTCTCTCTCTCTCTCTCTCTCTCTCTCTCTCTCTCTGTCGCTCACTACTGTGTTGCCGTCTGTACTTGAAACGCCGCGCCAATGGAAAATGAGTAGGGGGAGGGGGGGTCTCTTACCTTGTGCGTTGCCCATTGCCCAATGTCTGCTTCTGCTGCTCCTCCCTCTCAATCTCATTCTCTTCTCTCTCTCTCTCTCTCTCACTCCAATTTCTGTCCACCATCTCACCGCGCTCTGCGACTCCTCTAATGAACGTTTAAGCAAATATTATTTCTGCTTATGTACTCACTAACTTAGTATGACTTTGGTTTTAATTAATAATGCTAAGCAGTGTATTTCTATACGAATAAGTTGCGCGTTTACCCCTTGCGCAAGCGCGCATCAAAGATTCCAAAGAATATGCTTTCTTTTTTTTTAATGGCGCAATAATTAATCCATATTTTCAATTTAAAAAATTTTATTAAAATAATCATTACTTTTTTTTTTTCAAAGAGAGTTTCTTTTCTTTGCAAATTTTTACAAAAAGAAATTAAATATTTACCAAATTTTTATTTATTTGCATTTTTAAGAAATAAAATTAAGTAGTAAAGATTCGTTTTAGTCAGAGAGTGCGAAATATTTTTTTTTTCTGATTAATAAAGAAATATAATTAAGTAGTAATGTCCCGTTTTAGTCAGACAAATATATCTTTTTTTGTAACTAAAGAAAAACAAAAAAATTAAGTAGTAAAGTTCTATTTTAGTTAAATAAAACCGAAGATGTTTTCCTATGAATAACGGTATGTAGGTAAGTAGTAACGCCCAGTTTTAGTCAGGCGAAAATATATTCACTTAAACCATATAATAAGTAGTAAAATTCTATTTCACTCAGACAAAGCAAAATATTTTTTTTTTAATCGAGGAAATAATATGAGTCGTAAAATTCTATTTTAGACAGACAATGCAAATTATTTTGTTAATAAAAAAAGAAATTAATTTAAGTAGTAATAACCTATTTTAGTCAGACAGTGCAAAATATTTTTTTTCGAAAAATAAAAAAATGTTATTAAGTAGTAACCTTTTGTTTTAGTCAGACAGAGAAACCTATTTTTTTACTGATAGAAACAATATAATTAAGTAGTAAAATCCTATTTTAGTCAGACAGAGAAATTATTTACTAAATAAAGAAATATAATTAAGTAGTAACAATCCGTTTTAGTCAGACGAAGTAAAATATTTTTTTGGTTAAAGAAAGTAATATAGTTAAGTAGTTACAGTCAATTTTAGTCAGACAAAGAATATTGTTTCTCTGTAAATTAAGGTATAGCATTAAGTAGTAACGCTTTGTTTTAGTCAGACAGGGAAACATATTTTTTTTACTGATAGAAACAATTAAGTAGTGAAACACTATTTTAGTAACACAAAAAAATTATTCACTAAATTAAAAAATATAATTAAGTAGTAACAACTCGTTTTAGTCAGACGAAGTAAAATATTTTTTGGTTAAAGAAACTAATATAATTAAGAAGTTACAGTCAATTTTAGTCAGACAGAGAAACATTTTTTTACTGATAAAAACAATATATTTCATTAGTAAATCCTACTTTGGCCAGACAAAGCAAATTTTTTTCGCTAAATAAAAAAATATAATTAAGTAGTAACGTCCCGTTTTAGTCAGACAAATATATTTTTTAACCAAAGAATTAATATAATTAAGTAGTAAAATCCTAGTTTATTCAGACAATGAAAAATATTTTTTTCGCTAAATAAAAAGAAATATAATTAAGTAGTAATAACTCCTTTTTGTCAGACGAAGTAAATTTTTTTCAATTAAAGATATTAATATAATTAAGTAGTTACAGTCAATTTTAGTCAGAAAAAGAATATTTTTCTTTGTCTGACTAATGTAGGATTTTACTACTTAATTATATATTCCTTTATAAGAAATAAAAAAATATTGTCTGACTAAAATTGGATTTTACTACTTAATATTTTCCATCAGTTAGAAATTTAAAAAAAATTTAATAAACGAAACATTATTAAGTAGTTACATTCTATTTTAGTCAGACAATGAAATTTATTTTTTCCATGTTTCAGCTAAATTAAGTAGTAACATTCCATTTTAGTCGGGCAAAAAAAAAAGAAATTGTCAGATTTGTAAATATATACTTCTATTGGATGTTTTTAAGATAAATAAATTGGTCAGACGTGAATTTTCATGCTTGGAAAAATAAAGTGAATTTAATGGAATGTTTTTGTTTTATATATGTACACGAAAGACAAGCAATTTCATTGATCTTGTTGGTCAAGGAGGAGGAGGAGGAGGAGAAGAAGAGGAAGGAGGATGAGGTCAGTATCAGTGTGGTAAGGTCTTTCATGGGTCTTTACTCTTTGCTCTCTCTCTCCACCTCTCTCTCCAAGGCCAATAAGGTTAGACGAAGTAAGCATCGAGCAATATTGGACGGACGACGACGTTTCTTCTATATCCAAAAACCCCCCTTTTCACCCTTCCCGCCAAACTTGTCCCTAAACAAATTTAATAAATTCGCGATTTCCATGTTGACTGCATCGAGGGGGAATGAAAGTCACTGTTTTCAATTTCTGTGTACATTTTAACCAACTCTCTCTCTCTCCCCGTCCCCTATGGCTAATAAAAGTGAATCCACAAGGCTACTAAATTAAACGACAACGAATATTACACTACTTTTCAATTTGTTGATAATAAAACATTTTTTTAAAATTATTTTTTAAATTATTTATTAAATATTTTTTTAATTATTGTTAAATTTTTTATATTATTTTTCAATTATTTTTTAATTATTTTAAAATTATTTTAAAATTATTTTAATATTATTTTAAAATTATTTTAAATATTTTTTAAATTATTTTTCAATTATTTTTTTGTAATTCGTTTTATTTTAATTCATTTACTATTTATCCTTTTCTATTTATTATTATATTATACAGGGTGATTTTTATGTTCCGGACCCCCTAAAATTTTTTTAAATTCCATTATTAAAAAAAAGAAACGAACGAAAATGAGAATAAAAAAATTTTTTTTAGGGTGTACGGAACATAAAAATCACCCTGTATAATATAATTATTAATTAACGGAACTTAAAATATTTTTAACACTTTTTCTTTCAGTATGATTATTATTAATTATAAAAAAAAAAAATCTCCTACCTTAGCTGCCTTCAATCGATGTATCGTGTATTGTAGAAAAAAAAGATCTGTTGTAAACACCACTCGATCAAAAAAAAAAAAATTAACACTCAAAAAAACGACTATTTTTTTTACTAAGAAAAATACTTTTTTTAAGCGAACACGATTTTAAAAAATTTCAAACACTCCCGAAATAAAATGAAAATGTATTAAAATGACAAAAAAAATATTAACACTTTCAAAATTTTAAATCACGTCTAAACAGGTCAAGGCACAAATTGTTAATGATTAAATTATTTTCCTACCATACTGTTTATGACCTTCGCGAGCTGAGATATCTTTTGTATATATTTCAAATGTAAACAATTTGTTTACTGTACTTTAAATGTACAGCTAGGGTCGCAGGTATAAAAGGTAATAAAATTCCAAATTCATTTCTTATAAATTTTTCGAAATAATAATTTAGATTTAGTTTTATTTATTATTTATTTAGATTTATTTTTTAATTTCATCGATTGAATTATCAGGGTTTTTCAATTTTAGTGGAAAATATTAATGCAAATTATGACAATTTTTTAAAATTATTATTATTATTATTATTATTATTATTATTATTATTGACAATATGTAATTTAAAATAATATTATATGATAATAAATTTCATATTTATTATAGAAAAAAAAATTATTTACAAGAAATTTGCTTGTGATATAAAATTAAAATTTTCTTTTTAAAAAATTTTGATATTTTTTTTTTTTAATGTATAATGTAATTGATCGAAATTCCCTACGTCAGGTTTTTTTTTGCCGTTTCAAAGTTAATAGTTTAAAAAAAAAAATACTTTTTCTATTTGTTACTTTTCAAATCTGATAATCTGTTGTTATTTTAATTATTATATCCCTATTTAGCGTTCCAATATTTTTTATAATATTTATTATATACTGTTAAATGAAAAAAATATTTTTTCAAACATTTTTGTATATATTATTTAATTTGTTTAGCTGAAATTTAAAAAATATATATATTCAAGAATATTTCAGTAATGAATCATAATTTTCTAATATTCTCTGTAATATTTTTAAATACATATATACATATATTCCCTTTTTTTAAGTAGTACGAGTCGATTTAAGTCCGACTGATTAAATTTATTAATCAAAATGGTAATAATTGATTTTTATAAATTTATAATAAATATTCGGTAAGATCAAAAGAATTTTTTTTTCTGTAATTATTTTTATTATTTCAATTATAAATGCAAGTGTTTTAATATTTTGTAATTTGAAATGTAAAAAAAAAAAAAATAAATAAAAAATATTCAAGTTGTTATACACTTTGTCCAAGTTTTCACCAAATAGAGTTTCCCAGTTTCACGACTGAACAACCGTATCACTGTCGGTAGCGCACTTTAGTTCAGTATATTGGTCTTTGGAGTTAGGGAGCACGCATGGACTCGAATTTCCAGGCTCGCTCGCATGGTTAACTTGAACAAACAGAAATTACCATTTTATTGGGTGAGTTCTAGCGCCCTCTTACGGTGCCATGGCGGCAACTCTCCAACCCCTTCTCTCCCTCTCTTTTGCTTTCTCTCTTACCGTATACGACTCGACATTTCTCTCTCTCTCTCTCTCTCTCTCTCTGAACCCCTAACGCCAGGATTGGAATACTTAATCGTACCCTTCGGTACCATTGCAAATCTATTGTTCCTCAATGTGAGTCAGTTTCGCCCAAGTTCGATCATTAGCTCTCATCAACACCCTCGATTAAATAAACCTTTCATTAATTTCCCAAAACCCGGAAAATTTCACATCTTCATTGAAATCACTTTCTTGTTCCCTTCTATAGGGGGAAAAAATATTTATTTTCTCTTTTATATTTTTTATTTATTATTTATTATTTTCAAAATAATAAATACGAAAATTCTCAATTTTAAAAATATTAATTTTTTGTCATTTTTTCTTAAGGCCAGGTCCAAGTGAGGCAGCGCCATCACTAAAATTTTGGAAAATTTTTAACAGCCTTTTCTTGAAAACAAAAAGGTAAAATTCTTTTTTCCTTTATGGATAATTGATTATTGGCAAGATATACACCAGCTAAAACTTTTTTTTTGAGTTAAAATAATAAAAAAAAATTTCATGTCAATAAATATGAGCACTTTTTTTCACAAAAACTGTAACAGTACTTTCTCAGAAATTACAATGAAAAATGCAATTTCCATTTGGAAAATTAATAAACGTTAAAAAAATACACGGCCTAAGATTTACCAATCACGAAAATAACAAAAAAAAAAAAAAGTTTTTTAACATAACATATTTTACTCATTATGACAGCCGTTTACCGAGAAAAAAGATTTCTTTGATTCAAAGAAATCAATTTCTTTGACAAATTTCTTTCTTTGATTCAAAGAAAATTTATTTGTTTCACAAAAATTATTTTTGATTCAAAAAAAATTATCTTTGTTTAAAAAAAAATTATCTTCGTTTCAAAGAAATTTGTTATTTAATTCAAATAAATGTTTCTTTGACCCTATATCAATGTCAGAATTTATTCGAATGTAATTGAACAAATTTCTTTCATTCAAAGAAAAATTTTTTGAATCAAAGAAATTTTCTTTAAAACTAAGAAGCTATTTTTGTTTCAAAGAAAATTTTATTTTGAATAAAAGAAAACAAGTCAAAAAAACTGGTTTCTTTAAATCAAAGAAATCTTTTCTATGGGTGTTTGGCAGGTTATATATGTCACCAGACGTTTTGCGGTTTTGCCGAAAGGAGGAGATTGGCGCTGTTGCTAACCACCTGAAATACATAATCTACCAAAGGACTGTGTCACAATCATTAAAGCAGTATCAATATGTTGAATATTTAATAAAAAAATTTTTTTTTTTTTTTGTTATTTTCGTGATTGGTAAATCTTAGGTGGTGTATTTTTTAGCGTTTATTAATTTTCCAAATGGAAATTACATTTTTCATTGTAATTTCTGAGAAAGTACTGTTACAGTTTTTGTGAAAAAAATGCTCATATTTAATTTATCGACATGGAAATTTTTTTCATTATTTTAACTCAATAAAAGTTTTAGCTGGTATATATCTTGCTAATAATCAATTATCCATAAAGAAAAAAGCATTTTACCTTCTTGTTTTCAAGAAAAGGCTGTTGAAAATTTTCCAAAATTTTAGTATCAATGTAGATGGCGCTGCCTCACTTGGACCTGGACTTTTTTTTTTTTAATTTTCAAATTATGACAATTTAAATAAAATAATGAGAAAACTCATTTTAAAAATGGAAATTTATTTTTAGACATTATAAATAGGAAAATGAATCCCTTTGTGGGAGATAAAATATGTGAAAAAGGTCCTACTAATAAAATTGAAGCTTATTTTCGTGGTTCCTGGGCTTTTAATTAAGACGAAAGAAAACCCAATAATCGACCATTTTCCCTCCACTCTCTCTCTTTCTCTCTCTCTCTCAATTGCCGTTTCAAGTTGACGCTTCACAAAATTAATTAAACTTTAATTAATACAGGTCTTTGAAATGCTAATACTAAAACAAACACGTGCGCCGTTTAATTCACAAGAATATGAAAATCCGATCTTCGTAATCGATTGTTCCCCCCCATCACCACCCTTACCCCCCCTCTTTTTTTTCTCCCGCTCGCAACGAACAATGGAAATTGCAATTTGTAACAGGATTTTTCATTTCGAACGGCTCTAATTAATAATTTTCTGACGATAACGAATTTTCCATCATCTGACATTTTTTTTTCGCTAATTGTAAATTTTTGATAATTCAAACGATGTTATAATATAAATTATATGTCATTAAAAAATATTTCATTTATTTAATTTTAATTCTTTATTATAATTATTTGCTTTTTGTTAATATTTATAATATTAAATATTATAATAATATAATAATATTAATATAACAATATAAAAAATAATAATAATATTTTTTTTAATTATATTTTGCAAAAAAATAATTTAGTTTTCTAAATAAAAAATTTGTTATCGAAACTTTTTTTTTTCTTTTCTTTAATTGATAATGGGCTGATAAAAAGAGTTGGAAAATTTAAATATGTACATCAAATTTTATTTTTATCACGAGTGACTATATACAAATGGTATTTTTTCTAATGTTGCTAACATTTTCCTCGCACATTTGACAATTTTTTTTTTTTTTTTTTTTGCAAATTTTTGAGCACACAAGTTGCTTGACTTTTTTTTTCCTTTTTTTTAAACCTTTATTTTTGTTTCAGAGTCTCATAAATATATCAGTACAATGAATTAAAAATGATCATTTCATATCATTATCTTATCATCATTCTCTGTTCTCTGGAAAAGATTCTTAGTACTATTTATATTATAATGCGCATTTTTTTTCATCTTAACATATTAATACTGCATGACATTGTTTTTCAATAAGATGTTCCATTTTTTTTTTTTTTTTTAAACTATTTTTCTAAAATTTAATACTGAGTAAATACACTTTACAAATTCTGTTACTAATTGAAATAAAATAAATTTCCCTCCTTTTTTTAAAAAAAAAACAATTTTCTTTCATTGAAAAAAATTTAATTTCAAAAAAAATAATTCTACTTTTAGTTTGTAAATTATAAATTAATCGTAAAGTGAATGAAAAAACAATTTCATTTTTTTTCAATTAAAAAGAATAATGAATTGAATTTTTCACATGCAAATAATGATTGTCCCTGTGTATATTGAATATTATCATTCAAAACATATAATATTGTTCGTCATTGAGAATATAATTCACTTAGATTCATTCATTTATTATAATTATTAAATATATATATATAAATGCAATGTCAAATTTTTTTTTCTACAAATAAACATATTGTGAAAAAATTTTTTTATACAAAATTTTCAATTATTCACAAATAAACATACTTTTAAATATATGTAGAAAATTTCCAATTGTCTACAATAAACATTTTTTTAAATGCTAAAAATTTTTTTTTCATTGAAAATATAATTTCTCTCTCTCTTTCTATATATATATTTTTTTTTTAAAGACCTTATTTTTCTCGCGTAATATCAGTGCAATATTTTTTGAATAAAAGCATTTTAATTAACAATGACAATGGACTGAATACATAATTTAAAATTGACAACGTATTTATTTTCAAAGCGTTTACTGCGCATATTGCACCTTTTGTCTCCATTAATGATTTCATCTACAATCAACTTTTTTATTTTTTTTTATTTTTTTTTTTTTAATTAATGAGAATAATGAAAAATTTGTATAGATAGCGTTTAATTGTTTTGTAAATTACGTAACTCTTGAAGAGGAGGAGGGAAATTAAATATTTAATGGAGAAAAGTAAAATTAAAAGCGTTACGTAATTTACGAAGGAGTTTTCACATAATTATATATATATATATAGACATACGTACGATTTACAAAAATAGCGAATATAATTCTATTTTGAAAATAAATTCCTGAAACGAATTCGATATACCAAAATTTTCGAAAAAAGCACACAATCGCATAATTTTTACATTTTCTTTTTTTTACAAATGGCTGTTACGTTCAATCCTTACATAACTTATATTTACATTTATTAAACTAAAAACAAAAAAAAAAATGCTTCTGGAATTTTTTCTCAAATTTTTTTTTCAAAATGAAAATTGTTTTTTTTTTGGTATACAGTCACTGCTAAAAGTTTTCAATTATTTTTGCTTCCTCAAGAGGAAGTTCTGTTATTATATTTCAATTTTATTTCACTTTATTGAATTTCTTTTTTATTTTCTTTTAACTTACAAATTTTTATATTTTATTCATATAATTTTTTTTCACTTTTTTCACAAATTATAAAAACTATTTTCCCTTTACAAAAGTAATTTATAATTTCGAAAAAAAAAAAAATTGTTAAATCCATCAAGAAAACAATTTACAACGCCTGCAGTAAATTTTTAATTTTTTTTTCTTTAAAACGAACAAAATTGAAAAATAAAAAAATATAATTTAAATATGAAAATTATAATTTAAACCAATGGCAGAGACTGTCGTATACAAAACAATCAAAATTCTCTCTCAAATGGAAGTCTCAAAACATAAAAAAATTGTATTAACGAATTTTGAAAAAAATTAACTAATAAAGAAAAATTAAATGATTGAATAAATTTAAAAAAAATTATTTTTTTCAATAGAATAAAATTAAAAAGAATTAATTTTAAATAATAAATTCTTTTTAATTTTAATAATGATGATTGGAAAAAAAAAAATTTAATGAAAAATAAAGAAAAATGTTTTTTACCCTTTAGTCCATCCTGAGCATCTTTAAATGTTAACGCACGCCTTTTGATGATTGAGCTACTGGAACATCATTTTCCAAAAGCATGCGTAGTCACGAATCATTTATTCGCTTCTTTTTTTTCAAATATCTTTCATGAAGATTTTTGATAAATTTCCTTGGAGGAAATAATCGCATTCTCTAATAAATATATTTGCACACGGGAGGGGGTTTTTCCTTTTAATTTTTTTTTTTTTTTTTTTTTTTTAATATTAGCACACTGGGCATCTCATTAAAACTGAGAATGATAAAAAAAATCTTTTTGATATTTATCTGCCACATGTCCTTGTCATCAGCAGGAAGGGGAAAATTTGGAATTTAAATTTAAACAATTTTTTTACGTCCAAATTTCACACCATTTGAAGTCCTTTTGTGATACTTTCTACATGTTCCTTTGCTTTCATCCTGAGAGCTTGAATACTCGAGGTTCTTGGATCATGTCCTGGAGGACTTGAAGGTGCTTGCACTGGCCCTCCACCTATACTCGGTATTCCTGCAGCTATGGCAGCTAAAAAAAAATATTCTTGATTTAATTATACGAAAGAAATAATTTTTTTTATTTAGCAGAAAAAAAAATTCCACGTAAACGAGTCAGAAAGTACTCAAGTTACTAGTGAGTAAGTCAGAAATTATCCAGTTAAAATTTCTCACTTTAAAAAGTTATACAAAAAATTTTATTTTAGAAGTACTCGTCAGAAGTACTTTCAGTCGGAAAGTATTTGTCAGAAGGTATTCAACGAAAAGTAATCAAATGTCTAAACGTACTCGAGTCAGAAAATAATATATTCAAATGGCATAAAGTACGTAAAATAAATAGTACTTATTTTAAATAATCATTAGGTCAGAAAGTACTCAGGACAAGAATTACGAAGATCAGAATTATATTATTTAGGGAATTGTTATTTAACTATGAAAAATATATGTTTACGACTCGGAAGGTACTCAATAGTCATAAAGTACTTCAGTCAGAAAATTATAATTAAAAGTATGTAATTCTCAAAGTATAAATGTCAAAAAGTATACTTAAGTTGAATAGTCCCTTAATCTGAAAGTACTTTCAACCGCAATTAAGTCAGAAAATACTTTTGCTAAAGTGTTCAAAAATATTTAAGCTAAAAGTACTTAAGTCAGAAAAGTGCAAAAGTCAAAAATACCGCCAGCAGCTTTAAAAAATATTGTGTTTGAAATTATTTTTACCTGTAAGACTGGTAACAGGAGAGACATTCGGTGGAGATGGAAGCCTTCTTGATGACGTTAAATAACTTGGATAACCAGTGTGAGGTGCGGCTAAAAATCCAGGAAGAGCACTAAGAAGTCCCGGTGGTGGCATCCAATGTTCACCTGCTAATGCCAATGCAGGTCCTCCAATATTCCTTAAAAAAAACAACAAAAAAATTATAATTAAAACAAAAAAAAATTAAATTTGAATTTATAATTGAAATATTAATATTTTTTTCGACCTCATCTACTTTTTTTTTACAAATATATTCGTCCCTTTATAATAGGATCATCATTATACACAATTGAATTATGTCATTATAAAATGAAGATCATTTATACAAGTTTATCTTCACTTCATTAAACAAAAGTAATTTGATGGTCTCATTTCTACGAGAGACAAAGGACTAAGTTCTTAATTCATGCAAAATACTTGCCTCATGTTCGCGTGATGATATTCCGAGATGCCAAGCCTGGTGGCTTCCATTTTCTCCTGTCTACGCCATTTCGCTCTTCTATTTTGAAACCACACCTGAAACAATCATAAAAAAATAAAATTTTTAATTGTGTTTCAAAAAAAAATATATATATATATATAGTAAACAATTTTTTCAACATTATTGAGCAAAGTAACAAAAAAATAGTAACAATTTTTATTGCCACAAATAATGCCCAGCAGCGTGGGGTAAATGTGAAATATTTAGATTTTTTTTTAAAAATGGAGTGTAGAAAAAAATTTAGGGGGGTAGCAAACGATCGGAATACGATATTTATCAACTTGAGTTGACAACAAGTAACAAAAAAAATAGTAACAATTTTTATTGCTATAATTAATGCCCAGCAGCGTGGGGTAAATGTGAAATTTTTAGATTTTTTTTAAATAATCATGTGGGTGGCGACTATGGGGCGCTGCTGAACTTGACTGCTATAGTTTCACTGCACTCGTAGATCTAAAAATACTTATAAAATATTTAGGACAAATTGCATAAGTACTTTTTGACCTAAGTCAGAAAATTGTTAGGTAAAAAATATTCTTGTTAAAAATGTTTCATAACGTACCTAACTTTTAATCCGAATAAATAAATATAATACTCAATTAAAAGGTGCTTAAATTAAATAGTAATTAAAAAACTACTGAAGTCAGAAAATATCTAAGCCAAATGGTACTTGTGTCATAAATGATTTATGGTTTATTGTACTTTTGTTAAAAAATATTGGTCAGAAAATAGAAGTTTGGTATTTAGTGTTAAAACGTTCATAAATCATAAATAAGTAAACAGAAAGATGTAAAAAGGATTCTACTACATTTTTCATAAAATATATTCTCTCTTTTCTAATCGTTATGTAAAAAAAATTTTTTTTTTTTTTTGCAAAGTAGAACAAAATTGCCTTTTGATAATTATAGAGAAGCAATTTTTTAAAATAGAGTGCAAAACCTTTGATAATTGTTTTAGCAAGTACACGAAGAAGAGAAAAAAAAAATAATGGCAAAATTGAGAAAAAAGAAAAGAATTTTTTTTTTCAAATCAAGCCGGACTTAATAATCTTTTTTTGCTGCTAATGTGGCAGCACTTTAAAACAGGACGAATATGCCACATTATCCTAATACCCTTCGCACTGTTATCTATCCCATGAAATCTCCACACACCATTCACTATACTAATTAGCAGTTTTAACTTCTGTTTCAAATGCGTGCGCGTGCACAAATAGGCATAGATTATATTCTTTGCTTAAGGTTTCAGAAAGTCATCGACAGCAATATTTTTTTCAAAAGAAAGGAATTTTTTTTCATGTTTCCAATGACCCTCATATAATGATGCCAATCGCTTCTAAGGATAGTTTTAAAATATATACTTTTTCCAGGTTTTGTTTTTTTTTTTTTAGAAACAAAAATCATTCGCAAATTTTCTGAATTTACAAAAAAAAAATTCAATCCTATAAATAAAAAAATTACTTTTTCTTTAAAATAAAAAGAGAGAACCTTCCGACGGAAGAAATTTTACTATCGTTTTATATATTCTAATTATTATATATATATTCAAATTATTATATATTATAAACTTTATTTATAGTTTATAATTATTTGATTAAATTATCATTATTTTTTGAATATTAAATTTTTTTTTGTGAATTATATTCGTCGCCTGAAGGCATATTGTATTAACGGATTTTCTAAGTTTGAATAATGATGTTGGTTATTTTTTTCTTTTTTAAAGAATCATGACTTCCATAGCAGGAGTGAAACGTTGCGTGTTGAATAATTCATACATGATTTTAGAAAGGCAATTTTCGATAACCATTGGCCGTAGAATGTGCGATAGATTTTAGTTAACCTGCCAACAGCAGCCATGTTACAATAAAGAAATCAACATGGCCGTTCATCCCCCTTTATGCTATAAGGCTGTGGGTTCTTCAAGGCTCACTTTCGATTTTGCCCTTAAGCTCGTTACCCTCTTGACGCTTAAGAAGGGTGGACCCTCTTTCTCTCTTGCGTCTTTCTCTTTTGGGGTTCTTGATGTTTCTTCTCTCTCTCTATCTTTCTCTCTCTTTCTCTCTCTATCTGCTGTCTTTTCTTACAAGCTAGTTTAGGGGTGGTCCGCCCTGCCCCGCCCAGACATTTCACCCTCCAGCCACTTTTCTCACAAGCAGCCTGGCGTCACCGAAAAGAAACTCGTTCACTCTCCTCCATTCCTTTATTCTCCTTTCTTTATTCTTTCCCTCCCTCCCTCCCTGTCTCTCTCTCTCTCTTTCACCTCTCACTTTTCTTCCTTTCTTCGACACGAAAATAAATTCAATTATTTTCGTTTATATCCAGAAAATATTACGTGATAAAAATGTTCCTACTATAAAGTATTGCAATTTTAGACATAAAAATAAATTTAAGTCGTAAAAAAAAGTTGGAAATTAAAAAATACTTTATTTAGAAATATATTAATTGTAAAATATATTTACATTTGTCATTAAATAAAAAGACTTGTCGCTTGAGAGCTTCTTTTGAAATTTTCTGACTTCTGACTTTAGTACTTTTTGAATCTATGTATATATTTTGATTTTAGTATATTTTGACTTGAGTACTTTATGTCCTTAATACTTTCTGTCCTTAGTACTTTTTGAACTTGTGTACATTTTGCCTTAAATATATTTTGACTTAAGTACGTTTTTACTAGAGTACCTTCTGACTTTAGTACTTTTTGAATTTAAACACATGTTACCCTAAGTATTTTGCCTTAATTAAATTTTGACATTAGTACATTTTGATTTTTAGTACTTTCTGGCCTTAGTAAGTTCTTACCTAAGTACTTTCTGACCTTAGTACTGTTTGAATTTCTGTACGTTTTGGCTTAAGTATATATTTTGACTTAATTACACTTTAATTTAAGTATATTTTTACTTGAGTACCTTCTGACGTTAGTACTTTTTGAACTTAAGTACATATGTTACCTTAAGTATATTTTGACTTAAGTTCACTTTACATTAAGTAAATTTTGACTAAAGTACATTTTGACTTCAGTACCTACTGATTATATTATTTTTGGACTAATATATTTTCAGGTTTGAATATATTCTAACTGTGGGGTTCCTTTCTGACTTGAATTCTTTTTGTTATTAGTACTTTATAACTCGATTACATTTTGACTTTTGACTTTAGTATTTTTTGATATAAGTACTTCTTCAAATGATTGTATTGAAACGAACATGAAAGTAGTTTAAGTTTTAAGGTTTCCAAGTTAGAAAATACTAATTAGGAATTACTAGTTGGATAATACTAGTTAGGTAATACTAATTGGGGAATGATAGTTAGAAAATACTAATCAGGAATTAATAGTTGGAGAATACTAGTTGGATAATACTAGTTAGGTAATACTAGTTGGTGAAGGATAGTTAGAAAATACTAATCAGGAATTACTAGTTGGATAATAGTAGTCAGAAAATATAAGAAAATACCAGAAAGTATACTAAAGTCAGAAAGTATTAATAAAGTCTTTAAATCAGATACTACTGGTCAGAAAGTACTTAGGTAATAAATCACTCAAATTCGAAATTACTAAATGCAAAAAATTTCTAAATAATACCATTGTATTCAATAATTTATCATTTAAAAAAAACACAATAAGACGAGAAATTCAACAAAAAAATGAGAACATAATAAAGAAAAAGGAGTTGCAAACAAAAATAACGGAAAATAATAAAGTTGAAATACATTTTGTTTAGCATATAGTTTTCAATTTGAATAATTCAGTTGCAAAAGAGATGAGCGAGTGTAAAATTGGAAAGTATAAAAGGGATAAGATGGGATTCTGATAGAATAATAAGGAACAAATTGAGTGTTTTCGTGTGTATATCTTCTTGTTTAGTGTCAAATGAAAGCAAGTAAAAGACTTTTAGTTGATACACAAAGAGAACATCAACGAAAGGACATTGCTAGCTCATCAGGACGATATTCTCTGCTTATGACGAGAAGCAATTTTCTTTCGTGCTCCGTCGCGGAGAAAAGACTATGGACAAGATGCCACGGCGGGTACGATGAGAAAATAAGCGAATTTCCGTTTCAAACCCTCTTATCTCCGTGAAGAAAAGACTCAGAGAGAGAGAGAGAGAGAGAGAGAGAGAGAGAGAGAGAGAGAGAGAGAGAGAGAAATAAGGGTGTGACGAAGAAAGGGTATGACCGTCAAGAGAAAAGCTTATATAGAAGGGGTGGAAGAAGAAGGATGATGGAGGGGAAAAATTTTTCAAGACAAGGACAAAGATTATATATAAATATAGTAAAGAACATTTCCTTTTTTAACGCGGAAATATAAAGAACAGGGCTAACGCGACTTAACCTTTTTAGGTTGTAAATTTATAAAGTCGACAGGGGTAAAGGTGAGGGAAATTTTCTTCCTCCTCCTTCTCATCGTTTTCGTCGTCCGATGCTGATGCTTGCCTCGGCAAATGATATCGCGAGATAAATTCGTTGAGATGGCACGAATGCCAGAGAGAATCGAGACAAAATGGAAGTACCTAATTCACTTAAATTAAAATTGCGAAACGAAACGCAAAATGTATTCACTGCTTCTTCACGCGGAATATATATCTTTCATATAAATACATTTATACACAAATCAAAATCCCGTACCATCGCCTAAAATATATATATATAATTTCAATTTTATAAATTAATATTATGTTAGTTTCACAAGAATCTATTTTCCGTCAGGCCGTATAGTGCCAAATTGTTTAAAAGACTAGATAAAGGATGTAATTATAAAGGTGCTCTTTCAAATTAATTTTACAAATGGTACAATTGAAAAATAATTTTCTGACGAATTATTTTCACGTTATTTTTAGTAAAAAAAATATATATATATTGGAAATTATAAAAGACCAAAGTTAGAAAGTAATCAAATTATAAAATATTAAAGGCAGAAAGTATTCAAGTAATAAAATACTAGTCAGAAAGTATCCAAGGTATAAAATACTAGTCAAAAAGTATCCATGGTATAAACAACCACAGTCAGAAAGTATCCAAGTTATAAAATACTAAAGTTAAAAAGTATCTAAGGTTTAAAAAACCAAAGTTAGAAAGTATTTATAAGTTATAAAAAACCAAAGTCACAAAGTATATCCAAGTTATAAAATACTAAAGTTAAAAAAGTATCCAAGGTATAAGAAAACCAAAGTTAGAAAGTATTTAAGTTATAAAAAACTAAAGTCTGAAAGTATCCAAGGTATAAAATACTAGTCAAAAAGTATCCAAGGTATAAACAACCACAGTTAGAAAGTATCCAACTTATAAAAGACTAAAGTCAGTAAGTATCCAAGGTATAAAAAATCAAAGTTAGAAAGTATCCAAGTTATAAAACACTACAGTCAGAAAGTATCCAAATCAGTATTTAAATTAAAAAAAATTTTAGTCAGAAACTACTAAATAAAATTGTAACCTAGAATATAATAAAACACTTTTAAATTTTTTAGTTGAAACTAAATCGTTGTGGAAGGTTTATATATATATATAAAGATATATTTATTTAAAAAGCGACTAAAGTGCGACATAAGGCAACAAGAGCTCTTGAATGACAATAGTGAGAGCGTGGATATCGCGACAGAAATCAGTTTTCGAATACATCGAGTTTTTTTTCTGCTTGATCGTTCCGGAACGATGATCTTATTATGTCTAGATTGTGGCTCTCGTCGATTTTGGATTAGCGACGGTAAAAGGTATACTGATGTTTCACGCGAGAACGCATACATTGTCAATGCCCGCGTGTGTATTAGCAGATTTTGCCATTGTCCCTTGCCGGTTTCTTAAAAAAAAAAAAGAAAAAAGAAAGAAAGAAAAAAAGAAAGAGACCTGATTGTTAAACATATAGAGGAGTAAAGTGTCGCGACAAATCTCACGCTTCCGTGTCACTCTTTAGTCTGTTTTTTTTTTTTATTTTATATTTAAGTACGTCCCTCAATCCTTTACTTCGATGTAGGTATAAGCCTTTCACGTGCCGTGTATTTTATGTATAACTGGTGCTATTTATACAAGTCCGAAAAAGGCAAGGGTGTCACTTTTCAAAATAAAAAAAAATTTACTGTACCATGAGTACTTTTTATTTTCTACTATTAAGTATTTATTATTTTGATTTCATTTTTTTAGTTCTTTCTTGACCACAGTCAGAAAGTACTTAAATATGAATGTACAAAAGGTCGGAAAGTACTCAAAGTCATAAAGTATATACTCAAACATAAAAGTACTAGTCAGAAAGTAATCAAATATAAAACTAACAAAGTCGGAAAGTACTCAAATAGAAAACTTCCAAAGTCGGAAAGTACTCAAATAGAAAACTACCAAAGTCGGAAGTACTCAAATAGAAAAATACCAAAGTCGGAAAGTACTTAAATAGAAAACATCCAAAGTCGGAAAGTGCTCAAATAGAAAACTACCAAAGTCGGAAAATACTCAAATAGAAAACTACCAAAGTCGGAAGTACTCAAATAGAAAAATACCAAAGTCGGAAAGTACTTAAATAGAAAACTAGCAAAGTCGGAAAGTACTCAAATAGAAAACTACCAAAGTACTCAAATAGAAAACTACTAAAGTCGGAAAGTACTCAAATGAAAAAATCATATTTTCAAAATAAAACAAATTTAAGTACACTAATAGAAATAAATTCCATATAGGCCTTAATAATAAATCTCGTTGTAAGTCATGAGTAATTAAGTTAACGAGAAATTCATTGACTGCTCATATATATATATATATGAATGAGGATTAAGTTGTTTTTTTCGAGGGGATGTAACGAAGGAACTATCGCGAGTCAATTACAAAGTTTTCAATAGTGTATATACGTAGGGCCTAGGATTCTCGGATCATGGAACTCTTCTCGATGGAATAGACCGGGGGAAAAAAGAGAGAGAGAGAGAGAGATCGAAAGGGGGGGGAGAGATGTTTGGAGAGGGTTGCCGAGTCTATTATTCACCGCTCTTTTTATACCCAAAACCCTGTCAAACTGTCGGCCAAATTCAATCCACTGCAGTCGTTCTCATCCAAGAACAATTGTTCTACACACCCTCAATATATTTTCGACAATAAAATTTGAAAAATGAGAACCACAAAATATCCAAATTTAATTTATTTTAAATATAATAATAAAAATTTAATATTATTATTTAATTAAATTGTAATTAATTTAATTTAAAAAAAAAATGTTTGAAATTTACATTTTTTCGAAAAAGAAATCTTATATACGGTTAAAGAGTGTTTGTTGTTATAAAAAAAAGGATGAAGAATGAATTGAGATTATTTTGACAATTATTTTGATATATATATATGAGAAAGGTTGAGAAACCCTGTGAATCTCCTCCAATAAAGCCAACCCTTGTCGTTGCGTGTAATCACCCTTAAACACTCCAACGCCCGCTTTGACCCCATCATACACTGCGATACAATACTAATGTGCTACAAATAACATCTCAAACACGAAACGATTTCACTTTTACAATGCGAGACACACAACTAGAAAACACACGTTCTGACAAATGATGATCGGCTATATGTTTTTTTTCCGTCATAGAACTAACGGACTTCCCCCCTTTTTTCTTCACATTATATATTTTTCTATTATTATTTAACGAGTATGGAAAAAATTATTAATTAATTAAATTTAAACAATTTTTTTTTTGAAAATATATATTTTTAGTTTCAGAGTAAAAAAGCGACTTTTTTTTTATCATAATACTCAGGTCAGAAAATACTTCTATACTTAAGTTCGAAAGTACTTCAGAAAAATATTTAAGTCAGAATGTATTTAATTAACAATATATTTGGGTCCAATAGAATTGTAGTAATATTTTTTTAAAAAGTACTATAGTTGGAAAGTATTTAGTCAGGGGGTAATGTACTTAAGTCAGAAAGTACTTATTTTACAAGATATTGAAGATAGTATTTAAATCCACATAAAAGTTCTAAAATCACTTTTTAAATACTTTAGTCGGAAAGTATTGAATAGAATATGCTAATATTTGAAAGTCAGAAAATGTAATTATTCTCTTGAGGTCGGAAAATACGACAGTACTTAAATTATATAGAAAATGATAAAAGCAGAAAATACCTAAGAGGGTATTGTAATTTTTTCTTATTATTTTATTACTGTTACTATTATTATTTTCATTGTCATCAATATTATTGACATTTTCATTATTGTGTACCACAAAAAAAAACAAAGAAGTTAATCATAAAAAAAATCTATATTTTTTTCACAAAACTATAATTTGATTTTAAAATCCCATGGAGAAAGAGTCTACTCCCATGAGACCCGTCTAAATAATAATGAGAGATAATAAAAAGAGGATTTTAATTTTCTCTAGATTAAAATGTCACTATATTTGATTTTGTGTTGGCGGTAAAATTTAAGCTTGTTATGTAACGTTGTAAAATGACACTTTAATTAGTCTCCCCCGTTCAGGTATTCCAAAGCTACTTTCAACTTGTTTTTTTTCGTCCCCTTTCATTTTTCAGGACAACTACATATACATATATATATATATATATTTGCAGCAAGCTTTCATATAAAAACGGTGACAGTCGAGGGGGGGATTTTTTTTTATAGGACTCTCTTTTGATATGAGGGAGAGACTGCGAAACCAATAAAACCGCCTAATTCGACAAATTAGCCTTATGGCCTCCGGTATTTTGACACCGTGTGGTATTGTCTTGCTATAGTTTTTATTATTATTATTATTTTTTCTCTCTTTTTTTTCCTTCTTGCCATTCGTCGCGTACAACGACGACGCGATGCCCTTATTCGCAATACTATGAATGCACCTTTTGTACACTGCAATATAGGTTTTGGCAATATGCCGAAAAAAATATATGTATATTCACGAAACCTATTTTACAATAATTGTCATCTAGGTTGGACAATCTCATGTAAAATAATGGGAAAAAAACATAGAACAGATGGGGAACTCTATACATTCCTAGTTCAATTATAAAAAAATGGCTTTTTGACTTTTTTCTACGAGTAAATATTAACGACGATAATAATAAAATAGTAATAACAATAATAATAAAATAATAATGCAATAATAAATGAATAATAATAATAATAATAATAAAAGTAATAATAATAATAATAATAATAATAATAATAATAATAATAATAAAATAATCCTTGTAATTCTAATTTATTGAGAAAAATAACTCTTTTCATTAAGAACAGGAATTTTCATTTTAAGAAAATTGCTATTAAACGAAAAATTATGTCTCTTTTGATAATAATGAACTTTGAGAATAATTGTGCTACACTACTACTACTACAACTATCACCACTACAACTACTACCTCATTAATGCAGGAAAACCACCAATCTATCAACGGAAATTAGATCTTGATAACATAGATAATAGCTCATTAATATCTCTTGAGATTAAAATATTACAATCCATTTGTTACTTGAACGAGTAGAAAAAAAATTATAAATATTTATCGCAAATTTCATCGAATAACTTACATTTTCTTCTCTAATATTATTTTAATATTAAAATAACAAATCTTTTTGAGTTCCTCTTTCTGACTTGGATATTCTTTAATCTAAGTATTTTCTGACTTGAGTACTTTGAATGTAAGTACATTCTGACCGCAATATTTTGAGTATAAGTAATTTCCGACCTTAGTGTTTTTGTATATAAATACTTTCTGACTTGAGTACTTCAAATATTAGTATTTTCTGACTCGAGTATTTAAGGTATAAGTACTTTCTGACTTGAGTACTTCAAATATTAGTATTTACTGACTCGAGTATTTAAGGTATAAGTACTTTCTGACTTGAGTACTTCAAATATTAGTATTTTCTGACTCGAATATTTAAGGTATAAGTACTTTTTGACTTGGGTACTATGGGTATAAGTACTTTACGAATTAAGTACCTACTTTTTAATTGAGTATTTTTTCACTCAAATATTGCTTTCACACTTAAATTTGTACATGAAGCAAATAATTTTTGACCTAAGTACTTTTGAACTAAATAACTACTATAGTCTAAAATACTTTATATAAAACATCATTTCACAGCAGAAAAATATAATTGCAAGAGGAAAAAAAAAATTAATTTTTCCATTTCGTCAAATATAAGAGACAAGGGATTGAAGATTATAATTTCTACTTGTTAGTTGCTTCTCGTCAATATGAAATGATTACAAAAGACATTTACCACTGACAGCGGATTAAATGTTCATCACCAAAAATTTCGTCTAATATATATATATATATATAGAAATAGTATATGTGTATATAGACGTCGTGAAAATCCAACGATATGTAACGACTTTAATAACTCGTAATAAACCCCGACGGAGTCATATTAGCGTCAGCAGCACGCGTACGAGTACAAAGGGCCGCGCGCGCTGGTTCTGCCCTCAGCAAACACTGTGACTTTTGATGATTATTAACTTCGCAGGGTTGTGTCCCGTATACGATACGACGACGACAACGTAGAAAACCGAAGGTAATCCATTGCCCCCGAGGCTATCTCTCTCCTCATACCATCTCAACAGCCTCTCTCTTTCTCTCTCTCTCTCTCTCTCTCTCTGGACCATCCCCGATGTCCTGGGAACGAAATTAATAGTCCTTTCTGCACAGGGATATATCTCGGATTCTGTGTGTGTATATATATATATACATGTATACATATTCTCTCTCTAACTGGGCGTTTCTCTGTACTTGACATCACTGGCTACTCGTTAAACGACACACAGCAACTCTACATTTGCGCATATATATCAAACCCCCTTTGATTTATCAAGCAAACTTCTTGCAAGATTATATTAGTCGACTTTGCTAATGACAACTTCTGCTGTTTGTTATCTTTCTCAATGGAAATTGATTGGCTTCTAGTTTTCATTGCCAGTCGAATTTTAGATATTTAACAAGAAAATCTCTTCCTCTACACATATTAGCGATTATTTTTAAGTTTATTTATATTTTCTGACTTAAGTACTTGGGAAATAAGTACTTTCTGACTTAAGTACTTCAGGTATAAGTATATTCTGACTTTAGTAATTTATTTTTAAGTACTTTCTGACTTGAGTAAATAAGGTATAAGTACATTCTGAACTGCGAGTACCTAAAGTATAAGTACTTTCTGAATTTAGTAATTTATTTTTAAGTATTTTCTGACTTGAGTAAATAAGGTTTAAGTACATTCTGAACTGAGTACCTAAAGTATAAGTACTTTTTGAATTTAGTAATTTATTTGTAAGTACTTTCTGACTTAAATAAATAAAGTATAAGTACTTTCTGACCTGAGTACCTAAAGTAGAAGTACTTTCTGACTTTAGTAATTTATTTTTAAGTACTTTCTGACTTGAGTAAATAAGGTATAAGTACCTAAAACATAAGTACTTTCTGACTTAAGTACCTAAAGTATAAGTACTTTTTGACTTGAGTACCTACAGCATAAATACTTTCTGACTTAAGTACTTTATATATAAGTATTTTCTGACATAAGTGCATCAGGTTTAGGTACTTCCTGCCTTAATACTTTTCATACAAGAGTACTTTCTGACTTTAGTAATTTATTGTTATAATTAATGAAAGTTTCTACTAATTTTGAGTAATTTTTCACTAAAACTTTAATAAAAAAATTATTACTGAATCAAATAGTAATTTTTTACTAATAATTATTAATTTTATTATTTAAAAATCATCTTTCAAAAAAAAGCGTAAATCGATCATCAAACTATCCTCGTGAGATTCACAATTGCCGGCTATTTTTTTTGACGCTTAAAGAAAATCTCGTCGCACATTATATATATATATATATATATATATATATATATATATATATATATATAAATATCGAAAAACGAATCGGAAAAGAATCGAATTCAGAAGTTTAGTGTTACTAATCTCCCTTTCGCGATATGGGACGTTTACAGAATATATATATATATATATATATATATATATATATATATATATATATATATACTATACAGAAGCTGGCTTTTTCTCCTAAGAAATCTTCCAAGTTTTGAAACGGATATATTTTCACCAAGTGACATTCATCCAACTCTGTACGTATAAGTACCGGGCCGCCTACCTTTGTAAAAGATCCCTCTACACGGGTTGCATTTTGCATCTATCATATAGCAACTGCAGCGACGCGGCGAGAAATTTGATCTTAGAGCCCGGCGTTTGCCGAGTCGAAGCGAGAGAGAGAGAGAGAGACGAAAAAAAATGAATGGAAAATCTAGTAAGGAGGGTGGATTCTCTCTCTTTCTCTCTCTTCTAATGGAATTGAATACGTTTGTACCTGAGCCCGACAATAGTCCCAGTAATTCGATTACAAGGACCGCCAGCTAATTGTTAATTGCTGCCCTTCGAACTTGTGCGCCGACAAAGCATGCTCGCGATATATATTATAATACAGGGAATATTATTAAAACGAGATTCTAGGCCCATGTACCGATTTTCTATATAAAATTTTATGTCATCGACCCGCCTCAAAAATATATATATATATAAGGACGTTCCACAAATATATATCCTGTAATAAACCTTCTATATATATATATATTTTTTTTTTTTTAACGTGAGAAACCCTCCCTAGAAATTAGCCCTATAACAACTTCTTTCAGATTCCCTTTTTTTTCAAATTACATTACAACTTCCGGATTAATTTCTTTCCATCATATTTCTATATCGTGTTTTTTTTTCAAGATTTATATTTGTTTTTTATGACTTCAGACAAAAATCCACTTCCCTTCTTTTGTGGATGTAGAAATTTTCTTTGTTATTGAATAATTGATTTTTATTTTTAAAAACGATTACATTATTCTGACATATAGTGTAGAAAAAATAATTAGTCAAAATTAGCAATGATCACAAATACAAATTAATTGAAAGTACAATTAACTACAACTAAAATTCGGTGATGCTATTTTTAGATTAAACTGCTATTGGGCAAATGTACTATCAGTCAGAACTGCCATTGGTCAAAACAACTATTAGTCCTAATTACTATTGGTCAGGACTATTATTAGTAAAAACTACAATTAGTCAGAATAACTGTAGGTCAGAATTACTATAGTTAAAAACTACTATTAGTGAGAACTATTATTGGACAGAAATACTATTAGTTCTGATTTACTATAGATATATAAGAACTACTATTAGTCAGAACTATTATTGGACAGAACTACTATTAGTCAGAACTATTATTGGACAGAACTACTATTAGTCAGAACGACCATTGGTCAAAACTACTTTTAGTCCTAAGTACCATTGGTCAGAACTACTATTAGTTAGAACTACCATTTGGCAGAACTACTATTAGTCAGAACTACTATTGGTCAAAACTACTATTAGTCCTAGCTACCATTGGGCAGAACTACCATTGGTCAAAACTACAATTAGTCCTTACTAACATTGGGAAGAACAATATTAGTCAGAACTACCATTGGTCAAAACTACTATCAGTTCTAACTAAAAATATATATTTGTCTGAGAGTGAAATAAATATTTATTTGTTTGGATAAATTTTATTTTTAATTATAAATAAATAAATTGAAAAACAGAGTGAAAATATAATAATAAAAAGTGAATTATGTGGTTAAATGTGAATTGTTTTTTTTTTGGGTAATAATAAAATTTTCCTCCCAACAAATCATTTTGCGCGTCTTTTGCCCTTGTGATGGTGTTTAACAGCTAATCTGCCAAATGAAGTGTTTTTGTGTTTGAGCACAACACTTGGTCTCAATAGAGAGAGAGTAAAACCGCCCTCGGGAAAGGGCTGCCGACATGATTGATGCTCAAAGGGGAGAAGAGAGAGAAGAGGGTTTCCCAACCCTTTTTAGTCAAGCGCTAAACGGAGTACTTAATTGAGCCGCAGACCTCAGAACAAACGGACAGCCAATCATCCGGACAACCATTTTTCTCCCTCCCTCTCTCTCTCTCTCTCACTCTTCCTGCAAAAACTTCTTTTTTTCTCTCTCTCTCTCTCTTATACGAAAAATATCGCTTATTTCCAATTGACGTCCAATTTTTTTTAACCCTCTTCTTTTCAGTTTCTTCTTCAATATTGACAGCGAAACGACTATTTCAAGGACCATTCCATGAGCGCAGGAAATGAAAGGAAGTCCAATTAGAAAAACTTTATTTCATTTACTTAGAAACTTCCATAATTTAATGGCATTAGCCGTTTCATTACTGTTAAAAAAGTTTCTTTTTCAGCTTTTACTTTTATTTTATTTTTTTTTTTCTAACTTGATTTCTATTTAAGTTGTTTTTTCATTTTTAATGGAAACTAGCGAACCTCGATAATTGAATATTATTATTATTTTAATTGTATTTACTTTCTTTTTAATTATTTTAAATGATAATTATAAATTGGATTAAAACAAATAATTATTTTCAATTCTCAAAAAAAAATATTCTAACTGCCTAAAAGAATATAATTCCTATCGAGAGATTAGTGTAATTTTTTTCTAACCTCAAAAAAAAAAAAAAAAATCTCGCATTTTTCTTTGTATATATAGAAAAAATTGATGAAATTTTCGTCTTATATATGAATCGATCATCGCAAACTCGACCAGCAGGAAAGGACGAGCGCAGACTCTAATGGAGTTTCCAAATATTCGGGGAGCCCTCGCCCAATTTCGAACAATTTGCATTTAGGGTGAAGTGCAATTAATAGAAGCGGGATGTTGTCCCGCGCCGTTCCGTACCTATTAACACTATATTCCGTAGAGTTTAGCATTTCAGTGGAGTGAGAGAGATCGGAGTTTGGAGGAGACGAAAGATGATGGAAGGAGTTGAGCACCTAAAACGGAACAAGCTAAAGAGAGGTGAGAGTGGGTAGTATAGGACAAGGGTGGCAATATTGAGTTACGCGACAGTAATTATAATACCTACTCATTAGTCAACGCTCCAAGAGTTACCTCTATATATATATACATACACACATATATACCCATACTCGCGAATCGCGGTTACGAAAGACGCATTACTCATTCCTAAACATTCTGAAATATTTTTTAATCTAAAAAAATCTTTACCACCACCAGGAATTGAACCCAGGAATTTTTATTGCGAGTCAAGAGCCCTAACCACTAGTCTACGCATCTTTCTAAATTATTCCACTTTTATCTTCTAAGATAACGAGCCAGATTTTCTTCACAAACAAATCTTTTACTAACTTACCAAAATTCCACATTTACTTCTTAAAATTTTAACATTTTTTTCAAAAAAAATATAGTATGATTTGCAGTGTTTCAAGTGTACACAAGAAAACCCTTTTTAATCTAAAAAAAAAAAAAATTAACAGACTAAAACGTTTTGGTAACAATTTTTTAGAATATATATATTTTTTTCTGTCTCTCTTGAGTATTGTTTCTTTATTCGCCCTTTAGTCGACAGGTGGCTATGGTCTCACGCTCTTTGCCGTTTCTCGCTTCCCCTCCATTTTCTGTATATATATATATATATATATATACCGAAGGCGTTGTTCGCGCCTTGCCATGGCTATTATCTTATTTTCCGCCTGAAAACATCACACCCGCAAGAAAAACGATCTCACTCGCGAAAGGGCGGCGCGCCACATCTCGACGTGTTAGGATGCAAGTAAAGAAGAGAGAGAAAAGATCGTGGCAACTCATACGTGGAAATAGGTATTTTCCATTCGTTCGCGTTCCTCTAAAACTCTTATAAAAGAGCTTTTCTTATTCATTTGGCAAAAAAATATATACTCTCAAAGAATTACAAATTTCATCTCTTTATATTTTCTATCTCACTGCTCAGTGAACAAAATTACTATCAGTAAGAATACATATGGGAGAATTACTAGTAGTCAGAACTGCTATTGGTCAAAAATGCTATTGGTCAGAACTATTATTAGTCCTAACTACTATTGGGCAGAACTACTATTGGTCAGACCTACTATTAGTCCTAGCTACTATTGGGCAGAACTACCATTGGTCGAAGCTACTGTTAGTCCTAAGTACCATTGGGCACAACTACTATTAGTTAGAACTATCATCTGGCAGAACTACTATTAGGTCATAATTACTATAGATAAAAACTACTATTAGTCAGAACTATTATTGGACAGAACTACTATTAGTCCTTACTACCTTTGGACAGAACTACTATTAGTCCTTATTATCTTTGGACAGAACTACTATTAGTCCTTAATATCTTTAGGCAGAACTACTATTAGCCAGAACTACTATTAGTCCTTACTACCATTGGGCAGAACTACTATTGGTCAAAACTACTATTAGTCCTAGCTACTATTGGGCAAAACTACTATTGGTCAAAACTACTATTAGTCCTTATTACCATTGTGCAGAAGTACTATTAGTCAGAACTACTATTGTTCAGAACTATTATTACTCAAAACTACTATTAGACCTTACAACCATTGGGCAGAACTACTATGAGTCAGAACTACTATTGGTCAAAACTACTTTTAGTCCCAGCTTCCATTGGGCAGAACTACCATTGGTCAAAACAACTATTAGTGCTTACTACCATTGTGCAGAACTACTATTAGTTCTAGCTGCCATTGGACTGAACTACTATTAGTCAGAACTACCATTGGTTATAAAGATAATTGGTGAGAACTAACATTAATTAAAATTATCAATGACCGAAAATATTATTTGCATCATTCCTATATTAAGTACGATTAATTTTGTTCGGAACTATATCATTTAATATTTGCCCCAATAAAAAATCGTATTAAATAAAAAAATTATCTGCCATTCGAAAAAGAGAGTACATTTTTCACCCTTCTCTTCATCAATTGGTTTGGGTCAGAAAACATTGATTTATGGAAAGCTTTATATGTAATGTAAGTTTTCTCACCAAAAAAGAAAAAAAAATTGCTGTCTGCAGTCATATGGGTAATATGTGGCATTATTATTGTGAGCTTATGGTTTACGGTTGGATTGGTACTAGGGGACGAGAGAAAATTTGTGAACCGCGGAACTAAGGGGATTACCTAATCCTCAACAACCTTCCAAGTCTCTGCAATTCACAGAAAAACATATGGATAATGAAGTTACTGTTTGTGTATATAAATATATATAAATAAAGACATGTGTGCCTTTGATAAAAAAATTTATATTCAACTTTAAATGTATTCAATTGAAAATTACTGAAATTACTTATTAAAGGAAAAATAATTAATTTGGTAAATTGAAAAAAATTATCAACTTAAATTAAAACAATTATTTCTGAAATAAAAAAAAATTTGTTTAGTTAATTATAAAATATTAAATAAGAGTATTGTAAAAAAATTATTTTTACGATAATTAACAATTGTCAAGTTGTTTTATCGTCTTTCTTGTTGTAATCAACGTGTCGTACTCTCATTAAAGAAAGTAAACGGTATGCGTGACTAATTTGACACCCGGTGTGTAAAGGTATATCCAGACAGTTACTTTAATTCGTGGCACTGACATGTCGAGGGTAACGATCACGATTAAACTGAGATAAAAGAAATTAAACAACTCAAGGAACCTCTATTTATTTTTTGTCAAAGACATAATTTTTATAGTTAAAAAAGTAAAACAAAAAAAAATTAATAAATCAAACAGTTTTTAAATTAATTATATTAATGGTTATTTTTATTTAAATAAATCTATCAATAAAATAATCATTAATATTATAATATTAATGGTTGTTTTATTAATAAAAGAGATTTGTTTTTCCCAGACAATAATTATAATGAGAAATATTTATAAAAAAAAAAATATATATATATATATATAATTTATGAGCGCACATATTAATCGAGATTTTATCAATAGAATATATAATAATAAAGGTATGTTTGATTAATGAAATTGATTTTACATATATGACAATTATTACATAGAGAAGTTAAATAAAATGAGGCAATTAGTGTAACCACATGAGTATTATCTACTTGGCTAAATCCATCGTACTCGATTAACTTTCGATTTATATATATATATATATATATATATATATATATTCAGACTTTGAGTTACAATGGAAAATGATGTTATTTGGTTCACGATCACCCTTTGGCCCTTTCGGTTCAACCACGTTTCCATGACGATGGTTCGGTAAATAATATCTAACGCGATACGACTCGTGGAATATCGTGCCACCCAATCAATCAGTTAGTGCTGTTTGGGGGGAGTGACGATAAAGCTTTTTTTTAGTTCATTTTTTACACAAACTGCAACAATTTTTTTTTATATTCGCGAAAGGATATTTTGCAAAAATTACTTTCAAAAAAAATTCTATTCTTTTAATATTAGTTTCTTATAGTATTAGTTTTTTATAGTAAAATTGACTAAAAGTATACAATTGTTCGGAAATACCATTGGTGAAACTAGCATTGTTCAGAAATACCATACATTGAAAAGTACCATCGGTCAGAATAACCATTAATCATTTCTATCGGCTAAAAAGTAAATTAGAAAATACTTTCGGTCAGAACTATCAATAATAAAGATAATTTCTATCGGTCAGAAATATCAAAGTGACAAAAAACTATTAATAGTCGAAAATACAGTGAATTACCACAAATACAGAACTACCATTGGTTAAAATTACCATTAGGCTGAATTACTATTAGTCAGAACTACCATTGGTCAGAACTACTATTAGACAGAACTACCATTGGGCAGAATTACGATTAGTCTTAACTACCATTGAACAGAACTACTATTAGACAGAACTACCATTGGTCAAAAATACTATTAGTCCTAACTACTATTGGTCTAAACTACTATTAGTCCCAACTACTATTGGTCAAAACTACTATTAGTCAGAACTACTATTAGTCCAAACCATCATTAGGCAAAAATACTATTAGTCAGAACTACCATTGGTCGAAACTACTATTGGTAAAAAGTACTACTAGTCCTAACTACTATTGGACAAAACTACTATTAGTCCTAACAACTATTGGTCAAAACTACTATTAGTCAGAACTACTATTAGTCCAAACTACTATTAGTCAGAACAAATTATTAGTCCAAACCATCATTAGGCAAAATTACTATTCGTCAGAACTACCATTGGTCGAAACTACTATTGGTAAAAAGTACTATTAGTCAGAACTACCATTGGTCAAAAATACTATTAGTCCTAACTACTATTGATCAAAATTACTATTAGTCAGAACTACTATTAGTCCAAACTACTATTAGTCAGAACTACTATTAGTCCAAACCATCATTAGGCAAAATTACTATTCGTCAGAACTACCATTGGTCGAAACTACTATTGGTAAAAAGTACTGTTAGTCAGAACTACCATTGGTCAAAAATACTATTAGTCCTAACTACTATTGATCAAAACTATTATTAGTCAGAACTACTATTAGTCCAAACTATCATTAGGCAGAATTACTATTAGTCAGAATTACCATTGGTCGAAACTACTATTGGTAAAAAGTACTATTAGTCAGAACTAATATTAGTCAGAACTAATATTAGTCAGAACTACCATTGGTCAAAACTACTATTAGTTCTTACTACCATTGGACAGAACTAGAACTGTTATTTATCCTTTTATTTAAAAAGTTGAAATCATTATTCTTTATTTAAATAAATTCTTATCTATTCGTTTTTAGAAATTAAATAATTTGATCATGAATATAATTTTTACAAAACCATTTACAGGTTTTTTTATAACCAATAATTCGAGAATATAAATATATTTGAATTTAATAAAAAAAATAGATTATAAATAGACATGGTTGATTGCAAAAAAAAAAATGAAATTACTGTTTCATATATTGTACACAGTATCTATCAAATATTTTACAGATAATTGCAACTTTTATCTATAGATTGTATTGAAATCGAGGGCGGGGGGGATTATATAGAAAACATAATAATATAAGTTCAGAGAATATCGCCAGACCCCCTCGCCAATAAAATTTATATATATATATATATATACATATATTGGTTGACCACAAAAAATCAATTTTATCTTTTGCCAAACTGCACTATTGCAGTTTGGCTTTTTGATGATTTCAGCCGTCGGTCAAGGTGGAAAATAGTCTTCGTGGTTTTACGAATAGCAACTTTTAATTGCCAGTGAACTGTTTGAAAAAAAAGAAACAAAATTCCAGTCAACAAAAATAACAATTAATTAAAAAGAAAAAGAAAACTTTTCTATTTTTGTCATATAGAAATTGAAAATTTTTCTTTTCTCTTTATTGTAAATTTACAAATACTCGAAAATGTCAATAAAATTAGATAAAATATGTTTTTTAATCAATCTTTCTCTTTTTTAAATAAAAAATAAATTATTTTAAAATTGTTTATAGTTTTTAGTAAAAAAAAAAATTTTTAATTTTAATTTTTTTGGCATACCTTATTAAAATTCTTCATGTCAAATTGTATAATAAGTGAATCATCGAAATAGTTTTAGGTACCCGGTAACTTTTATAATTTTCAAGCTGACTTGCAGAGTGCAGTTCGCGTGACAGGAAGGTAATGTACACCCTGAGAATTACCCTTAATGTAATGGATCAGAGTCCGGACTGTTATCATCCCCCTTCTACCCCTCATTGAGGAAAGAAACCAAAGGGAAATGGCACTTAGGTGTAATTCGAAGTTAAATGACTTATTATTTAGTCTTTATTCACATTTACAAACTATATTATTAAATTTTCTTTTTACTCAAAATTTATTAATTTTTAAAAATTTATAATTCAAATTCATTTAGTGTCAAGAAAAATATTTTAAAAATTATTAATTAATTTTATTATTCCTATTACTTATTGTAAATTTTTGAAAATTTAATTAAAATTTAAATTATAATAGAAATATTAAAAAATAAAAAAAAAATCAACACTGTCTTTCATTGTAGAATATAAGCTTTGTTACAAGCGAAAAAGAGAATTGTCTCATAAAATAAAGGAATTGCAATAAAGTCGTAATTTAAACAAAGCTATATTTATTTAAACTTTACGTATTTCGTTTTCTATGTGGATTATTAAAATTTACTTGCAAAAGCAATTAATTTTCATGATAAAAGGTAAAAATAAATAAATAAATATCAGAAATATAAATATATCTAATTGGCTAATAAAAATTATAAAAATATATTTAATAGAAAAATGATTTTTTTTATTTTGTCTTTTTTCTGGCTTAAATGTGTAATCAGCTTAAAGTATTTAGAGGTTCCGGGAAAGAGAGAGAGAGAGAGAGAGAGAGAGAGAGAGAGAGAGAGGAGGGTGGTTCTTTTGCCACAGTATAAATAAAAAGAATCGAGAAACTCTCTGTACAAAACACAGGGAAAAACGGTTTGAGGAAAATTGGAAAAAGTCAGCGAACCGCGGAATAGCCACTCACCTTTAGTTTTCAACACAATTTAAATTTTTTATTACTATTTTCATTTATCGACTTTCTTCACACTACTTTTTTCTATTTCAAACTTGTTAATTGAAATCCTGTTAAGTGTTTTAAATCCATATATTTATTTTTGCTATTTCAATTAGATATAGTCGGAAAAATTAGAAATTAAAAAATAAATTTTAAAAATAAAATAAAAAGATAATTATTAAAAAGAGGATTGGTGAAAAAAGTCATTGAATGAAAATACCATAGGTAGAAAATCGTAATTGTTTAATAATTACGATTAAGGTCGAAAATATCATAAAATAAAAATACCATTGGTCTGAAGTAATAAAAAACTACCAATAGTCAAAAATGCTTTAAGTCAAAATTGACACTGTTTAAAAATATACAATAAATTAAAAAATACTATTGGTCGAAATCACCATGGTTTATTATAATTGGTCGAAAATACCATAAAATAAAAATACCTTTGGTCAGAAATACCAAAAAAACTACCATTAGTCGAAAATTTCACTACTCAAATCTGTCACTGGTTAAACCTACAATGAATTAAAAATACTATTGGTCGAAATCACCATGGATTATTATAAGGTAGTTTAATAACTACCATTAAGGTCGAAAATACCATTGGTCTGAACTGTCAAAAAACTACCAATGGTCGAAAATACCATTACTGAAAGCTGCTGCACTAATTAAATCTACAATGAATTAAAATAATATTGGTCGAAAATACCATTGACTTGAAATACCATAAATTAAAAATACCATTTTTGGTCGAAACTACCATTAGTTAAAAATATCATATTACCATTGATCAGAAATACTATAAATTAAAAAAATACCATTTCTCGAAACTATCATTATCCAAAATACCAATAGTTGAAAATACCATTGATTAAAACTACCATTATTCGGAAATAAAATTGGTTAGAAAAAATCCTGTCAAAAAAAAAATGATTGAAAATAAAAATGGTAATAAAAATTATTACCATTATATTATAAAAATTGTTTTTCTCAATTTGTCGAAATGATAATTTCTCGACACTTGTGCGCCAGTGAAAAATGTAATTTTTTTTCAAAAAAAAAAAAAAAAAATGTGGAAATTTATTTAGCTGCAAAAAAATAAGGGAAGCAGAGGTTTATAAATGTGTGTGTGTGTGTGTGTATTCTAATCGATGCGTCATCGCATGCAAACTTGGTTGTTTTATCGTTGTCACGCACATAATTAATTTAATTTAGTTTAATACGCCGCCTAGCGCGAAGCAACGCGATTGCCATGTCGATTGTTTGCACGGAAACGGGAGCGCCATTAGTCTACGTCATGATTTTATGACCTGCCAAATTTAAACGTCACAATTCATCGAATTTCGAATCCAAAGCTTTGCCCTGTTAATTAAAATATATTATGCAGTTCGCCGCATTTGTAGCGGAATTGCATTTCATTTTGAAATAAAAGCAAAATCCGACGCGCAGCATTGAATTTAATGCACTCACCATTGAATTTCATTACTTTATACATAAAAAAAAAAATTTCTTTTTTCTCAATAATTAGTTTCATTGAATACATTTTAGTGAGGAAATTTCGAATTGTAAAATTTATTCACTTGTTTAAAATTCAAATTTTTCTTTTTATCAATTTTTTTTTTTTTTTTTTGCTATTAATAAAAAATAATTTCTGGCGAAATATAAAAGAATAATTAGAATAGAAATAGATTTTGAAAAACTCACCTGAACACGAACTTCTGGTAAATTGACTTTCATTGCCAATTCTTCTCTTGAATAAACGTCAGGATAATGAGATTTTTCAAAAGCTCTTTCAAGTTCATGTAATTGATAAGTGGTGAATGTTGTCCTATTTCGTCGATGCTTCTTTTTTGGATTATTTTCATTCATATCCTCCAATGAACCGGGTAGCAATTCCTCATCACTTCCACCACCCGTTGAATTACAACTACTGTTTTCACCTGTAATTATAATTAATCATAAATTAATTCATTTTATATCATAATTAATACATCTGTTTTTTTTCTAATTCAATATAATAAACAGAAGGAAAAAAAAATCTCAACAAAATTAAGAGCCTGTCTAAGGTAACATTTACTACCATGGTAACGGTTGCTATGGAAATAGTTGCTATGGAAACGGTTAATACGGTACCAGTTTCTATAGCACTAGTTTCTATGGTTCCGGTTATTATGGTACCGGTTAAGTTACTATGGTACCAATTACTATAGTACCAGTTAAGTTGGTACTGGTTACTATGGTACTGGTTACTATGGTACTGGTTACTGTGGTACTGGTTACTATTGTACTGGTTATTATGGTACTGATTACTATGGTACCAGTAATTATGGTACCAGTTACTATGGTACTAGTTACTATGGTACCGGTTACTATGGTACCGGTTACTATGGAAATGGTTGCAATGGTAACGGTAGCTATGGTACCGGTTACTATAGTACCGGTTACTATGGTACTGGTTACTATGGTACCAATTAGTATAGTACCAGTTACGTTGGTGCCATTTAGTTACTGTGGTACCGGTTACTATGGTACCAGTTACTATGGTACCAGTTAGTATGGTACTAGTTACTATGGTACCGGTTACTATGGTACCGGTTACTATGGAAATGGTTGCAATGGTAACGGTAGCTATGGTACCAGTTACTATGGTACCGGTTACTATGGTACCGGTTACTATGGTACTGGTTACTATGGTACCAATTAGTATAGTACCAGTTACGTTGGTGCCATTTAGTTACTGTGATACCGGTTACTATGGTACCAGTTACTATGGTACCAGTTACTATGGTACTAGTTACTATGGTACCGGTTACTATGGTACCGGTTACTATGGAAATGGTTGCAATGGTAACGGTAGCTATGGTACCAGTTACTATGGTACCGGTTACTATGGTACTGGTTACTATGGTACCAATTAGTATAGTACCAGTTACGTTGGTGCCATTTAGTTACTATGGTACCGGTTACTATGGAAACGGTTGCTATGGTACCGGTTACTATGGAAACGGTTGCTATGGAAACCATTACAGTGGCAACCATACGAGTGCATGACGACGGACGGATGGACGGACACCAAAACGAAACCCTAAAAATGTTAAATAAATTTTGGCGGATATTAATTAATAATTTAGTAAAAAAGGGAAATTATTTTTTAATTGGAAATTGTAAAGCGCAGGTCTACTTCCGTTTTATTAGGATGGATATTGTTCTCTATAATAGAAAGGGGGCGTTACTCACAGAGAAGGATAAAGGTCGTGGGGGTCGTTTATTGATTGTTGTTGATAATTAACCAGTACAGACGCGTCAATCACTGAGCCAAGGCGAAGTTATTAGGCTGTTGGTTAGCCTAGGAAGAGCAAGCTTCCTATATATATGCCTTGGCTATGGTTCGCCATTGAGCTACCCGATTACCTCCCACAATTCGATCTAATGCAATGCGCTGCGATGCGAGAAGCTTAATTATACTGTTAATGAGAGCTTCAATATAACCTAAACGAGGATGCCTCACGGCACTATAGCGGAAACTGCTCTTTTATAATTCTATATTATAATAACAATAATAATAATAAGAATAGGGACAAAGGGTTGAAATTTTCAAGCACAAAACAACATCTCACTTTTGCATGCAAATAATTAAGTTCTCCTTGACAAAATTATACAAAAACAAATATTCCTTTATAACAAGGACGAATTGAAATAATAATAATTATTAATTAAACACAAAATTAATGCTTTTAATATAAATAATTTTCGTGAGCTTTTATGATACTATTTTTGAAAATAATATTTTTTTTAGATATTATTTTCTTCAAAAATAGTATTATTTTTTCAGATATAATTTTTTTTTTAATAAAAAAAATTATTTAATAAAAAATATATTTCTAACCTTTTAATATTGTAATTCATCATATATTTTGGACTGCCAGGAAACACACGAGCGATTAAAAAAAAAAAAAACTCAAAACACTCCCCGAAAACGCACACGGAAAATTAAGAAAAAAGAAAAGAATTAGAAAAAAAAACAAAGCAAACGCGATTTTAAGAATTTCGAACACTCCCGAAATAAGTAAAATAATTTACTAAAATGGCAAATAAAAACAAAAAATTAACACTCGCGTAATTGAAATAAAAGACACGATAATGAAAATTTTTTAATACACTGAAAATTAAATTAATTAGAAAATTTTTATAGGCAACTTAAGCACGTTTGAACAGGTCAATTTCTAAATTGCAACTGCGATTAAATTATTTTTGGGATTCTTATACGACTTCTTGGAATTTATATTCTTTGTTTATAATTTAAAGTAAACATACACAGGTATGCAAATATAATTTCAAAAACCTATTTGGCCCTTGAGCCAAATAAATTTTTGGTTGATTCAATTAAAATTTTGTATAGCAATACATTTATTTGGTTGATTTAACCAAAAATTTGGTTAAATAAATTTATTTCGTTAATTCAACCAAAAGTTTAGTTAATTTAAAGAAAATTTTATTTGAATAAAACAAATTTTTTTTCAAATAATCAGAAAAATTGTGTAAATCAAAAAACAAAAAAAAATCGTATATGATTCAGAGAAAACTTTTCTCTTTGTTTAATTATTGTTTTATTTATGAAAAATAAAATTTTAATTTGAAGTTATGTGAATGGATTGATTATGAGAACAGTTTGATTTGATAAGAGTGTTATGCAATTGAGGGTGAATGTAAGTGAAAATTGGTGGTTCGTTGATGGGATGGAGTGGGGGGTTATATATGGTCTGACGGATTATCTATTTCGATAATTACCAAATCACGACCCATCAGAACCGAATGACACGAGTAGGCTCGAGACAATATATATATATATATATATATATATATACAATATAAAGGCAAAGAGGACACACATTGGGGTTGTTGGTCGCGTATACAGTTTCCCCTTGTTTTCGAGAATTTAATCACGATGGTTACTCTATCCAACCGAAACCAATTAATGCGTAGACGTGTGCAGGTGGTAGCTTTATAATATACATGTATAAAAGCGACTAATACTTTTTTACTTTTTCACTCCTTTTTTTTTAAAAAAAAAAAAGTCTCGAGGGACAATTTTTTAAACATTAGATAAAAATTTTATGTTTTTTTTTTCATTTTCTTTTTTGCATACACAAAGAAATCTTTTATTTGAGATAAATAAAATTTTGTTTGCCTCAAGTAACAATATTTTTGTATCAAATAAATATTTATTTCTAACAAATAAAATTTATTTGCCTCAATTAACAATATTTTGTATAGTAAATAAATATTTATTTGCCTCAAATGACAATATTTTGTATCAAATAAATATTTATTTGATACCAAAAAAAAAAAAAAAAAAAAAATGTTTACTGGAAACAAATAAAATTTGACTCAAAAAAATTTATTTGGTTCAAGAAAATATTTATTTGATATAATTAGTCAATCGATTATTTAAAATCAAATAAATTTTTTTCACTGTGTTAAATATTTATCGAAAAAAGTGAAGGAGAAATAATAAATACAAATTGAAAAAATAAAATCACGCAACGTAAATTTTCAAGTGCAAACCTCATAAAGTGAATTGGACGTCGTTACTTGCAGTGCGTTTTTATTATGCATTTCTTTTTTCACAAATTGTTGAAATATACATATGTGTCTACATAGAAAGAGAGGTAAAAAAAATGGAAGGTGGGAGGGTTATATGGGGCTCTTTTAAAGAAACTAAAACGATTGTATCAGTATCGCCTCAATTATAAAAGGGGTCTTGTATGTGTGTTAGTCAGTTCTAGCTACTTAAAAGATTGACACGTAAAGATAGCATAATGGACAGACAGTCAAAAAAAAAAAAAGAAAAAAAAAGAAAAGGAAAAAAAAAGGAGCCGCACTATGACTCCCTAATGGGCCAACATTGTGTGATTACTGATAAATTTCTAAACGTTGCCCAGTCACTCTTTTATTTTCCAAACGCCGACATATATATATATTATTGTATATAATCGTGTTAAAATTCGTCTAAATGTCCGGAATTTTACTCGTGTTTTTTTTTTCAGGAAAATATAAAACTTTTGTTTCAAGGGTGAATAATTTATCGTGATTGAATGGTGGGTTTTATATTCCGATTACGAATTCCCATATCGTTATGTTTTTTTTTATTTTTCTAATTGTGTCTAATTCCTATAGTTTTTTTTAATTCTTAATTTCTAATTCGTAGTTTCGAATTTTCATCTTTTAGCTCCTAATTTTTTTAACGATCTTAACGTTTTTCATTTTTCTAATTTTATCTAATTCCTACTTTTTTCTAATTCTAATTCCTAATTTCTAATTCAGTTTCCAATTGTCATCTTTTACGTCCTATTTTTTAACAATCCTTACATTTTTCTAATTTTATCTAATTCCTCTTAAAATCTAAATATATTTTTTTTTCCTACAAAAGTAGAAAATGAAAAAGAAAAAAAAATTTAATCTCTCCATCAAAGTATAATTTAATTATAAATATTATAAATCAACTAAACTCGCATGAAAACATTTTAATTATTCATTATTTTTATCAGATTAAAAACAAAAAATGGTTAAATGTTGAATTTCAATCTATAAAGATTAAGGTCTAGAAATTTTGATTTCCGTTCCAAATAAAAACCAGTTTTTATTACAAAAAAAAGAGTGAGAGAGAGAGGAACGTTTATAGATAAAAATTATGCTATTTTTTCGTGTTTTTTTTTTTAGTCGTGTGATTATTAGGAATATAAATTAGTATATTTTAATCTCTTGTCTCTTTGACGAATAATCAAGTAATTCAAAGCTCTCGACAATCTAAATATATTAAGATTAAAACGATGATTAATTTAGATTGAATTTGATGGCTAATTTGTATTTAATTAATTGATTTGTATAAATATAGAAAAAAAAATGATGGAAATTCAAATTTCGACGAATTAAGATATTTTGATTAAGGATTAAGAATCCTTTTACCTTGCTCGATTGCATATAAGTGCGCAGCTATTATTTTTCTTTTTTTTTTTTATATAACGATTTTCAAGCCCATCAGTAGCTTCGAATTATATCGTAAATTCCGGTAGTTAATTTCGGGTACAATTAATTTTCGTCTGATCACTACTGTATAAATATTTCCTCTTAATGTAAGATTACTGCTTTTAAAATAACGGCAAAAAAAAATTTTTTTTTACTAATTAATACAGAGATGAAGAAAAATTGAGAGATAATTTTTTTTTAACATTTGAAAAAAATGAGGAATTTCTATCTTTTTTTTTTTATTAACTTTTTTTTTGGACAAGAGACCTCTTAATTTGAGACGCTACTGAGAGGCGTTTCTTTCGGAGGCAAAAAGTACTTAATCGAATAAGCGAGCGTAGAGATAATATCAATCACGTTCATATATCTCTTAATTCATTCGAGTGAGTTCCTCACCTTAACTGACAGTTCTTCTTCGTAATCCCCTATAATGCATTCTCTATCGATATATATATATATATACTAAATGCTAATCGCATACCAAAAAAAAAAAATTCAAGTTCGAATAAGAATATTATTGGAAATATTTTTCAAAAAGGAAAAAAAAAAATATTTCTCCCCGGGATTTATTTAACAATTTTTATTTTCTAATCCTATAAATGAGAGAAATCAAAATGAAATTAAAAAAATATTAATTTTCTTTTTAATTTTTTAAATATGAAAAATTAGTTTTTTCTAAACAAATTAAATATTTTTTTAGATATTAAATATTATAAAAAAAATTTTGAAGCAAATTAAAAAAAAAAAATAATTTCCTGATATAATTAGTTGAAAAAAAAATAAATTTAAATACACCAGGAGAAAAGTGACATTATTAAATGTAAAATTCGAATAAGAAGGGATTATTATTATTATTATTATTCTTTTTTTTTGTCATGTAAAATTGAATGGACCAAATCCTCTCTATCTGGAGAGTTAATACTTGTCGGGTTATTTCGTTCCACTGCTTTACCTGGGCGGCTGTCAATTAGAAATCTAATTTATTTGAACGTCGTGGGAGGAAAAAGAGACACGAGTCAAGGAAGAAGCAATGAGGAGATAGAATAAGGGTCGATAGAAAAAAAGAAAAAACAGTGGAAAAAGAAAAAAAAATGAAGATGAAGGCACACCATCATACAGAGGACTTAGCTCGCACCGACCAAAGAGGATTACAGAATTTGTCGATCTCCTCTCTCTCTCTCCCTCTCTCATGTTTCTTTTTCTTCTTCTACATATACTTTCTTTCCTCATCGTGCTTTCTTAAATTTTCTTTTTATTTTCCATTTTATTTACTTCTTTTTTTATTTCTTTTTTCCATACAATTTTTGTCTCGTAGAATTATTTAAAAAAAAATTTTAATTTTATTTAAAAATAACACTAAAAGAACTAAATTAATCATATATAATAATTAATAAAATAACTCAAAATTCGAAAAAATATTTTAATAAATAAAAGTAAAATAAAAAGAAAACTTGAAGAAATTTTTTTTCAAAATAAGAAAATATCATTATAAATTGATTAAAATTAATTTATAAATATATACATTTTTTTCGGTGGTTAAAATTTATTCGAGTAATACTCAAATTTCAACTAAAGTAAAAAAAAAAACAAAAACAAATTTCACTACAATTTCCAAATGAAAGATAATATGTTTCTTGCGTCTTTTCAGAAGGTAAAAAGATTATAACAATAATGATGACTTAATGTCTGTCGTTTGTATTAAATTTCAAACGATTATTCTCATACTATCGAGTAAAATTATTAAATTGTCAATGTGGTGCGAACAAAAAAAATTATCCTCTTAAGAGCTTTTGCGAAGGCTCTTAAACTGTCATCGAGTTCTTGTATACGAGCGGTTTAAAGTTTCACCATTAGGTCAATGTCCTCTATATGTATATAACCGTGATAAATATCCGTGTTTTATTAAAAAAAAAAAACTCCAAAAAAATAAGGTTTTCTCATGTAAAAATTAATTTGCAAAAATTTAGCAAAAGAAACGAATTTAAAAATAAATTTAGAAAATATTTTATATAATAATAAAAAAACTAAATTTTTAGTTAATGGAATTTTCATTTAACCGATTTCTAATTTAGCCAATTTTTCAGTTAGCACGATATTTATTTAATAGAATTTTTATTTAGCCGAATTATCATTATAATTTAGTAGAATTTTCATTTGGACAAGCTTAAGATAAATTTGCAATTTACAGAATTTTCCTTTAAACAAATTTTCAGTTAGCGGTATTTTCCTTTAGCCAAATTTTTAGTTAGCGGTATTTTTCTTTAGCCAAATTTTCGGTTAGCGATATTTTTGTTTCACCGAATTTTCAGTTAGCAGAATTCTTATTTAACCGTATTCTAATTCGGCCAAATTTTTTAGGTTAGCGGAAATTTTATTTAATAGAATTTTTATTTAGCCAAATTATTATTATTTAGTAGAATTTTTATTTAGCCCTATTTTCAATTAATAGAATTTTCATTTAACTGAATTCAAATTTGGCCTTTAGAATATTCCTTTAGCCAAATTTTCAGTTAGCTGTATTTTCCTTTAGCCAAATTCTCAGTTAGCGGTATTTTTCTTTCACCGAATTTTCAGTTAGCAGAATTCCTATTTAACCGTATTCTAATTCGGCCAAATTTTCAGTTAGCGGAAATTTTATTTAATAGAATTTTTTATAAAGCCGAATTATTATAAAGTAAAATTTTTATTTAGCTGTATTTTCAGTTAATAGAATTTTTATTTAGCCGTATTTTCAGTTAAAAGAATTTTCATTTAACCGAATTCAAATTTGGCTAAATTTTCAGTTAGCGGTATTTTCATTTAACCGAATTTTTATTTAGCTAAATTATTCTTTAGTAGAATTTTTATTTAGCCGAACTTACAAGATAATTTTTAATTAACGTTAAATATATTTTTAAATTAATTATAAATAAAAAATATATTTTAAATAATAATTAAAAAATATATTTTAAATTATTTATTAATTAATTAATAATAATTTTATTTAAAAACTAAAAAATAATAATTAAAATTGATAGTAAAAATAATAAAGAATTTGCAAAAAAAAACTCATTAGAACGAATAATTGCCGTTTAAAACTTGGAAAAATTGAATTTCGAGTGTTTTTCTTACACTCGGAACTTTCGTGCTATAACACCTTTCTTCCAATTATCACGAGTGCTAATAACGCGTTGTGCGCGACATGTATATATCTATATCTATATATAGAGAGAGGAAATTTCGCACGCGCAATTTTTTTTTTTTTACGATTATCCGCGTATGTTCAAGAAAGTACAATGATCGATCGCACCCATGAGGCGGTAATTTGTTTACGTTCATTTTTTTTATATATATATATGCGCGTGAAGGGAGGGCGATTTTCATTATCATTATACACGTAATAGTAATCAGCGCGCTCTTGGTTCGTTATCGTCGTCGGTTAATAATTTAATTGTTTCGTGGCGTGCTCACTTTATTGGGATATCTCCATAGGCATCGGCAACATAGTTTTTTTCCCTTCAAAATTTACGTATCATTACACAAATTCATGCTTATATATTCTCATTTTGCTTTCTTTTTTTTTGCTATAAAGTAATTACATTGAAAATTAAAAACGACTTTAAAAAATAAATTACACTCTTATCATTTTTATTATTATTATTATTTTTTTTTGCTTCTAAATGGAGTCATTCTCATATAGCAATTAAGTTATATAATCTTCTATATATTATATAAAATTAAATGAAATTTCTTTAAAAAACTATTATTTTTAATGTGGTTAGCAATAAAGAGGAGAGATTTTTTTTTAATTTGATGTGTAAAATACCTGTTGAAGAAATAGGACTAAAAACACGGAAAATTTTTTTAACAAAATTTCCATTTAACCAAATTATAATTTAGCCGAATTTCCATTTAACCGAATTATAATTTAGCCGAATTTTTACGTAGCGGATTTTCCATTTAACCGAATTGTAATGTAGCCGAATTACAATTTACCCGAATTCTAATTTAGCCAAATTTTCAGTTAGCAGAATTTCCATTTGAACGAATTTTAATTTAACCAAATTTCCAGTTAGCAGAATTTCCATTTAACCGAATTATAATTTAGCCGAATTTATACTTAGCAGAATTTTCATTTAATCGAATTTTAATTAAACCAAATTTCAAGTTAGCAAAATCTCCATGTAACCGAATTATAATTTAGCCGAATTTCCATTTAACCGAATTATAATTTAGCCGAATTTTTACGTAGCGGAATTTCCATTTAACTGAATTGTAATGTAGCCGAATTTCAATTTAACCGAATTCTAATTTAGCCAAATTTTTAGTTAGCAGAATTTCCATTTGAACGAATTTTAATTTAACCAAATTTCCAGTTAGCAGAATTTCCATTTAACTGAATTATAATTTAGCCGAATTTATACTTAGCAGAATTTTCATTTAATCGAATTTTAATTTAACCAAATTTCAAGTTAGCAAAATCTCCATGTAACCGAATTATAATTTATCCGAATTTCCATTTAACCGAATTATAATTTAGCCGAATTTTTACGTAGCGGAATTTCCATTTAACCGAATTGTAATGTAGCCGAATTTCAATTTAACCGAATTCTAATTTAGCCAAATTTTTAGTTAGCAGAATTTCCATTTAACCGAATTATAATTTAGCCGAATTTATACTTAGCAGAATTTTCATTTAATCGAATTTTAATTTAACCAAATTTCAAGTTAGCAAAATCTCCATGTAACCGAATTATAAATTAGCAGAATTTTTACTTAGCGGAATTTCCATTTAACCGAATTGTAATTTAGCAAAATTTTCAGTTAGAATTTCCATTTAACCGAATTTTAATTTAGCCAAATTTTCAGTTAGCATAATTTCCATAAAAATGATTTCTAATTTATGCGGAATTTCTGTTTAACCGAATTATAATTCAGTAGAATTTTCATTTAGCCGAACTTTTAGTAAGCATAATTTCGAGAGAATTTTTATTTTGACTATTATGAAATAAATATTTGTTTGTATTAAATATTTATTTACCATTAAATAAATTTGTTTTTAATAAATTTTCTTTTTAATAATTTTTTTTTTAATAAACGTGATAATCGAATTATTGAAAAGAGATTGACGCTTGGTAATCGAGAGTATACGATTTTGGACAAATTACCGTTGAATTAAAGCTCGCGTCGGATTGCTAATTTGTACACGTAGGTGTTGAATCGATCGCTTGTACCGGGAAGAACCTATTTGGTTGGATATATACATATAGGATAGGTATACGAAATCATTGCAGATCGATATTATAGAAAGGACGACAACCGACACATGGAACCTATTCATTTTGAGAGAAACAGACCGAGACAATGGGAGTCAATATAGAGAGAGAGAGAGAACAAATACAAAAGGACTCTAAAGTAAAAAGGGAGAAAGCAAAGCAAACGAAAAATTCAAAACGGTTATTAAAAAAAAAAATTTTTTTTGATTTGAAAAATCACTTTGGATTTGATTATAATTTTTTTGATTCGATTTTCCTAATTTTTTTTTTTTGAGTTAAAGAACCAGAAATTTTTTTTGTATTGTTTTGGTATAATTTTTTTAGTATTATTGGTATAATAATTTTTCAATTAAATTTGACTTTTTTTCTCTCTCTTTCTCTCTCTGTCTCTTATATATATATATGGCGCAGAAAATTGCTGTAATGAAAAGGTGTAACTGACATTTAGTAATAGTTTTGGGATTTACGCCCCGATTTTGACGCGAGTGTGTGTATATATGGATTATTACCTAAAAACGAGACATCCGCTATAAATGGTATGAAATTACACGTAATTGGCCGTACCCTTTGTGCCAGGTCTCACGCAATCGAAAATTACCCCCATAACAAAACCTCTACAAGCACATTGTGTTTTCAACATGTTATATATATTCACCCCTCGCAGATGTGTGTCTGTTCTAGAGGCTTAATTTTTAAGTATAGTTTTCTAATTTTCGTTTGGTTATATATATATATATATATATATATATATATATATATATTCAAACCTTAACCAATATATATATATATATAAAATTTTCCCTTTCGGAAACGCAAACATAAACTGTTACATATATAATTAATATAATTGTCAACGTAAAAAAGAAAGTTCAGATTTTTCAACACCTTTTTTATCGTCAAAGAAAATTCTGTATAAAATAAATAAAATCAAAATGATTTTATTTATATTTCTAAGGACAAACGCATTTTTTCTGTAATATTTTGTAAAATGCGTAAGGAAAAATATATTTAAATTACATTGAAATTATTAAACGATATAATAAAAAAAAAATTATAATAAATAAAAAAAAAATTTTTAATCTTATAACTCAATCAAAAAAAGCATTATTCGAGAATTAAGTGAATCATGTATATAGAAAATCGCTATATTCAAAGTAGACGTACACAGTAAATCTAATTGGAAATTCCGAAATTAGAGAATCGTTTCGCATTTACAAGCAATTAGTAACTCTAATCCCTAATCTAAATGGCACACGCTCGATTAAATGCCAATCTGTCTTTTCCTATATGTATATATATACATGGCATGATAACATCAGAAACTCAATTAACCAATCTAATGAAACCATGCCCTAATCATTTTCCATATATATATACACACACACATGACTCTCTAAAACAGAAGTCATGACAAAAATATAAATATTAAATATTTATTTTAGTATTATTAAAACAAATTTCCATTTAACACAATTTCCATTTAGTAGAATTTTTATTGATTATTATTTTCATTAAATAAATTTTCCAATTAACACAATTTTCATTGAACAGAATTTTTCTTAAACCAAATTTCCATTTAACACAATTTCCATTGAGCAGAATTTTTATTGATTATTATTTTTATTAAAGCAAATTTCCATTTAACACAAATTCCATTCAACTAAATTTCCATTTAGTAGAATTTTTATTGGTTATTATTTTCATTAAACCAAATATCTATTAAACAGAATTTCCATTCAGTAGAATTGTTATCAAACCAAATTCTAACACAATTTCAACTCAACTGAAGTTTTATTAAACCAAATTTCCATTTAACACAATTACCATTTAGCAGAAATTTTATTGATTATTATTTTCATTAAATCAAAATTTCCATTTAACACCATTTTCATTGAACAGAATTTTTATTAAACCAAATTTCCATTTAACACAAATTCCATTTAGCAGAATTTTTATTGATTATTATTCTTATTAAACCAAATTTCCATTTAACACAAATTCCATTCAATACAATTTCCACTTAACAGAAGTTTTATTAAACTAAATTTCCATTTAGTAAAATTTTTATTGGTTATTATTTTCATTAAACCAAATATCTATTAAACAGAATTTCCATTCAGTAGAATTGTTATCAAACATAATTTCCATTTAGCAGAATTTTTATTGATTACTATTTTTATTAAACCAAATTTACATTTAACGCAAATTCCATTCAACACAATTTCCACTTAACAGAAGTTTTATTAAACCAAATTTCGATTTAGCAGAATTTTTATTGATTATTATTTCTATTTAGCACAATTTTTATTGATTATTATTTTTATTAAACCAAATTTTCATTTCACACAATTTCCATTTAGTAGAAATTTTAGTTAACATTATGTACATTAAAATAAAATTTCCATTTAAGTTGTTTTTCGCAGTCGGTCAAATCATTGAGAAGAATTTTCATTTAGCAGAAATTGCAATTAACAAAATTATAATTCAACAGAATTCTATTGGGCTTGAATATTTAGTAGAATTTTTATTTGGCCAAACTTTCAGTTAGCTGAATTTACTTCTAACAGAATATTTTCAGTTAACAAAATTTTAATTCAATAGAATTTTTTTAGGCTGGAATTTTTACCGAATTAATATTTTGTGAAATTTATATTTAACCAAACTTTCAGTAAGCAGAATTTGTATTTAACAGAATTTTCCTTTAGCCAAATTTTCAGTTAGCGGTATTTTTATTTCATTGAATTTTCAGTTAATAGAATTTTTCATTTACCCGTATTCTAATTTAGCCAAATTTTTAGTTAGCATAATTTTCAGTTAGCGGAAATTTTATTTAACAGAATTTTAATTTAATAGAATTTTTATGAAGCCGAATTATTATTTAGTAAAATTTTCCATTTAGCCGTATTTTTAGTTATAGAAGAATTTCATTTAACCGTATTCTAATTTGGCTAATCTTTCAGTTAGCATAATTTTCAGTTGGCGAAATTTTTATTTAATAAAATTTTTATTCAGACAAATTATTATTATTTAGTAAAATTTTTATTTAGCCGTATTTTCAGTTAGAAGAATTTTCATTTAAGCAAATTTCTAATTTAGCTCAATTTTCAGTTAGTACAATTTTCATTTAACTGAATTCTCATTTAGGCAAATTTTCACTTAGCAGAATTTCCATCTAACCGAATTATAATTTAGCGGAATTTCCTTTTAACCGAATTACCCGTGTAGAAATTGCCCTACCAGGGCCATAGTATGGAATGAAACGCCACACATAATTAGGGCCAAATTAGGGCGAACAGAAAATGTGTATTTCCTAATTAGGGCCACATCAGGCGGGGCGTTTCATTCTCTAATAGGGCAGCCTGATCCGGCCCCGGTCTGGGCCCAAGCAAAATTTCTAGACGGGTATAATTTAGTGGAATTTTACATTTAGCCGAATTTTCAGTAATCAGAATTTGAGAGAATTTTTAATTTTTGTTAAAATTTTATTTAGCCGAAATTTTCATTTATATATATATATATATATATTTAGTGAAATCTAGCAGGAAATTTTGGAAAACGCATTACGGCAATTTATACATATATATGTTGCCGTTTATTAACTTCTATATATATGTATATCTGCCACACGTTCATTAAACATGCTCGCACAGTGATTATCGACCGTATATAGTTCAATGAGCGCTGTCGAGTTCAAGATATGCAAATTGTGCACCTACATATGTATATATATAGAGAGAACTAAAGGAAAGGGCTACAGTAAAGCAAAGGTGTGAGGTTCAGGAGTTGAGATCCTTTGATGCGGCCACATCAGTAACGTTACATATTTGCTGCTCTCGTGAAATTCATTGACGAGTCCTAGAGAGAGAGAGAGAGAGAGAGAGAGAGAGAGAGAGCTGAGGTTAAAATAAGGGGACACAAAAACGATGAGAGGAGATTTATAGTCACTATGGGGTATTTAATTACGATTGATTTAATATACCATAACTTTTGACAGTTTTATACACGAACACAGAAATAAATTGAAAATTCCTCATCCTCTCAAAAACAAGAATAATTATAATTTATAAATACGTTGGTCGGAAAAAATAATTATTTTTAACCGTAATGATTCCGTAGAAATTATAAACTGTAAGGATTCCTCTATTTTATCATCCTGTTATTTTTAACTAAAAATATTTTTTTTCTAATTCAATTGTATTATTAGGTACATTAAAAATTCCATATATATACTTAAAACGAAAGGAAAATTAGTCTCGTTAATAGCGATTGATTTTAAACAACTTTTGACTTATAACAGATAAAATACCTGTTGGCTCGTGTTTTAAAGATTAATAATAAGAGTAAAAGAGAAGCATGTGAGATTTATAAAAAAAAAAAAAAAAAAAAAAAATGAGAGAGAGATGCTGTGGATAGAAAGGGACGCAATATGGTGCGATCCATTAGTAGACACGTCAATTCATCTCTTAAAAAGCGACCGTAGCTTAAGATTTCTTTCGATTTTTTTTCTTTTTAATAGGCACTTATTAGTAGAGGCCTCATCTCTCCTTTTAGAAACCGTGTCTCATCCTTTTTACATTTATAAACTTCTTTCTTATCTTTGCCTCGCACGCGTAATATATCGTATTTAATATATAATAAAATAATGATAATTCAATTAACAATGATTTGTATTTTTCGAAATTTTTATTCTTTCTAAAAAATTCTTTTCCAAACAAAATTCTTTAACGAAAATTCAGAAAATTTCTGAAAATAAATTTTAGTTTCCAAATGAATTGATTTGAAATTAAATAACAGGATTTAAATAATTAAAATTTATTTTAGTAATGAACCGAATTGAATTAAAAAAAATTAATATCTGGAATAAAATCCCACTTGGAAAGATTCACCAGAAAGTGCCCCCTGGAGATTCTATCAGAATTCCGCCGGAACTTCCAACGTAATTCCGTCGGAATTCCATCGGAGTTTCAAAGAATTTCCGATGGGATTCCGACGGAGTTCCAACGGAATTAGGACTGTAAAAATTTTGAAAATAATTAATCGGAATTCCGTCCTAATTCCCGTCGGAATCCCATCAGAAATTCTTTGGAACTCCGATGGAATTTCGACGGAATTACGTTGGAAGTTCCGGCGGAATTCTGATAGAACCTATCCAGGGGTCACTTTCCGGGGAATCTTTCCAAATGGGAACGGATTGATTCGGAAATAATTTAGTAGATAATATTTTTGTTAAAAGTATATAATTAATTTTGTGTATATAAATATTATAGGGGTGGAAAAAATAAAATTAATAGAAAATAATAAAGGGATATCAAAAGAAATTGTTTTATATATATATATATACCGTGTTTGTTTTGAGTAACGCGCGCCTCTCTCACTATTCCCTTTCCGACGACAAATTACAAACCTGCGACATATAAGCCAAGCCAAGAGATCGACGCGATACTAACGATTTTCCAATTACACGCTAACTCTACCGGCCGAAGTAGTTATACACCCCTCGACACAGTCGTTTGCTGCGACATGAGAAGCATTGAATCACGTATATAATATGTGCTATGCGTTTTCAAAGTTCCTTGAATTTAACTTTTTATTTATATATATATTTGGCGAAATTATATATCTCTTTTATTCAAATTATAATTTTTCTATATTCCATTTCATAAAATATATACATTTTATCATTTATAATTAGTTATTGATCAACGATTAAACAAAAATTGTGTTTTTTCACACGTGATCCAAATACATTATGCATGAAATTAATTTAGATAGAACATTTATTTTATTTTCCTTTTTTATCATAATTTATTATAACTGTAATCTCTATTCTAACTGAAACTATATATATTTATGAATAAATAAGTAAATAATTGATTAATTACATTTGAATAGAAATAATGGAATAATTTTTCGAATGAAAAATTAACAGAAAACACATTGACTATTATATCGTCAAATAAATATATATTTATTTCTTTATTCTATTGAAACCAATTTGCATGAAATAAATTTTTTAATTATTAATATAAATAATGTAATAAAAATAATTTTAAATAAAAAATTTAAAAAAAAAATTAATTTTCATATTTAAAAATTTTTTCCATTTATCTTTCCGACGGGAAGAAAATATCCGCGCGCAGTATACATAAATGTGGATCTATTAATTATAGATTTAATTAATTATACTACAATAAATTATTGGAATAATTTCAATAATTTTTAATTACAGATTAATATATTCATATTAATTTAAAATAATTAATAATTAATAATTTATAATGAAATTCAGTTTAATAATTTTAATTATATAAATATTCTTGATGTTTACAATTAATTTTATACTGTATTTTAATCTATTTATCCGATTAATAATAATATTATTTTTTGATTATTATTAATATCAAATTATTAATACATTTATTTTTTTTATTCATATTAAATTTTTGCTTCCCCTAATTTTATTTTCCATTTAAATTATTGCAATCACGTGCAATAATAATATTCCCTTGCAATTTAAAATTTGCTTCTATTGAAAAATTTAATTGAATTTTAATTTATATACAATTACAATTAATTTTTTCTTATTTTAATTATATTAAGGGGGATTTAAATTTTTGCAAATCAGCTGTATAATTATATAATTATGTTATCAAAATTAAATTAATTAATTTAATTATACGAATATAAACAATAAAATAAATTGGTCCGTATAATTATTAATCGCATTTATAAATATTGTATAAATTATAAAATTATTATTAAGTAAAAAAATAAATTAATTATAATTTATCATTATATAATTATGGATTCCAATTATTTTTTATTTTTTAAATTTTTCAATAATAATTTTTTGTTAATAATTAAGATTATACCAGTGCTTATTCCAGAATCTTCCATATCCCGAAGGTTTCTCTTTCGATTCACCAAACCAAGAATAGATTCAATGCTATGTCTTGGCGTGCTGCTTGTAGGTTTTGCTATTATTGAATCCTGACTATTTTGTGAAACAGTCTCAACCAATTGCTGCGAATCCATGGCTTCAAATTTCATACGTGTTTTAATTATTTATCACCAATTTTCCCAAAGAAACATTTTTTTTTATTTTCTAAATAGTGTAATATTTTTCTAAATAATTATAGTGGCAGTAACAATTAACTGATGAAGATATTAATTACATTCCTGTTTATTAGTCACACTGTTAATAATTAATGTTACACTATATGTAGCATGTTCCACTTAATTTTTTTTTCAAAAAAAAAAAAATAATTCACACCTACGTTCACATTAGACAGTTATACGAAACACTTATAAATCACTATTTGGTCAATTCTCACTTTTGAAATTTCACTAAAAAAAAAAAAAAAAACTATTTAGAAAATTGATGATCGCCAATAATCTCGCGATATTTTTTGAATTCTCATCTTTTAGATACAAATTTTTATCTCACGATTGTTTATTTTTTTCTTCTTATGCCCCTCATCTCTTGTGGAATCTTTTTTGAATTGTAATGATTTTAGTCGAATTAATCGAATTGATCCAAAAGGATATTTATAGATAGATCTTCAGTTCGATTTTTAGTTTAATCTTCAGTTAAATCTTCAATTATTCAGTGAGATCTTCAGTTTGTTCTTTAATTTCATCTGTATGTCTAATTTTTAGCTAAAAATCTGTAGTCTAATTTTGAGCTAAATCTGTAATTAGATCAACCAATAATTTTCTGATCCTTAAATACAATCCAATGATCTTGATCCTCAATAAATAATCTGATGCTCCACTAATCCTCCGATTGTATATATTAATAATTAATGATGATTTAATCAGGCACAGATAAAAATAAATGATTGAATGAAATCGCGTGAACAATTTCGAATGAATATAGGAGAGCGAAAGAATATATATATATGTATATAATCTGAACAACGTGCCTGGTGCCGCAGCGAAAGCACGAGTTAGACTTGTTGGTGGAGTGTATAAGCAACCACATCAACCATATATCCATCGTGGGGAAGGCTGTACCGGAATATGGAGGGCGTTACCAGTGACGACCAATACAAAATCAGATGACACAACCATCGACCAATGAATGTTGGGATTTACTAACATGGCGAGGCAGTGGTTCTCAATAGACGATGAGGAAATTTTCAATAACATGCGCAAAAGTGAGAAGAAAGACTAATGTGAGGAAAAGAGAAAGATAAATTTTAAAAGGGGGAGAAAAAAAGAGACAAAACACATCCCAGTGAAGGAAGATGAGATGATCGAGACAGAGAGAGAAGAAAACAAAAGGAGGAACTTTAGAAGAGAGAAAAGAATTTTGGTGCAACCGAAAGAGAAAGAGAGAAAGGGATGAAGAAAGAGGGGCTGACTAAAGAGAGGGATTATATTGAAGTAGTGGTGGCAGAGTCCGGCATTTGATTCAAAGCGCAAGCGTCATCAGAGTGGGTGTCGAGAGAGGGTTGCTTGCTGCAACATCAACGTCGGCAGAGGTTGATTCTTGCGGCGGATTTTGGCATTCTTGGTAATTGCCAGAAACGAGGTAAAGCTTACCGCTTATACACGCGGGGTAAAACGTCATCCGACGGCGCGGCGCACTGATTCGTCCATATATATGTATATCATCCACTTGAATGGCGCACTGCCTCCCTCTAAATATATATATATATATATATATTTATACCTCTATGAGAATTAAAATATTATTTTCCTTTATAGAAAATTGCGCTGAGGAGCAAAAAGGAAAGTGTATCATTTTACCCCATTAGGGTAAATGCTATGAAAATCAAACTTCTTTATAATCTTCTTATGTTTGTAAGTAAAGAGGATTAGGAAAAGTTGATTTTCATATAGTATTTACGATGGAAAAACAACAAAACGATTTTTGGATGATGAGAAGTGAGAATTATAGTAAAGTGGATGAAACATAATTGATTTCTAACCAATTGAAATTGTATTATTTCACTACATTGAAGTAAAATCACCAAGAAATAATTATAAACAATTGGCTTGCCACTTTACTAAATTTTGTCATTGAAATGAATTTTGTACCAATTAGTCTAAAATTTCTCTTCTGGAAATGAATCCCAAACCAATTGGCTTGAATCTTATTATTAAATTGAAGTAAATTTAATGCGGAAGAAATGGATTTTCTACCAACTGGCTTCTGACCCTTCTTTACATTCAAGTTAATTCTGAATGTAATGGATTCCCAACTAATTGGCTTGACTCTTTATTACAAAGTTATAATTCTGAAGAAATTAATTTCCAACCAATTGGCCTACTGACTCTTCATTAAATTCAAATTAATTCTGGAGAAATGGATTTCTAACCAATTTGCCTGATTCTCTATATTTAATTGAAGTAAATTTACTCCTGAAGAAATGGATTTCTAACCAATTGCCCTAAGATTTCACTATACAGTGAAGTAAATTTACCCCTGAGAAAATGGATTTCCAACCAATTTGCCTGACTCTTTACTACAGTGACGTAAATTTCCTCTCAAATTGGATTTTTCATCCAGAAATGGATTTCCAACCAATTGGTCTAACTCTCTATTAAATTGAAGTAAATTTACCCCTGAGAAAATGGATTTCCAACCAATTTGCCTGACTCTTACTACAGTGAAGTAAATTTCCTCTCAAATTGGATTTTTCATCCAGAAATGGTCTAGCCTGACACTACTAAATTTTTCATCAACAAATGCGGATTTTCTCACCAATTCTTCCGACAGTTCGTTAAATTGAAGCACACGGAGAAAAATGCGAATTGTATTCTACTTTACATAGTACGGAACTAAAAAATTTTGTTTGGTATACAAAAAATCTGTAAATTGCAACTCCAACAATATATTTATTACTATGCAACAAATTTTTAGTTGTCAACAAATGAATTGTTGTTTTAGTTCCAAATCTGGAACTAATAAATTTTATTTGGATGTTAAATCTGCATTGTTGCACTACTTATATACTGCAACAAATTTTTAGTTGATGTTACAACAAAATTTTATTGTTTCTTACAACAAATTTGTATTGTCTTACATCTTCCACCTGTAAGAAACAATAAAATTTTGTGGTAACAACTAAAAATTTTTTGTTGTATATTTAGTGCAACAATGCAGATTTAACGTCCAAACAAAATTTACTAGTTCCACGTTTGGAACTAATAATTAATTTTTCTCCGTGTAAGGTAATCATTAAGTTTAAATGTATATTTGTAACCAATTTACCTCGCAGTTAAATTATTTATCATCAATAAATAAATTTCCATATTGGTCCAAATACCGAATTTTATATATATTCCAATACATTTTTGATACATTTAGCGATTATTGCGAAAAATTAATATTCTCAATTGATTCGAGGTAATTAATATTTAATTTTCAAAACTTCTATATATGGAAAAAAACCAATTGTTCCTCGATTTGGAATTTTTGTTATCGGGTCGCATTGATAAGCAAATTAATGGCTAAATGAATTTTGGTCATTTCGCTTGAGAGATTTCACGGTCGGGCACACAATAGTATAGAGGAATATAAATGTACAAAAGAAAAGTATAAACTTGTGAAAAAAAAACATTTTTCGTCTCTGAAAAATTGGCGTTCGGCAAAACGAACCTATTTTCTATCCCCCTTTCCATTATTTTTTTTCGGTCCATTATTTAATGTCCCGCGAAACCTCCGCACGCGAAATGAAGCCTTGTTTCCCGTTCCACAAATATATATATATATATATATATACACAATTGGGCAACCTATATCGTTGTTACCATTTGGCGTTTCAGCCCACAGGAAAGTGCACACGCCCACAGTTCTACCACAAAAGATATCCGCTGTGTGTAACGAAACGGGTAGCCATTCAAAATCAATCCAACTATATACATACATGTATATATGTACATGTATCAATACATATATAGAGTGTATATACATATATAGAGAGAGAGAAAATTACACGTTTTGGATGAATTTTCAGCATCCCCTGATGCTTGTATATGAAGGCGCAGTTTTGTATATACATATATATATATACCAAATCCCCGCTTTTTTTTTGCCGCGTATACACCGGTCAGTGTGAGATTGAAAAATTTGTTTTTCTCCAGCTATAGACTCGTCCATTTCATTCAATTTTCCCTCGTCACGAGAGACAAAAATATTAATGGATGACCTCCATTTTCCCTCATCCCTATATACTATATATGTATATATACATATATATATATTGCCATAACCTCTCATCCCGTGCGCGCGGTGGATACCACACACTCCTCTTTTACGAGCTTCGTTTCCACTCTATTTACAATGTTTTTTTTTTATTGTTCATTTTTATTTTCGTTTAGTTTTCTTTTCATTTTTTTTTTACGTTTGTATATATAAAACTAAAAATAAATTGCGGTTGAGGAATTAGAAACTAATGGCTCTTGTGCACTTTGTAAAAATTCATTTCTCTCTCTATGTATATATAAATAAATGCGCACGCCAGTAAAAATAGAATTAATGTTTTTATATTTGATACAATTTTTATATAAAAATTGAAATTTTTCAATTATAACTATTTAATTATAGTTACTTTATACTAACGAAATAGTTAAGCTGACCAACTAAATGGTAACATTAACTAATATAAATTAGTAAAAACACTATTACTAACGAAATGGTTAGCCTGACTAACTAAATGGTAACAGTAACTAATAAATTAGCAAAAATATACTCTTACTAACGAAATGTTAATCACAACCAATCGCTTCTCACAGTGCAAATATTCGCAATTAATGATAAATTAAAAATTAATTACACAGGGTGATTTTTATTTTCCGGACCCCCTAAAAAATTTTTTCACCAGAGAAAAATGGAAAAATGAATAAAGTATAACTTTTACCATCACTGAGAAAAATGTTTAGTCAGAGCAACCAAAATTTTGTTGGGCCAACAAAAGAATTTTGTTTGGTATTTAAGCAACCAAACTATTTGTTTGAGTCAACCAAAAAATTTGATTGAGTGTTTTTTGTTGGCATAACAAAAATGTTTGGTTAGCTCAACCAAATTTTTTTTGTTAGGTTTTTTAGACCAAAACTATATTTTGTTGTGTAAACCAAATTATTTTGTTGTGTTAACCAAATTATTTTGTTGTCGTAACCGAATTTTGGTTGGAATTTAAAAATGTTCAACCAAATAATTTTGTTGGCCTAACCAAATGTTTGGTTGAGATAACTCTACGACTTTGTTTGAGCCAACCAAAATTTGGTTACAAGAACCAAAATATTGCCTAATCAAACAATTTTGTTGCAAACACTAAATTTTGTTTTCTCAATGGCATACTTTAAAAAGTATATAAAACCAGAACTTTCCGCAGTTTCTGCGTATTTCTATCAATCACTCAGAAAAAAGATATATGTTTGAACTAAATGTACAATTTTTTATATTTACCCAATTTTTTGGTTAGTTCAAACAAAATTTGTTTAATTCAAATAAATATTTATTTGATCTAAATAACTGTTTGGTTTATTTTAATAAATTTTTTTCAACAAAGAAAAAATTTGATTGAGCTAAATAAACGTTTGGTTTATGCAACCAAATATTTGGTTAACTGTGTATATCAATGCATTTATTTTGTTGATTTAACCAAAATTTAGTTGCTACAAATTTTTTTCTCAGTGATTTTTTACAAATATATATATAGTAAAATTTACTATTTCCAGAATAATTTTTACTATATTTCTGTAGTAAAAAAAATTGTCAGAAACTGCGGACAGTTCCGGTTTTACTTTTAAAGTATAGTAAAAGTTACTATATATATATAGCAAATAATGGACAATTTGGTTGATTTTCCGCATTTACCGGAAGTTTTACGGAAACGTTACACCTGTATTATAAAGAAAAAATTCCAATCCGTAAAGAAAAGAATTTTAGCTTTTGAAAAAAAAAGAGTTAAAAAAAGGGGACCGTTATATTTTGAAAACGACAAACATTTAAGAAAAAAAAAAAAAAAAAAAAAAAACGCCACTGGGCATATAAATATATTTCTAAAGAGAAACGAAATTTAATATCACGCCTATTTTATTTCAATCGTATCTCTCTTTTCTTATTCTTTTTTTTTCTTCTCTGGCTTGCGGTGTGTGTACAGTATTATTTGCCATTATAAAAATACATTGAAACGAATGGGGCATTTATTGGGTCGTTTCAATAATAAATAAGTGAATCGAATGACCATATAGCTTCCGTTAATACGTATATATATATATATAGGAAACAACGGATTAGGCGACGAAAATCCCTAATACTAGATCCTTCTCTCGTGCGCACTCAAATCATACATATAATCGGTTCGAGAGGCTATCCCGCTGGGAGTTTTGCCAAACTTGTCAAGAATTTACTGAAATCCTTCTGAACAAAGAGTGCAAAACAGCCACCCGCTGCATCAAAGAACGTGCTGAAAGAAACACCTTGTATTTGACAAATCTTATATTCTTCTCTCGAGTGGCCTATACCTCTCTCTCTCTCTCTCTCTCTCAGGGTCGCAATAAACATCACGAGAAAATTTCATTATTTAATATTAAATTAAATTTTTATTTATTTCACAATGAAAAAAAATTTCTTTCATTAAAATACTCGATTGACTATTATCAAATAAATATTTATTTGTATCAAATAATTATTATTTGAGATGGTATCCCACTTGGAAAGATTCCCCGGAAAGAGCCCCCTGGAGGTTCTATCAGAATTCCGCTTGGAACTTCCAACGTAATTCCGTCGGAATTCCATGAGAGTTCGAAAGAATTTCCGATGGGATTCCGACGGAATTAGGACTCTAAAAATTTTGAAAAAAATTAATCGGAATTCCGTCGGAATCCCATTGGAAGTTCTTTGGAACTTCGATGGAATTCCGACGGAATTACGTTGGAAGTTCCGGCGGAATTCTGATAGAACCTCCATGGGGTCACTTTCCGAGGAATCTTTCCAAGTGGAATTTGTTTTCAAATACAAAAATTATTGTTTTAAATACAATTTATTTAATTCAAATAAAAATTATTTGATTCAAGGAAATATTTATTTGATAATAGTCATAAGTATTGAATCAAATAATTTTTTTTTTTCAGTGGCAAAAGAAAAAAAATTCCTTATAAAATAAATGATTTATATTTTTTGTATTTTATAATTAATTATAATTTTATTTTTTTATATTCTATATAATTCCAAATATAAATTTTTAATATTCTATTTTTTGTTTATAATAGAAAAACAAATTTACATTTATTATACCCCCGTTCGGATATAGAAAAAAAAACATCTATTTTTCTCTCTCTCGAGATACAAACAGCTATTTTACTCTCTTGGGATAAAAAACGATCATTTTACTCCCGGCGAACAATATTTTTTTGACAAAATTAATATTTATTTGTTAATTTTGTTTGTTATTTTCATTTATTATGTTATTAATTTTTTTTTGAATTTTTTCTAAATTTTTAACGAAAATAACTTTTTAGAGAATAAAATATCTATTTTTAACCCTAAGGGAGTAAAATAAGTTTCTAATCTCAAGAAGCAATATTGGTTTTAATCCTATACAAGGGAGAAAAATAGCTTGTTTTTACACTACAAAAATTTTAAAAATGAAAAAATATTTTCACATAAAATTTAATTGCAAAAGAAAAATTAAAACTTTTGTTATAATAATTTTTCTTTTCTAAAAAAAAAAAAAAACGGAAATCGAGAATTAGTACTTTGCTGATTTCTGAAAAATTTGCTTATATATAGCTTAAAAATTATATTTCTTAGGGGGATTAGAGGTTTACTCGGCTCTGGGGGTTTTTTTTTCTTTAAAGAATGAATTCAGTAGCATTTGCGGCTCAAGGAGGAAAATTGGAGCGGATTTTTTTTTCGCCGCTTTCAATGGATCATCACACAATCGCCTCTAAGGTTTTCTCTGCTCATCGACCAAATTAGGCCTATCTGCCGTCGATCGACAGCAGCTGTATATATGGGGCCACCAAAAAAGCTTCAGAAAAATTTTCTGAAGTGCGCCGCGTGCTCCTTCAATGGAAATAAGAATGAGCTCACTCCACGATGATAGAGAGATTTGCAAACATATATATATATATATTTTTTTTTTCTTTTCCCGAAAATCGGTCTCCCCTCCTAAGATGCTTGCTCTTTTTTTTCGAGGGATTTTTGTTGCCATTGTTGACGGCTGATCGACGAATTTGGTTTTTAGATCGCATCGAGGTCAACTATTTATATATTAGAAAAGTGTCAATGACAGATATATATATATATTATAAAGATATCGAATTTCAAAAAAGATTCAAAATTTCTTAACGAATAAAAAATAATTTATATTTTCCTTTTTTCTACAAAATTTGAAAAATAATTTTTTTTTGAAAGAATCCTTTTTTTTGGCAAATAATATTGAATTGTAAAACAAATTGCAATTTTAAATAACAGAATCATGATAAAAAAAGAGGAATTTTTTTTCAAACAATTGAAAATTAAAAAATATATTCAATTTTTAATAACATTTTAGAATCATACAAAAAAATAAAAATCCCTTTTATTATTAAATATTCAATGTTGAGAGTTTTAAAATAGAAAACATTTTCAAAGAAAAAAATTGATTTTGAAAAAAACGTAAAAATATTTTTTTCCAATTATTATGTCTATGTATACGAATTTATGCTGTTGAAACAAATACGATTGTGGTTATAACGTCCAGTTAATGTACATTTGCAATGAACAATAATGCTATTTCCTTCGAATAGATACATACATGTATATATATATATAGAGTAAATATATTATCAATTTCGTACTATGTGTATTTCAATAATTCTATGTGTACTTAATCATGCTTATCAATTCGCTGAACTCAATGATTAATCTCCGCTATATACTATTTATCCAATAGTAAATAATATAATCAAGGAGAAAATAAAAAAAAAAAATTCAAATATTTGGAAAATTTTAATGCAATTTTAATAATTGAGATTTTTATTTTAGCAAAAAAATTCCCACATTAACGGTAAAAATTATTAATAACAAAAATAATTTATTTATTTAAAAAGATGAATTTTTTAAGCTTTTTAGGTATATGACAATGGAAGGAAACGATCCTTTTTAATATTATCTAAATATATCCTCATTTAACTGAAAAAACGCTTGTCTCGAGAAATATCAAATTTTGAAAATATCTTTTAATTTCTTTCGGTATACGCAGTCAAAAAGATCTTGATTTTTTGGAAAAAAGCTTTTAAAGTCTAAAAAGTCTGATGACAAGTTACGTTTTAACTGGATCCCATTAAGAGATATATTTGATAATATCTGGGAGTTTGTGATTAGATAATTTTTTTTTTGTATCAATAACTTAAATCTCCTAAGAACCGATTAGTTTATATATAACCTTTCAAAAAAAAAGAAAATAACTGTTTTTTTTTAAGAGAAAAATTAAAAAAAAAAAATTTTCTATATGTATGAATTTTCGATGGAACACGTTTATTATAAAGTTTTCAAAAGATTTCATAAAGTTTCTAAAAAAATATACAAAGTTTCTAGAAGGTTCCATAAAATTTCTAAAAGTTTCTAAAAAGGTTGCATAATTTTTCTAAAGGGTTTCTAAAAGATTTTATGAAATTTTTACAAATTTCCATGATTTTTTTTATCTATAAAGCATTTTGAAAAGGTTCCACAAAGTTTTTAGCACTACAGAAGAAGATTTTAGAATTTAAGACAAAGTTTCTATAAAGTTCTATAAAGTTCTATAAAGTATATATCTATACATAAAATTTTATAAAGCTTCTATAGAAAAGGTTCTACCAAGTTTCAACAGTTCCACAAAGTTTCAAAAAGGTTCTAGAAGATTAAATGGAATTTTTACAAGTTTTCATGATTTTTCCATATAGAAACAACTTTCAAATGGTTCCATGAAATTTTTAGAAGCAAAAAATTGAAGATTTAAAAATTTTAAATAAAGTTTCTGAAAGTTTCCGGAAAGTTCCACAAAGTACACCTATAGAAGGTTTCAGAAAGCTTCTATGTGTTCTTTTAAATTTTACAAAGTTCCACAATGTTTCTAAAATATTCCAGAAGATTTCATATGAAATTTTTACAATTTTCCATGATTTTTTTTTATATAGAATATGCATTTAGAAAAAGTGCCACACAAAGTTTTTAGCACAGATGAAGATTTTAGAATTAAAGATGAAGTTTCTAGAAAGTTTTATTATATAAAGTATACCTACAGAATGTTTCAAAAAGTTTCTATACAACGTGTTCTACAAAGTTTTAACAAAGTTCCATAAAGTTTCTAATAAATTCAAGAAGGCTTCATAAAATTTAAAAAAAAACATATGATTTTGCTAGATAGAAACTAATTTCAAAAGGTTCCACAAACTTTTTATGCAGTACAGATAAAGATTTTAGAATTTAAGATAAAGTTTCTATATAAAGTTCCATAAACTATATACTTCATAAAGCTTCTACAGAACCTGTTCTACAATAGTTTCAACAAGGTTTCCACAAAGTTTCAAAAAGATTCTAGAAGATTACATGAAATTTTTACAAGTTTTCATTATTTTTTCATATAGAAACTATACTTTCAAATGCGCGGTTTCACGGAGTTTTTGGGGAAGTAAAGAAGAAGATTTTAGAATTTAAGACAAAGTTTCTATAAACTTCTATAAAGTATATACCTATACAGAAGGTTTCATAAATCTTCTACAGAACATATATATGTTCTACAAATTTTCAACAAGTTTCCTTATAAAGTTTCCAGAAAATTTTTAGAAAGATTTCACGAAATTTTAACAATGTTCCATGATTGTTCCATACAGAAAGTATTTTTCAAAAGGTTTGACAATGTTTTTAGAAAAAATAAAAATTCTACAACTGTGTTTTATATATATATATATATATATATATATATATATATATATAAAAAAGCACAGTTCGTCGGTTGAGGGGAGAAAGATGACAATTCAGGTAAGTTTTGAACAACATGCCATTTCAGCAAAGATTTGAAAAACATGCCTTTTCAGATGCGTCAAACTTTTTGGTTATTTCAAATTAAAAGTACTGTGACATCACTGCGATTAATGTTAGTAATTATTCTGTAAAATTAATCTTAAACATTCAATAAGGGACATCAGAATATAAGTTATAATACTTTTTGTTTTTTTATTTTATTTCTTTTCGTCTAAAATGCACAAAATGATTTAACACTTGAAATGTCATGTTTTTCACATTTCTGCTGAAATGGCATGTTTTTCAAAACTTACCTGAATTGTCATCTTTCTCCCGTCAACCGACGAGTTGTAGAATGGATTGTTCCATATAGAAAGTATTTTTCAAAAGGTTTCACAAAGTTTTTAGAAAAAATAAAAATTATTCTACAACTGTGCTTTTTATATATATATATATATATATATATATATAAAGCACAGTTGTAGAATGGATTGTTCCATACAGAAAGTATTTTTCAAAAGGTTTCACAAAGTTTTTATTTTTGAGAAATACTTTCTGTATGGAACAATCATGGAACATTGTTAAAATTTCGTGCAATCTTTCTAAAAATTTTATGTAATATAAAAAAGAAAAAGATTCGAAACATTTGTAGATAATAATCAGTGATTCAAATTAGAACTGATGCTGTGTACATATATATACACTATTATCCTGGTGCGCTTGATAACGATAATAATCTTTGGGTGCTTTAAAGGAGAGAGAGAGGAGAAGCGTGTACAGACCTCCTAAATTGACGAGTTGCCGTTCATTCCTGCGCGCCATGCTACAGGTATATACGACGACGGTTGACTTGATGAAATCATGCCGCCAGAATTAAGCGGGTATATCCCGCTTATGCGTATAGGTTTATGTGCGCCTGTGCACATCTATTACACAACATCACACTACAATATATGTATATAATATGTAAATGTGTTTCACACATACACAATTCCTGTGAATTTATATATATATATATATATATATATATATATATATATATATATAGTAGTTGCATGTTGAGGAACACGTGTTGATGAAAAGCAGGAGGACTCGAGGCTTGGCTCCAATTGGCGGGAGCAAGACAACGGTAGGAGTTAGCTGCAGTGTATACACAGTTAATTAAGCTCGAGTACCGTCGAGGAGCAAAGGAGTGGAGGTGGAGGTGGAGCAAAGGAGACATTGCCAAAAGGGGTGAGCGCGCGCGAAACAGAGAGAGAGAGAGAGAGAGAGAGACAAGTCAAGAGAGTAAAGAGAGGTAATGTATAAATGTGTTTTCCAATGAGAGCGACAGCGACAAGAGACATTCTATCCTGTGGGTTGCAAAGGTAATTTACTCTCTAGATGTGCAGACTCAGTGGTTCTCAGCGTCACGTTAAATAATAATCACAAATAAAATACCCACTCTTGTGTCAGAAATTAATTTTTTTTTTTACTATTAACACTCGGAAATGTTTGGAAAAATACCCTTTTACCGCTATCTAGGTCTGCCAAACCCATAAATTGCCAAAAATATCACGTTTACCGCTCTCTAGGTCTACCAGACCTCGAAAACCTATAAATTGCCAAAAATATCACGTTTACCGCTCTCTAGGTCTGCCAGACCGCGAAAATCTAGAAATTTAAAAAAAACACGTTTACTACTGTCACGGCCTGTTAGACCTTACTGCTTTTTTATAATTATAAAGAATTTTAGACCTTTTTTTCTTTTTGTAAAATTTTAGTTTTAATATTTCTAACATCAGGATACCGTTGTGTAGTTTTTATGACACCCTCTGTACGCGCCTATATAGGGACGATTTGTCGTTGTACAAAAAGCACAAAATTAAATTTCGCTCCCTCGCGCTCGCAATATAGAAAATGTGTGTGTGTGTATATATATGGCAAAAGCAGGGGATTCGCTCTCTCTCTCTCTATACTATATTCTCTAAAGTCGCGTCGAATTTTGTCAAGTGGGGGAAAAGACTGACTGTATCATCCAATGGCGTTTTTTTTTGGGTGGGGGTGAACGTTATAACTATATATCGTTTGGTTTTGCCCTGAGGCCAATTTCGCTAACCCGGTGTTTACCGATGCCCAGGGCGCTGTTAAATAAACTACCCAAATGGGAGAGAAAGAGAGATACATACGTAACGCGCGCGCGTGTGTCTCTTCATTATTTCACTACATCTCTTTCATGCATCTAATCATTGCCTATGTTTGTTCCCTATATTTTTCTCATATATTCCCTTTATCATTATTTTCGATAATTCATTTAAAAAGCACTTTTACAGTATACACGAATTTTAAATCACTTGTTTATATATATATTCATATATTCAAAAATTATACTCATTTGAAAAAATTATTTATTTAAATTTTTATTTCTACAAAATTATTTTGAATGAAATTTTTTGTTTATCGCAAGAATTTCAATTTTACAAAGTATTTTTTGAGTGTATTTTACAGAGAAATTACTGTAGCACAAAAATATCTATTTGGATTTATAACAAAATTTTTTAAAATTAATATTTACTAATAATAATAAAAAATAAATTTAGAATATTTTGTTATTTCATTGTTACAAATAGAATAACGATCCACAATTTGTCTAATTATGCGGTATAATCGAGACTTGTGATCTTTGAGTTGGAGTAATTTTAGAAGATATAATTATATAAGGTATATATGTATATAATAGAACTCTTAAGGACTCATTTATAGAGATCATAATGAAAGTTACTATACGAAGAATGGAAAGACATATTTCGTGGACGAATTTAACACATGGTACGAAAAGGGTACTCGTTTCAAGTACAAAGGTATCCAACAGAGTTAAATACGTATGTAACTCGGATAACTCTTTGCGCTTGAAAATAATATTGTACAGAAAGGACATATGCACACAGCGTGAAACAGTCATTTCATTTGCAAGAAAAAAAAAGAAAGATCCGATTAACGATAAAAGACTGCTCTAATCGATTTTAAATCTGATAACACCTCGAGATACAAATAGGGAATGAAAAATATTCAATTGTAAACGTGTTTTTCTCTTCTATATAATGAAATCATACACGCTTATCATTCTCCAGAATTAATCATAAAAAAAATTTATATTTCTTGCATTTTATGATACTCTGAATAATAAAGTAAAATTTTTAAAACAATTTTGTATTAATTTTTTTAAAAGCAGTATTAAAAAACTATTTTATTTAATCAAACGGATTTTGCTACAAACTCAAAAAAATTTCAAATTTTTTAATTTTTTAGATAATTGCTCCGAAATACCACCAAAGTGGTTAGAAAAAGCTATCGAACAAAAAAAGTATGGCGCACATTTTGATTGGTCCAGCGGATGCTGAGCTACACTAGAAAACAAATTTGGAAAAAATTTAGAAAAATTAAATTTGCGAGACAAACGCTCCGGAATACCGCCAAAGTCATTAGAAGAAAGTTCTGAACAAAAAATGTATGGCGCACTTTTTGATTGGTCCAGCGGATGCTGAGCTACACTCAAATAAATTTATGAAAAATTTTTGAAAAATTAAATTTTAGAGAAAACCGCTCCGGAATACAGCCAAAGTCTTTAGCAAAAAGTAGCGAAAAAAAAATGTGTGGCGCACTTTTTGATTGGTCCAGCGGATGCTGCGCTACACTAGAAAACAAATTTGGAAAAAATTTAGAAAAATTAATTATGCGAGATAATCGCTCCTGAATACCGCCAAAGTTATTAGAAGAAAGTTCTGAACAAAAAATGTATGGCGCACTTTTTGATTGGTCCAGCGGATGCTGAGCTACACTCAAATAAATTTATGAAAAACTTTTGAAAAATTAAATTTTAGAGAAAACCGCTCCGGAATACCGCCAAAGTCATTAGAAGAAAGTTCTCAACAAAAAATGTATGGCGCACTTTTTGATTGGTCCAGCGGATGCTGAGCTACACTAGAAAACAAATTTGGAAAAAATTTAGAAAAATTAAATTTGCGAGAAAATTGATCAGGAATACCGCCAAAGTCTTAACCCGGGAGTCTCGAACAAAAAATGTATGGCGGACTTTTTGATTGGTCCAGCGGATGCTGAGCGACACTAGAAAACAAATTTGGAAAAAATTTAGAAAAATTTAATTTGCGAGAAAATTGATCAGGAATACCGCCAAAGTCTTAACCCGGGAGTCTCGAACAAAAAATGTATGGCGCACTTTTTGATTGGTCCAGCGGATGCTGAGCTACACTCAAAAATATTTTGGAAAAATTTTCGAAAAATTTAATTCGCGAAAAAATTATTCGGGAATACCGCCAAAGTAGTTAGAAGAAAGTTCTGAACAAAAAATGTATATCGCACTTTTTGATTGGTCCAGCGGATGCTGAGCTACACTAGAAAACAGATTTGGAAAAAATTTAGAAAAATTAAATTTTCGAGATAATCGTTCGGGAATACCGCCATAGTGATTAGAAGAAAGTTTTGAACAAAAAATGTATGGCGCACTTTTTGATTGGTCCATCGGATGCTGAGCTACACTCAAATAAATTTATGAAAAATTTTCGAAAAATTAAATTTTAGAGAAAACCGCTCCGGAATACCGCCAAAGTCTTTAGCAAAAAGTCTGGAACAAAAAATGTATGGCGCACTTTTTGATAGGTCCAGCTGATGCTGAGCTACACTCAAAAATATTTTGGAAAAATTTTCGAAAAATTTAATTCGCGAAATAATTATTCGGGAATACTGCCAAAGTCATTAGAAGAAAGTTCTGAACAAAAAATGTATGGCGCACTTTTTGATTGGTCCAACGGATGCTGAGCTACACTCAAATAAATTTATGAAAAATTTTCGAAAAATTAAATTTTAGAGAAAACCGCTCCGGAATACTGCCAAAGTCTTTAGCAAAAAGTATAGCGAAAAAAAAATGTATGGCGCACTTTTTGATTGGTCCAGCGGATGCTGAGCTACACTAGAAAACAAATTTGGAAAAAATTTAGAAAAATTAATTATGCGAGATAATCGCTCCGGAATACCGCCAAAGTCATTAGAAGAAAGTTCTAAACAAAAAATGTATGGCGCACTTTTTGATTGGTCCTGCGGATGCTGAGCTACACTAGAAAACAAATTTGGAAAAAATTTAGAAAAATTAATTATGCGAGATAATCGCTCCGGAATACCGCCAAAGTCATTAGAAGAAAGTTCTGAACAAAAAATGTATGGCGCACTTTTTGATTGGTCCAGCGGATGCTGAGCTACACTCAAAAATATTTTGGAAAAATTTTCGAAAAATTTAATTCGCGAAAAAATTATTGGGGAATACCGCCAAAGTAGTTAGAAGAAAGTTCTGAACAAAAAATGTATATCGCACTTTTTGATTGGTCCAGCGGATGCTGAGCTACACTAGAAAACGAATTTGGAAAAAATTTAGAAAAATTAATTATGCGAGATAATCGCTCCTGAATACCGCCAAAGTTATTAGAAGAAAGTTCTGAACAAAAAATGTATGGCGCACTTTTTGATTGGTCCAGCGGATGCTTAGCCACATTCAGATAAATTGTTTAAAAAATTTAGAAAAATTTAATTTGCGAGAAAATTGATCAGGAATACCGCCAAAGTTTTAACCCGGGAGTCTCGAACAAAAAATGTATGGCGGACTTTTTGATTGGTCCAGCGGATGCTGAGCTACACTAGAAAACAAATTTGGAAAAAATTTAGAAAAATTAATTATGCGAGATAATCGCTCCGGAATACCGCCAAAGTCATTAGAAGAAAGTTCTCAACAAAAAGTGTATGGCGCACTTTTTGATTGGTCCAGCGGATGCTGAGCTACACTCAAATAAATTTATGAAAAACTTTTGAAAAATTAAATTTTAGAGAAAACCGCTCCGGAATACCGCCAAAGTCTTTAGCAAAAAGTAGCGAAAAAAAATGTATGGCGCACTTTTTGATTGGTCCAGCGGATGCTGAGCTACACTAGAAAACAAATTTGGAAAAAATTTAGAAAAATTAATTATGCGAGATAATCGCTCCGGAATACCGCCAAAGTCATTAGAAGAAAGTTCTGAACAAAAAATGTATGGCGCACTTTTTGATTGGTCCAGCGGATGCTGAGCTACACTAGAAAACAAATTTAGAAAAAAATTTAGAAAAATTAATTATGCGAGATAATCGCTCCGGAATACCGCCAAAGTCATTAGAAGAAAGTTCTGAAGAAAAAATGTATGGCGCACTTTTTGATTGGTCCAGCGGATGCTGAGCTACACTAGAAAACAAATTTGGAAAAAATTTAGAAAAATTAATTATGCGAGATAATCGCTCCTGAATACCGCCAAAGTTATTAGAAGAAAGTTCTGAACAAAAAATGTATGGCGCACTTTTTGATTGGTCTAGCGGATGCTGAGCTACACTCAGATAAATTGTTTAAAAAATTTAGAAAAATTAAATTTGCGAGAAAATTGATCAGGAATACCGCCAAAGTCTTAACCCGGGAGTCTCGAACAAAAAATGTATGGCGCACTTTTTGATTGGTCCAGCGGATGCTGAGCTACACTCAAAAATATTTTGGAAAAATTTTCGAAAAATTTAATTCGCGAAAAAATTATTGGGGAATACCGCCAAAGTAGTTAGAAGAAAGTTCTGAACAAAAAATGTATATCGCACTTTTTGATTGGTCCAGCGGATGCTGAGCTACACTAGAAAACGAATTTGGAAAAAATTTAGAAAAATTAATTATGCGAGATAATCGCTCCTGAATACCGCCAAAGTTATTAGAAGAAAGTTCTGAACAAAAAATGTATGGCGCACTTTTTGATTGGTCCAGCGGATGCTGAGCTACACTAGAAAACAAATTTAGAAAAATTAATTATGCGAGATAATCGCTCCGGAATACCGCCAAAGTCATTAGAAGAAAGTTTTCAACAAACAATGTATGGCGCACTTTTTGATTGGTCCAGCGGATGCTGAGCTACACTCAGATAAATTGTTTAAAAAATTTAGAAAAATTAAATTTGCGAGATAATCGTTCCGGAATACCGCCAAAGTCTTTAGCAAAAAGTAGCGAACAAAAAATGTATGGCGGACTTTTTGATTGGTCCAGCGGATGCTGAGCTACACTAGAAAACAAATTTGGAAAAAATTTAGAAAAATTAAATTTGCGAGACAAACGCTCCGGAATACCGCCAAAGTCATTAGCAGAAAGTCCTGAACAAAAAATGTATGGCGCACTTTTTGATTGGTCCAGCGGATGCTGAGCTACACTCAAATAAATTTATGAAAAACTTTTGAAAAATTAAATTTTAGAGAAAACCGCTCCGGAATACCACCAAAGTCTTTAGCAAAAAGTAGCGAAAAAAAATGTATGGCGCACTTTTTGATTGGTCCAGCGGATGCTGAGCTACACTAGAAAACAAATTTGGAAAAAATTTTGAAAAATTAATTATGCGAGATAATCGCTCATGAATACCGCCAAAGTTATTAGAAGAAAGTTCTGAACAAAAAATGTATGGAGCACTTTTTGATTGGTCCAGCGGATGCTGAGCTACACTAGAAAACAAATTTGGAAAAAATTTAGAATTTGGAACCCCAATGGGTTCTCCATTGTCTGGTGTTATTGCCGACTTAGTAATGGAGAAACTTGAAAATGATGTTCTGAAGAAGTTGGACTTTCGTTATATCTTTTATTTTAGATATGTGGATGACATTATTATATGCATTCATAAAAACAATGTCAATAAACTATTAAACACCTTTAACGGATATAATGAGAATTTACAATTCACCATTGAAATTGAAAACAATGGACAAATTAGTTTTTTAGATACCCTTCTCATTAGGGAGAACGATTCTATTATTACAAATTGGCACCATAAAGATACTTTCTCTGGTAAATACTTAAATTTTAATTCTAATGCTTCTATTAAAGACAAAATTTCTATAATTTATGGTTTAGTAGATAGAGCAATTAAACTTTCAGATATTAAATTCTATACTGATAACCTAAATTTTATATACAATATCTTAATAGAAAATGATTATCCACAAAATTTCTTAACAAAATATATTAATAAACGTTTTGAAAATTTATTTATTAATGATGATAATAATACTAATAAAATACCATTTGATTCTTCTAATTTAGTAGTTTTACCTTACGTAAATGAGTTACATTCTTCCTTTAAAAAATTATATAATGAACATAATATTAGAGTCGTTTTCACTTATGATAAGGACCCCTTTAAAATCTTCATAAAAAATAAAGATCCTACACCTTTTTTATTCAAAAATCACGTAGTTTATCACATTCCATGCCAATGTGGAGCATCCTACATTGGTGAGACAGAAAGATATATTAAAGACAGAATAAATGAACATAAAAGAGATTGCAGGTATGACAATAGAAAATCCGCCCTTGTAATTCATTCACATGAAAATGATCATATTTTTAAATTCGATGATACAAGCATTATATGTAATGAAACAAAACTTAAACGTAGAAAATTCAGAGAAATGTTTTACATTCTTAAAACTCAAAATTCCGTGAATAAACACACTGATTTAAATAATTTAAATGAAATTTATCACTCCCTGATTCTCAGCACTGATTAATAAAGAAATTTTCAAATTTAAATTTTCGTTCAATTTAAGCCGGTCATATAGATACCTTCTTAATCATATAACGATTAATATATATTAGTAATTCTCTAATTCTCTAATTGTACCTTTAAAAATGTGACAAACTCATTTCCACTCACTTATCTCCATTAAAATATTATAAATATTATCAAGAACAATCATGTTCTTGATAATTAATAATTTATTTATAAATAAGGATAATTAAAAAATATTAATGAGGAAACCCTCTTGGTAAGTTTATTTTTCGATAATAATAAAAATTATACATAAATATTTTTGAGGTTAACCTTTCAAATTTCAAACGAAATTACTTTTAACTGAAAATCAATTCTACCTTTTTATATAATAAAATACTAAGTCACACACTGTTTCCTTTATGTAAAATAAAAATTTTATAATTACATTTAGATAATATGTCTGAAGAGGCCTACCGTTGGCAGGCGAAAGCTCATAAGGCAAGTTATGATAATAAATGGATTTTTAAATAAACAAACCAAACAACTCACTACAAATTTGGAAAAAATTTAGAAAAATTAATTATGCGAGATAATTGCTCCGGAATACCGCCAAAGTCATTAGAAGAAAGTTTTCAACAAACAATGTATGGCGCACTTTTTGATTGGTCCAGCGGATGCTGAGCTACACTCAGATAAATTTTTTAAAAAATTTCGAAAAAATAATTTTGCGAGATAATTGGTCGGGAATACCGCCAAAGTCTTAACCCGGGAGTCTCGAACAAAAAATGTATGGCGCACTTTTTGATTGGTCTAGCGGATGCTGAGCTACACTCAGATAAATTTTTTTAAAAATTTCGAAAAGATTAAATTTGCCAGATAATCGTTCGGGAATACCGCCAAAGTCTTTAGCAAAAAGTAGCGAACAAAAAATGTACGGCGCACTGTTTGATTGGTCCAGCGGATGCTTAGCCACACTCAAACAAATTTGGAAAAAATTTAGAAAAATTAAATTTTCTAAATAATCGTTCGGGAATACCGCCAAAGTGATAAGAAGAAAGTTCTGAACAAAAAATGTATGGCGCACTTTTTGATTGGTCCAGCGGATGCTGAGCTACACTCACTAAAACTGGGAAAAAATTTTGGAAAAAAAAATTTGCCAGATAATGACTCGGGAATAATCCAAAAAAATTAATCAAAAAGTCTCGAACAAAAAATGTATGGCGCACTTTTTGATTGGTCCAACGGATGCTGAGCTACACTCACTAAAACTGGGAAAAAAATTTCGAAAAAAAAAATTTGCCAGATAATGACTCTGGAATAATGCCAAAAAATTAATCAAAAAGTCTCGAACAAAAAATGTATGGCGCACTTTTTGATTGGTCTAGCGGATGCTGAGCTACACTCAGATAAAGTTTTTAAAAAATTTCGAAAAATTAAATTTGCGAGATAATTGATCGGGAATACCGCCAAAGTCTTAACCCGGAATCTCGAACAAAAAATGTATGGCGCACTTTTTGATTGCTCCAGCGGATGCTGAGCTACACTCAGAAAATTTTTTTTTAAAAATTTCGTAAAATTAAATTTGCGAGATAATTGATCGGGAATACCGCCAAAGTCTTAACCCGGGAGTCTCAAACAAAATATGTATGGCGCACTATTTGATTGGTCCAGCGAATGCTGAGCTACACTCAGATAAATTTTTTTTAAAAATTTCGAAAAATTAAATTTGCGAGATTATTGATCGGGAATACCGCCAAAGTCTTATCCCGGGAGTCTCGAACAAAAAATGTATGGCGCACTTTTTGATTGGTCCAGCGGATGCTGAGCTACACTCAAATAAATTTAGAAAAATTTTCGAAAAATTTAATTTTCGAGATAATCTTTCGGGAATACCGCCAAAGTCTTTAGCAAAAAGTAGCGAACAAAAAATGTATGGCGCACTTTTTGATTGGTCCAGCGGATGCTGAGCTACACTCAGATAAATTTTTTAAAAAATTTCGAAAAAATAATTTTGCAAGATAATTGATCGGGAATACCGGCAAAGTCTTAACCCTGGAGTCTCGAACAAAAAATGTATGGCGCACTTTTTGATTGGTCCAGCGGATGCTGAGCTAAATTAGAAAACAAATTCGGAAAAATTTTTGAAAAATTAAATTTGCGAGATAATTAATCGGGAATACCGGCAAAGTCTTAACCCGGGAGTCTCGAACAAAAAATGTATGGCGCACTTTTTGATTGGTCTAGCGGATGCTGAGCTACACTCAAATAAATTTATGAAAAACTTTTGAAAAATTAAATTTTAGAGAAAACCGCTCCGGAATACCGCCAAAGTCTTTAGCAAAAAGTAGCCAACAAAAAATGTATGGCACACTTTTTGATTGGTCCAGCGGATGCTGAGCTACACTAGAAAACAGATTTGGAAAAAATTTAGAAAAATTAAATTTTCGAGATAATCGTTCGGGAATACCGCCATAGTGATTAGAAGAAAGTTTTGAACAAAAAATGTATGGCGCACTTTTTGATTGGTCCATCGGATGCTGAGCTACACTCAAATAAATTTATGAAAAATTTTCGAAAAATTAAATTTTAGAGAAAACCGCTCCGGAATACCGCCAAAGTCTTTAGCAAAAAGTCTGGAACAAAAAATGTATGGCGCACTTTTTGATAGGTCCAGCTGATGCTGAGCTACACTCAAAAATATTTTGGAAAAATTTTCGAAAAATTTAATTCGCGAAATAATTATTCGGGAATACTGCCAAAGTCATTAGAAGAAAGTTCTGAACAAAAAATGTATGGCGCACTTTTTGATTGGTCCAACGGATGCTGAGCTACACTCAAATAAATTTATGAAAAATTTTCGAAAAATTAAATTTTAGAGAAAACCGCTCCGGAATACTGCCAAAGTCTTTAGCAAAAAGTATAGCGAAAAAAAAATGTATGGCGCACTTTTTGATTGGTCCCGCGGATGCTGAGCTACACTAGAAAACAAATTTGGAAAAAATTTCGAAAAATTAAATTTTAGAGATAATCGTTTGGGAATACCGCCAAAGTCTTTAGCAAAAAGTAGCGAAAAAAAATGTATGGCGCACGTTTTTATTGGTTTCGTAGATGTTTAGGTGGGTCAAAATAAATTTTGTGATTTTTAAATTTTCTAGATAATTGCTTGGGAATACTTCCTTTTTTTGAAAATAAAAATTTTAAAATGATTTGATCTCTATAAATACGTTATTTGCTGTAAAGAAAATAATGTTTGCGAGGTATTTTCTATATAAATTCCCTTAATTTGTTAATAATTCTAATTTATGATTAGAGAGTAGATTTTAAATTTATAAAAGCAATTTGAGAATCAACAATGGATTTTCTTTTGTCAACTTTTTTGCGCCTATATTTATTCTTCTTTAAACGAATAAAAATTTCCATTGGGATTGAAGTGTTAAATCGACAAGATTATTTTATTGATGTTGTCGTTAGGGGACATAAATACATATATATATAGATAGATAGATATTTGCGGTATGAGAGATAGAGTGAAAGAATGTTTATCGCGAATCGGAAATGAAAGGTGGACTATATGAGGAAGAAAGCTTCTTGATCGTTGATGGTTGTTGGTGGTGGTGGTGTCGAGCAGCCAAAAGAGCTTAGTCTCGACGGACACTTTGATCGGTAACTTCGTTTATAGACGACGACATTGGGCAGAATGTTAGGAAACACCGATAACACCGTTGACGGAAATATCGACTTTTGAGCTGCCGCAGCCCTGACTCCCTGCACCACACGCCTCACTCTCTCTCTCTCTCTCTCTCTCTCTCTCTCTCTCTCTCTCTCTCTCTCTCTCTCTCTCTCTCTCTCTCTCTCTCTCTCTCTTTCAGCAATCACCCCTTCACCCTCCATCATATCCCTCCCTTTGCAAGCTTTACCCCGGAGGGTAGGCAAGCGCCACACTGAGCGAGAGAGAGAGAGAGAGAGAGAGGAAAAAGGGGTGTGGGAACACACCGCTCTGGTGGCGGTTGAAAGAACCAATTTTGTCCTAATAGAAAAATCCCCAGCGCCGAACCCAATTTATAAACCCGCAAACATGGCTGGCGCGAGAGAGAGTATGAACGTGCGCCCGAATCTCAGCACATATCTATATATATACATACAAAACGCATATATGGCAACATCGAATTTATATAAAAGCACACTGGCATTTTCGTCAATACAAATACACGTGAATCCTCGAGAAAATTTCTTTTTAATGTATATTGCATGTGTGTGTGAACATAATGCGAGAATAAATTTTTATATATGTATAGAACATATATCTATACACAGTGAAAGCCAACATTTTACGCTAAAAAATTTTTTCTTACATATAGAAAAAATATATATATATATATATATATATATATATAGTAGATGATTCCATATATGAAATTGAAAGTCGATAAATTTAAATGCAATTATATTTTTTATAGAAAAATATAATATATTTTTATATATTTATATTACTAATATATTTTTTTACAAAATTTTTTAATATCAAATTTCTATTTAGCTGAAGTTTGCGTATATACTTAAGAAATAATTCACTTGATTCAAATAATCGTTTATTTATAACTGTTCAAATATAATTTTTATTTGAATTAAAAAAAATTGTATTGGAACCGCAATAATTTCTGTATTTGAAACAGAGGTTTTATTTCCTGCTAAGGTAACGTTTACTGCTTTGGTAACGGTTGTCACGAAAACGGTTACTATGGAAACGGTTACTATGATACCGGTTACTATGGAAACGGTTACTATGGTACCGGTTACTATGGAAACGGTTACTGTGGAAACGGTTACTATGGTACTGATGGTTACTATGGAAACGGTTACTGTGGAAACGGTTAATATTTTGGAAACGGTTACTATGGAAACGGTTACTATGGAAACGCTTACTTTGGAAACGGTTATTACTATATATGGTACCGGTTACTATGGACGGACGGACACCGAAGCGAAACTATATAAGTCTTTCGAGCCTGAGCCACGAATAAAAAATTTAGTAATTTATTAAAATAGTATAATAATTATTCCCTGTTAAATTGGCAAATCTCAACCAAATAAAAATTCGATATAAAATATTAAATTAATTAGATAAATTAAATAAAAAAATTTCTTTGTAATTACATATATTATTATCGATATGCCCCTTGTTGAATTTTGAACAGTTAGTGTTTGAAAACATTTATTCGCGCCATTACATCATTCATCTCTCGTCTTAGAGCAATCTAATAATGGAAGAACGATTGTTCCTGTTTTGGGGTGAGATTATTGGATTTACCAAGAGTTACTCCAAGTATTGTGTGTTAGTGTGTGCGGCGCTTGGCTCGCGGGTTAGTTGCGAACACTGTTGAAATTTGCCGGCAGAGAGAAAGAGAAATATATAGAGGTGGAAAGGGAGAAATCTCTAGTGTCGAGGGAGGCCTTATAGGGTCGGTCATTTGGCTTGACTTCATAAGTCATTAGAATCAAAACCCTGATGTGGAGACTCGTTTATCACGAAACACCAGTTACACACACGCATATATACATATATAAACGAAAACATTTTAAGGACAACTTTCCACTGGTGCGCACATGGGGAAACCTATAACAAAATTACATCAATCACATTTCACATAACAATTGAGTTGAATCTCGCAACTGTTGTGCCTTGTGTTTTGCAAAAAAAAAAATCATCATTTGAAATAAAAAATTCTCAAATTATTTTTTTTATACTAAATCTAATTTTTTAAATCGCATAATTATAAAACAAAAAAAAATTTAATAATTCTTAGGAATAGGGAGGGGGGAGGACAAAAAACAATTGTAACGATATTGGCCGTCAGCAGGGGGTGAAAGGGGAGGGGGGGGGAGAATTGGCGATTGTATTCTTCGGCCTAATTAGGTTTACGAAAGCTTATAGGCCGAGAGAGAGGACCAATTACCGTAATTGCGTAAAGATGTCACTCTCGTAAGCGGATTCTAGCGGCTCTAGTATTGTGCACACAAAACCCCCAACACGAGACACCGAGGGAAACCGTTATTTCGCATTAGGATTGAAAACCCCCCCTCTGTGTATTCGTTAATAACCGCACAAGAAATGCTTCCTTTTTTTTGTTAACAAAAAAGAAACGAAAAGACAAAAATTTGTATATATATGTAAAAGAACGAAAAAAATAGAAACCTGTTTGCTCCATTTGTCAATTTCCATTTTTTTTTTTTTTTTGCATTTTGGAAACGTGTATATATCTTGATTATTTGTGTATTTACCTGTAACATAAAAAAGAATACATTATTAATCACAATGGTTAATGTTAATTAATTATATATTTTTCTTTGGATAATTATTTTCTATTTTAATTTATTTATCCCATTTCCACTTCCACTTTTTCTAATTTTCGTTTCCACTTCCATTTCCGCTTTTTCTAATTTTCGTTTCCACTTCCATTTCCACTATTTTTAATTTTCATTTCCACTTTTGCTTTTTCTAATTTTCATTACCACTTCCTTTAGGAAAATTAGAAGAAATGGAAATGGAAGTAGAAATGAAAATTAGGAAAAGTGGAAATGGAAATGAAAATTAGAAAAAGTAGAAGTGGAAATGAAAATTGGAAAAAGCGGAAATGAAAATAAGAAAAAGTAGAAGTGGAAATGAAAATTTGAAAAAGCGGAAATGAAAATTAGAAATAGTGGAAATGAAAATGAAAATTAAAAAAAGTAGAAGCGGAAGTGGAAATGGATATGAAAATTAAAAAAAGTGGAAGTGAAAATGAAAAAGAGGAAATTGAATTTTTGTAATATAATAATTAAAAAATATAAATTAATATTAATTATTAAAAATGTAATACAATAAAAAATAATATAAAAAATTACCAATATAAAAAGTGAAAAATATAAATAATTAGTATTAAAAAATTAATAGTATAAATAATTTATAATAGTACAAAAATTATTAATAATAATAAAAAAAAATTTTTATTCTAGACAAAATTCTATTTTTTTTCCCACCGTGCAGAGGTAATTAATCCGCGAAATTGATAAATCGCTCGTTGCGTAAAACAGTGTAAAGAAGACTGACGTTAATTTTTGCTTCGAAAATTGGAATAAGTAGCTGATCTTTCCTGCTGTGAAACTCTTGTATGCGGCGCATCAAGTATTACAGATTAAATTAACTAGACGGAGGAAAATTGAAAAATCCGTTAAAGCGAAGCAAAAGGATGAGGAAAACGCAGTTGCGAACAGGGGAGGGTAGAGAGAGAGAGAGAGAGAGAGAAAAAAAAAAGAAGAGTAAAAGAGAGAGAGAAAAAAAAGCAAAAGCTTGCCGTGGCGCTCTACGAAAACTCGTTTAGCAAGATGAAAGACCTGCTAACGACTTATTTTCGATAAGGAAAAGTTAAGGTACTTTTCTATACTTTTTCTTCGCCAGTTCCCCCTTTATATATACCATCTAACAAATTTTTCATATGTTACATTAGGTTCTCTCTCTCTCACTCTCTCTGAATTTCCAACACACACCACAAAGCGCAAATATAAATTCAAAATAAATCAGAGATCAAAGAAAACTAATTCAAATGCAAAAATTCAATGTATTTACGATATAAATAATTTCTTTCAATAATTATTATTTTTTAAAATTTTTAGTAATTTAATTAAACGAAAAAAATTTTTTTAACTCTACAGTTTGAGTAGAGAAAAATGATATATTTTTTTTATTATTGTATATTAATTAACTTTTTTTTTTTTTTTTTTTTTGAGGAAAATGTAATGGATTATATATTCGTGAAGCGCACAGCTATATTGAGTTATCGAAATCGAGGAATAATCAAATGAAAGCATTTCACTCCCAACCCTGATGAGCGTCTTAACGAAGTTCCCCAAATTATCAGCAATTATCGAACTTTCGACGTAATCCTATTATCAGGGTTGAAGTTGGAAAAGGCGTTCGTAAATGCATTTTCTTCCAGGGCTCGAGCAGCCCATCATCGGGAATTCCTGAGTGGCGCGGCCAATAAGACGTGCATGAATCTCGAAAAAAAAAAAAAAATGAAGAAAAAGAAAAAAAAATGTAAATGATTTCAATCTACGAGACACGCCTTTTTCCAATTTCACTTTTAAATAAAGACGCGAATGTTTTTTTTTTGTTTTATATATAGGAATGATATATGATAACAACAATCAATGATAAGGCATTGAAAAATATTCAAAAGTATTTGAAATATTCTAAAGTATCTGGAAAATATCCAAAAATATATCTCATATATCAAAAAGTTTTTCAATTTTAATAATTATTTAAATATCCAAAAGTATTTGAAATGTCCAAAAATATCTGACATATCCAGAAGTATTCAAAATATTCAAAAATATCGGAAATATCATTCGAAATATACAAAAGTATCTAAAATATCCAAAAATATCATATATATCCAAAATATTAATTACCAGAAGTATTCAAAATATCCAAAAGTATTTAGAATAACGAAGAGTGTCTGATATATCCAAAAATATATCAGAAGTATTTTAAATATCCAAAATTATCTAAAATATCCAAAAATATATGATACATCCAGAAGTATTCGAAATATCCAAGAATATCTTATACATCCAAAAGTATTCCAAATGTCCGAAAGTATCTTAAATATCCAAAAGTATTCGAACTATCAAAAAGAATCTCAAAGATCCAAAAATATAATACATATTAAAAATATTAATTATCCAGAAGTTTTCAAAATATCCAAAAGTATTCGGAATAACCAAGAGTATCTAATATATCCAAAAGTATATCAGAAATATTTTAAATATCCAAAATTATCTGAAATATCTAAGAATATCTGATACATCCAAAAGTATTCGAAATATCCAAGAATGTTTAATACATCCAAAAGTATTCCAAATATCCGAAAATATAATATGCATCCAAAAGTATATTTATTATCCGGAAGTATTCGAAATATCCAAAAGTATATTTGAAATGTCCAAAAATATCTGATATATCCAGAAGTATTCAAAATATTCAAAAATATCTTAAATATCCAGAAGTAATCGAAATATTCAAAAGTATCTAAAATATCCAAAAATATCATATATATCCATAATATTAATTATCTAGAAGTATTCAAAATATCTAAAAGTATTCGGAATAACAAAGAGTATCGGATATATCGAAAAGTATATCAGAAATATTTTAAATATCCAAAATTATCGGAAATATCTAAGAATATCTTATACATCCAGAAGTATTCGAAATATCCAAGAATATCTTATACATCCAAAAGTATTACAAATATCCGAAAGTGTCTTAAATATCCAGAACTATTCGAACTATCCAAAAGTATCTCAAATATTCAAAAATATAATATGTATCCAAAAGTATATTTATTATCCGGAAGTATTCAAAATATCCAAAAGTATCAGATATATACAAAAATATATTTAATATCAAGAATTATTCAAAATATCCAAAAGTATTTGAAATATCCAAAAGTATTCGAAATATCCAAAAGTATCTGAATTACTAAAAAAATATCTGAATCTAATAATGGAGCATTTTTAAAATATTCAAATAATTATCTGGTATTATTATTAGTATTATTTCAATTTGTGAAAGGGGGAAATTTTGATTGAAAAAAATGACAATAACGACTCGAGAGATTGTAAAAAAAATAGGTTGATTTAATTTCATATTGAAACAATTTAAAGCGGTTAAAATCCCTAGAACAAGAGCTTGATAGATTTGAAACGTTGTCTAGCGTTTGTGTGCCGGTAAAATTGAATTGTTCGCATCAAGGGATAATACTGCAACAGAGTATGAGATCAGCAAAACTTTTCTTTCATATCTATAATTAACTTTCCGCACCATGGGATGCCACCCCTCGTTTATATATATATATATATATATATATATATATATATATTCGACTTGAAATTCCTTAATATTTTTTCAATGGACTATAACGATTTCCGCAATTTTCATTTTATTTTTTTTTCCTTTCTTTATCTTATCAATTTTTATCGTTGTCTTTTTTTAATATATATATACATATAGGACAGAAACGACGAAATGTCACTATATACGGAAATAAAATACAAGGAAAATAAATATTTTAAAAATATTATTTACAATATACTATTATGTAGTTATATATATATATATATATTTATATAAATATAATACTTATTGTGGATACTTTTGAATAATTCAAATACTTTTGGATATTTGTAATATATCACGAGTACCTTTGGATAACACCGAATACTTTTTATAATAATTTAAATAAATTTGGATTCTTTTGATAAAGTCAAATAGTTTTAGAAATTTTTAATACTTTCAATACCTTGTAAATATAATTACTGAATGCATATTTTATACTATTTTTTGAAGGATTTCAAATACTTTGGAGAATTTAAAATACTTTTCCGATTATTTTAAATACTTTTTAGATATTTTAAATATAGTCAAATAGTTTTAGAAATTTTAAATTTACTTTAAATATACCTTGTAAATAATTTTAAATACTTTTTGGATATTTTATACTGTTTTTTTTTGGAGTATTTAAAATACTTTTCGAAAATTTCAAATACTTTTTGGTTATTTCAAATACTTTTTGGTTATTGCAAATACTTTTTGATTATTTCAAATAATTTTTTGGATATTTTAATAGAAATTCAAATAGTCACAAATATCATATATGAAAAATTTTAAATACTTTAAATACTTTTCTAAATTATAAATCTAATAAAAATTATAATTAATTTAAAAAAAAAATTTGTAATTCACAGTCATTTAACAGCAAAAAATAGCAATGATGCGTGAATTAAGATTCCATTTTGATTTTTTTTTTCATCACAGACCACACAATGATTTGAAGACAGTTTATATATATATATATCTTCTTTCAAGTTTCTATTCAAAGTCGTTTACGGTATATAACGATATTCGCCTAATTGGGCCCACCACATGCTGCCCTATTATACAAGGTGTCAAAATACTTTATTTTTTGCTCTCTCAACCCTCCTCCCTCTCTTCTCTTATATATATATATATATATATATATATATATATATATAACCCGGTAGGCCTAAAACCAATGTCCTTAGAGGTATATAAACTATAACAAAGATACAAAAGTACTTGTATCTCAAAGCGACCGACCGAAAAAAAATGTGGTGTGTATTCACAATGGGAATTGTTGTCCAAGCAACAAATTCAAGTACGACGATCTTTTCTCTCTCTCTCTCTCTCTTTTCTCTCTCTCTCTGTGTACGCGCGCTCATGTCTCTATTCCAAAAAGGGATTGTAAACGTGTGAACCGAGAAAGGAAATAATCTCCTATGTATATATATATATATATATATTGTCAGTGGATTTTACAGAATATAATACGTGAGGTGTGATATAGAAACATTTCTTCATTCTTTAATGCAATTTCTTAAACTAAAATCGTTTAGGTGTGAATTGGGGACCTAGAAAATAGTGTAATCATGTACTTTTTTTTTACTTTTTCTTCAAAAAAAAGGGTGAACAATATTTTTTATTAAATATATTAAGTAAATAAGTTAATAATAATTCGTATTGAATAAATGAATTACCATTATTTTAAAAATTATCCGAATATTAGATATACTTTTTGGTTTTTGGATTCTAAATATATTTTTTTATTTAATTTTACACGAAAAAACTTTTTTATCTCAAAAAGCGATATATTTTTTTCTAGAATAGCGAAAACTTTGGCTATTTTAATGAAACATATATTACTGTTTCAGTGAAACTTATCGCTGTTCCAGGTAAATATTTTTTTTCTATAGTTGTAATTCTTAGTTTACTTTATATTTAACTACACTGAGAGAAACGATTAGTTGCGATTACCATTTAGTTAGTAAGTTATAACTAATTAAATATAGTTATTCCAATAAAACTAATTAGTTAAACCAACTGATAAAATAGTTATGCTAACCAATAAAAATAGTATAACCACAACTAATAAATTAGCAGCAGTATAATTTACTAACTATAAAAATGATCACCTCAAAAATAGTAACTCCATAACTAATCATTTATATTTGAGTCAATTAAATGATATTTGTTAAAATAATTATTATTTGAGTCAATTAAATGATATTTGTTAAAATAATTATTATTTGAGTCAATTAAATGATATTTGTTAAAATAATTATTATTTTTGGAGTCAATAAAATAATATTTATTTTAAATAAAAAAATTATTGATTCAAATATATTTTATTTAATTCAAATAAAAATTATTTGCTCCACTGTAAATTTGAGGATATCAATCAAATATTGGATCAAAATATAATTTTATAATTATGGATTCAAATATTGGTATATCAATTTGATCCAATATTCGATATTAATTTACATCAAGAAAACGCAGTTATTCAAGTATAAATATTTATTTGATAATAAGTAATCGATTATTTGAATCAAGTAATTTTTTTTCTTAAAAAGCAATATTTAAAAGCAATTATCCGAATTGAAGAATCTTCGAAATAAATGAAAGTCATTACTGCCAATTGGTAAAAAAAAAAAAAAAATGTTCTCTACACATATATATATATATATATAAAAACGAAGAAGATAAAAATAAATGAGATGAGACGTCGGACTAGAGAAAAAATGGCCGACATCGGCTTTGAATTAGCCAACTAGGGGTCGAAGCCTGGAGACGGAGATGGAGAAACGTACTTAACGAACGGAGAAGTTCATTAAAAGCGAAAATGACGTTAGCCAACCTAAAATTACCCTCTCCTAATTTGAGCTCCGGCTTTTAGCTTCTGTAGTAGCCTCTCTAATATATATACATATACCTATATCCTTCAACTTCATCTTTCATACCTGTGTGTGCCCGACCTGTATTAAATAGCGCATCTATACCGCGAGATTGAGAGAAAGAGAGAGGGGGGGTGGGTGGGTAAGGGGGGGAAGTAAAAAAAAAGTAATTCATCGATAGGAAATAGATCTTCGTAAATTGGAAAAAAAAATTCTCATCCCATCTCCTCACGGGAGATTGTCTTTGCCAAACGATGAGAAATTCTCTCAGTTTCTCTTGTTCAATGCGCGCCACTATATATAGGCTTTATAATAGTAATCGCTTATATTGGCGGCTACGTAAATTATCTATCTGATTATATTGAAATTTCATTATTCTCACTGCCGTTAAAAAAAAAAAAAAAAAAATTCTTATACCAGAGGTCAAAAAGTCACAATAATAAAAAAATTTTTTTGAACCAAACAATTTTTATTTGAACCAATAAAAAACAAATACAATTTAATTGATTCAAAAAAATTATTTTGTTCAAAAAAATTATGTGGTTCAAAAAAATTATTTGCGGTTCAAAAAAAAATTATTTGTTTCAAAAAAATATTTCATACAAATAAATATTTATTTTAAAATTAGTCAAATAATTGATTATTTGAATTTAATTGATTCAAAAAAAAAAAAAATTATTTGGTTCAAAAAAAATTTTTATTTAACAATAGTCAAGTAATTGATGTATTTGAATCATAAATATAAATTTTTGAAAATATTTTTCATTCTACTTTTTTACCTTTATATAGAAAAAATAAATAAATTTTTGAGATGATTTTATGAATTGCTCTTTATTTGCACTATTTTATTATTATTATCTATTGACGTAATATTTATCTCAAACAGATGGTGTTTGGTAAAAATAATAATATAATCGAAAAACCTTGAGTAGAGACTTCAAAAAAAAAAAAAAAATGATCTAAACTTATAATCACGACAAAACAAATAATAAGTCAGTGCAATTATCAATGGGGTAATGCGAAAAACTTGTAAAAAGAAAAAAAATATTAACAACTTATCTATATGTATACATATAAAATATCGAAAAATCGATCTGAGTAATACGAAACGAAATAAACGATAACCCTGAACAATATTATTATTATTCAAGATACATACAAAATTATTGCAATTTATATTGTTCTCTCTCTCTCTCTAATTTGCAATCATAAAATTATCGCCAACGTCATTTAAATCTCATTGTTGCTTGAAAAATTTATATACGCGAGAAGCCAACAATACAGAAATGCAACCGGTATACTTTGTGATATTTTTAAAACTTTTTATCGCAAAATTCCTCTTATAACAATATTAGATTGCGCAAAATTTGTTTTCCACCCTTTTGTTTTTCTGTATTCTTTTTTAAACATATTTTTATTTGTAAATAGAAATGAAAATATTCAAATAAAAATTTATTTTTTTTATTTACTTATTTATTTATTTATTTACTTATTTATTTATTTACTTATTTATTTATTTATAAAAAAAATAAATAAATATATTTCGTAATATTTAGTTAATATATTTAGTCATAAATTTTTTCATTGCCTTTTTTTCGCATATAATATTGAAATAGAGAAATAAAAAAAGTTTTTTGCGAAAAAATTTTTTTCCGTGATTCCCTAAACGAATAATATAAAATCAAAGTGTTTGCTATATGTGATTAAGAAAATAAAAATATTGTTAACCTCTTGATCGGAGTCATAAGATTATTAATACAGTAATCAGTCAGTTACATGACAACATTATCATAATGATTATGATAATAAGTATAGCTTCTTACGGTAATTCAAAATTTCTTATATATTATACAAACTCATTATCGCTCTCTTCAAGATTTTTGTCTCTCTCGAGAATAAAATTAAAATGAATAATAATTTTTGACAATTTTTTTTTTATATACAATTTTTTCAATAACAGAACAATATGAAAAATAAAGAAAACATAAAGAAAATAAAAAAAATATATATTAAAGGTATAGCCCCATTTATAAATTAATTAATTAATTTAAAAAAAATAGACTTTTTTATCTCCATTTACGTTTTAACTATTTTTAATTATATATTTTTCCTGGTCAAGATAACGGTAAAAACTTTTGTGATAAAAAATATTTTTGTTGTATTCACTGTATATGATCAGATTTCATAAAATAAATAAATAAATAAAATTTAACGTAATTTCAAATACCTGGTTTGTAAAATAAAGTTGAAAACAAAAAAAAAAAAAAATTCCCGACTATTTTTTTTAGTTAAAATTTATTCTTTTATATTATACAAATAAAACAGAAACTTAATTTTTTATATATACTAATAATTTTTGAGTGAAACTATAGTCATGAATTTTTTTTTTTAACTATATCAGACAAATAGATAGTAAAAGAGACGCAGATAAAAAAACAAATTTAGATAAAATTTTAGACAAAAATTTTATATATATTTGGATTATAAAGGAACCATGTATTAATCTTTCAAGAAACCTGAGATATACTTTTTTTTATTCAATCTAGAAATCAAAAATAATTTATTCTCCTTTTATCAATCCAATGAATAAATTACAGTATTTTTAATACGCACTTTAGTTAAAATATCTCGATTTAAAAAATTTTAAATGTTTTTTTTTTAGAACATATATGAAAAAAAAATTATACAAACAAAATTTGTTTCTCTGCAAATTTATATACAATATTATTTTCCCTGTTTTATAAATATTTATTTAATTAATATATTATTTTATTATTACTTAATTTAATAAATTATAGAATTTTAAATAATTATAATATAAAATAAAAAAATATTTTTTATTTATATTTATCAGTTACTATATTGAAAAAAATATTTTCCTGTATTTGATTAAAATAATTTAAATGAAAAATATAAAAAATAAAATATTTTTTTTTTGTAAATTTTTTATAATTGAAAAAAAATACTTTAACATAAATCAATAAAACAAAATAATTACATAGAAAAAAAAAAAGGAATGATGAAATTCTAATAAAATACGATCAGAAGCCACGCGCCATGAATAGTTTTTTAAATATTCGGAGAAATAAAACTATACGAGATTATAATTCATCGAGTTTATTGCATCAGTTATAAGATGCGTAAAAAGTTGACGAAACTTAGGAAATACATGATAATTCAAATAACACTTGTAATGACACAGTTTTTTTTCTGCGTATCAAAATAATTTAAAATTAAATAAATAATGGAGAGAGAGAGAGAGAGAGGAAAAAAATATCCGTAAAACAAAATTGTAAAATTCAATTATTAACGTAGAATAAAATGATTTTGCATTAAAAAAAAAAAAAAAAAAACAATCTAAGGTCATTCTACCTCATTCATTCATTCATTCATTTATTAATTCCATTCGATTGAAACTGTAGGTTATCCTTACATCATTATCAACGCAGAACCGTGACCCTTAAGTAGGCCAGACACGCGACTTATAAAAAAAAACATGACACAATTTATTAACAAGTGTATTGGGAAAATTTAAATACGTCAAAAATTGTTTTTTTTTCCTGTTAAAAAGAAAAATTATTTCTTTAACAATTTTATTATTTTCTTGGAATTATTTTTTTTCGATAAATTATTATGTTTAAAAAAATAAAATATTTTTTATCTTAAACCTATAGTTGTTTTAATTGTTAACATTTTTTCTTTTTAATTATTTTTTTAATATTTGCGATCATTTATTTGCTTCTGTATAAATGCTATGTAATTTTCTTATATAGATGATGTACAGAGAATATTAGAAATTTGCAAATTGTAATCGATATAAAAACAAAAATGATAATTTCTTTTTAATGTGCTTTGTGTACTGTATTTTTTTTAATCAACATTCGTTGAAAAAATAATTATCATAACAATTATTATGTCAGTATAAATTGAATTGTTTACTACTGCGTGAAATGAAAAACATTTTTACACGTCACATTTATTCATAGGCACGTCATTTCATTCAACGAAATAAAATATGTTACACATTATGTAGATATAAATATACGACCTTAAAAATTATATATTTAAAAAAAAACAATTACTCTCAACAATAACAAATAGAATTTTCATTAGGAAAATTGGCAATCAATTATTGTTTTTCTACGCTCACGAACAACAAATTATATAGAGTATTGTAAATTTATTTTGTTATTTTTTTTAAATAATTTTTCTAGGAAAACATATTTTTGCTTGTTTTAAGAGAAATCTCGGGGTATCATTCAACGGAAGACTAACAAGTATTGATTCTACTTAAACAAAATTATGAATAAAAATTTAAACAAGTTTTTTGGTGAAAAAATTATTTTGAAAAAAGTATTGTTCGACATAAACAAATTTTTATGTTCAAGAGAATCGAAACTAATGTTTATGTTATATAGAACATTGTCCAACATAAACAAAGTTTGTTCAACATAAACAAACGTTTGTACAACATAAACAAAAATTTGTCCAACATAAACAAAAGTTTGTCCAGCATAAACAAAAGTTTGTACAACATAAAGAAAAGTTTGTTCAACGCAAAAACAAAAGTTTGTCCAACTTAAACAAAATTTTTTCCAACATAAACAAAAATTTGTTCAACATATTCAAAAGTTTGTCCAACATAAACAAAAATTTGTCCAACATAAACAAAAGATTCTCCAACTTAAATAAATTTTTGCTCAACATAAACAATTGTTTATTGAAGTTAAACTAATGTTTATGTTATGTTTGACAGTGTTATACATAAACAAAAGTTTGTCCAACATAAACAAAAGATTGTCCAACATAAACAAAAAATTGTCCAACATAAACAAAAGATTGGCCAACTGAAATAAATTTTTGCTCAACATAAACAAATGTTTTTCGAAGATAAAGTAATGTTTATGTTATGTTTAATGGTGTTATACATATACATAAACAAAAGTTTGTCCAACATAAACAAAAATTTGTCCAACATTAACAAAAGTTTGTCCAACATAAACAAAAGTTTTTTCAACATAAACAAAAGTTTGTCGAACACAAACAAAAAATTCTCCAACTCAAATAAATTTTTTCTGAACATAAAAAAATGTTTATTGAAGTTAAACTAATGTTGATGTTATGTTTAATGGTGTTATACATATATACATAAACAAAAGTTTGTCCAACATAAACAAAATATTGTCCAACATAAACAAAATATTGATCAACTGAAATAAATGTTTGCTCAGCATAAACAAATATTTTTCGAAGATAAACAAGAATACAACATAAACTAATGTTCAACATAAACAAATGTTTGTCCAACATAAACAAAAGTTTGTTCAACATAAACAAACGTTTGTACAACATAAACAAAAATTTGTCCAACATAAACAAAAGTTTGTCCAATATAAACAAAAGTTTGTCCAACATAAACAAAAAATTGTCCAACATAAACAAAAGATTGTCCAACTGAAATAAATTTTTGCTCAACATAAACAAATGTTTTTCGAAGATAAACTAATGTTTATGTTATGTTTAATGGTGTTATACATATACATAAACAAAAGTTTGTCCAACATAAACAAAAGATTGTCCAATTGAAATAAATTTTTGCTCAACATAAACAAATGTTTTTCGAAGATAAACATGAAAACAACATAAACTAATGTTTATGTTATGAACATTGTTATACATAAATAAGTTTGTTCAACATAAACAAATATTTTTTTGATGTTAATCAAAAATTTTCTCATATCATAAATTAAAAAGTTACAACAAAATATTTATTAACATAAACAAATGAAAAACAATTAAAATTAATTACCAAGTTGTACACGAAAAAAATATTTACTTGAAAGAGTGAAACATTTCATTATAGTAGCAAAAGTTTCAGGTAAATATTTTTTCCTTGTATTTAATTTTTGTTAGAAATTTTTTTTTTCAATTTACAATGAAAATAATATATATATATATATATTTTTAATCGGCGCAATTCAACAAACAGTACAAATTTTGTCTTTAAACAAATTTGTTTGCGCACTTTCAATTGAATTGTGATATTTTCTATATAATTTGTATTATATAAATTTTGCCACGTTTATTAGTTAAATTGTATCTTCAATCTGTATAAATATTAAACAAGTGGATGAAGGGTGAGAGAGAAAGAGAGAGAGAGAGAAAGGCAAAATGCTTGTAATTCATTTAGCCCAAACAAAAGCCATTATCGTTGATTTAACCATTTGACCTGTTTTATGGGAGGGAGAGGGGAGAAGTTAACCATATTATTTTATATTATATTAAAGTAATGTTAACTTGAAAATTGCTATATGAATTGGTGCTGATGAAACAAAAACTCTATATATTTTTGAGAGGGAGAAATTTAATGTATAACCATCAACAATTTATGCCGCAATGTTTTGTTTTGAATGTATATATATATATATATATATGTATACACATGTATAGTAACTTTATCTGACGCAACGAATGCCTTCGCTTAAATATAAAAGCCGTCGAAACCAAGCGGAGTGTCAGTATTGTCAAGTAGATGCCCTCGAAGTCAACCGCAATTTTTTTTTTTGCAATTTTTTGTTTTTGTTTGTGTTTTGTTTTCCAATAGTGAATAATATATTTCACGAATTTTTCGATAAATTTTTTTTTTTCTAAAGAAAAGAGAAGCAAAAAAATTTGCGTTAATTTTTAATAATTTTTTTTGTTTAATTAATAAATTTGAGTAGAAAAAAAGTGAGAGAAATTTTGGTATTTTTCTTATTTTTTTTTTTTTTCCTTTTTGTGGGGCGAAAGTGGGGAAAATTAGTTTCGTTACAATTTATTAGTCTTTTGTCTTGGGATCTTTTCATTTGAACACCAACGACAAAATGATAAAAGGCAAAGAAAAGTTTAAACTGGACTACGCTGAGTTTAAAACAGAAGTTGCTAAGCAAAGACGCTCAGCAGCCACGAGAGAATTAAGTAAGTGAAATGGACCAAAATTTTTCACAGGGAAATTACATCACTTTTTTTCTTAAAAAAAAAAAAAAAAAAATACGAATTTACAAATTTTCAATTTGTAAAAATAAATATAAAATAAAAAAAATATAAAAAAAATTCAATTATTGTAAATATTATTTAAATTTTTTACAATAATTACTCATTAGATAAAAAATGTCCTTACGATTATATCGCATTTTCAAAATGATAATTTATATTTGATAATTAATTGCTATTAAATTATTTTTAATTATCATCATTAAATTATTCCAATTACAATTGTAATTAAGGTTTTAAAGTATTCCATAATTATTTCGTGGAATAATAAACTTTTTTTTCAATTTTATTAATATTTCCCATTTTTTTTTAAATTAGTGGAAAAAATATTCAGTTTTTTTTTCTTTCTAAATTATTCCTTTTATAAAAAATTATTTACCTTTCTTAAATTGATAATGCAAATTTTTATTTGATAAAAAAAATTTTTTTAAATGAATTTTTTGAAATGAAATCGAATTCAAGAAACATTTACCGTTCGACACACTTGGTAGGTTAATAACCGGTTAAAATATCAAGTGATTGGAGAAAACGTGAATAAATTAACGCGCTGGCAAACGAAAAACCAGTTTTCTACACTCCTAGTTTATTATATAATTTATATTTGACGGAAATTAGTTTAAAAATTAAAAAAAAAAAAAAAAATTCTTTCAATTTCCTCTCCTTTTGTAATTTGTTGTATATATAATGGAATAATAATTTTATTATTAATTATGAATATATAATAATTATTCATTTGAGAAAATTCATTTGATTTTAGCAAAGATTGCTTACTCGGCACCTCATAGTGTAATTTCCTTAGCTGAGGGAATGCCAAATGAGGAAACTTTTCCATTTACGGAAATCACTGTCAAATTGAAAGATGGAGTGAAATTTACTCTTGATGGTGAAGATTTGGGTGCATCACTTCAATATATTCCAAGTCAAGGTTATCCACCATTATTAGAGGTTGGTAAAACAAAAAAAAAAAAAAATTTAAATAAAAAAAAATTTTTTAATAAAAAAAAAAAATAATTTTAAATAAAAAATTCTTTTTTCTGAAATTTTCTATTTTCAGATATTAAGAGATTTTCAAAGAAAAGCACATGCACCACCCCTATGGGAAAGTCGAGACATCGTGATAGTTGCCGGGGGTCAAGATGGACTCAGTAAATCGCTCGAAGCCATAATTGGTTACGGGGATCCAATTCTGGTTCAGGATCCGTTTTATCCTGGCGCTGAAGTTGTGGTAAATTTTTCCACCTAAATTCTCCTTATTTATATATATATAAAAAATGAAAATGATTTCTAAACTAATTTTTCCAAAATAATTTTCTTACTATCTTGAAATTTTTTTCTTTAAATAATTATATGTAGTAAACCTAATTTATTTTATCGCAAAATTAACCTTTTCCATTTGTTTCTTTCTTTTTTTTTGTGAATCACTTCCGGTAGTTTTTTTTTTGTTCTTTGTTTCTTCTTTTATTTATTTCTTCTTTTATTTGTTTATTTTCTTTATTTCTTCTTTTTTATTACTTCGTTAATTTTTAAGTTTTATGAAATTTTTTATTCTTCTTATTTCTTCTTTTATTTGTTTATTTTCTTTATTTCTTCTTTTTTATTACTTCGTTAATTTTTAAGTTTTATGAAATTTCTTATTCTTCTTTATTTTTTTATTTTTTATGCGTTTTTTAAAAATATTTTCCATGAAAAATTCCAATCGCGCCGAGAAGCGAACCCACGTCTATTATCTTTAGCCTGTTGACTACTTTACCATTTGAGCCAACGACTTATTTTAATTTCCAACTAATTTTTACAAATATCCGTAACACTTTTTTTAGGTTTCTAGTAACTTTTTTGCACTTTTTTTTTATCCCTTGCTTTTTTTTCTGGCTTCTTTTGAATAAAGGAGAAAATTAATTTAAAAAAAAAAAAAAATACAATTTAGATTGCACCTCACTATGCGGAATTGATTCCAATTCGTCAAGACGAATATGGAATTGAACCTGATTTTTTACGTGAAACATTAAGAGAGAGAGAATCGTCGGGGAAAAAAATGCCAAAAATGATGTACATTAATGCAACTGGCGCAAATCCTACAGGAACAGTTATACCATTGGAAAGGCGAAAGGAAATATACAGGATAGCCTGCGATTACAATTTCCTGATCCTTGACGATGATCCTTATCATTTTATGTACTTCACCGAGGCAAGTTTTATACATATGCGTATAAAAACAAAAAATTTTCTTATCGCAATAACAATTTTTATAAAATAATTTGTTTATAAAATAATTTGTTTATAAAATAATATTTTGAATATAAAATAATATTTTATGAATAAAATTTTTTTTTTTTTTGCAATTAAAATTTGCAGGAGGCGCCAAAATCATTTTTATCCTTGGACACAGAAGGAAGGGTTATTAGAATAGATTCATTCTCAAAAGTATTGAGTAGCGGTCTTAGAATAGGTGTGATAACAGCTGCAGCTCCTTTGGTAGCTAGTGTGGAATTACATATGCAAAGTAGTCATCTTCATGCGCCTACTTTATCGCAGGTATATATATATATCTATACGTCAAGGAAGTTACTTACGAAAATAATTATAATTATTTTCCCTCTCTCTCTATATATATATTTAAAATCCATTATCGCAATAGGAAAAATAAAATTAACCGTTTTTACACGTCACAAGACAATAATTATATATATTAATCATGACGATAATTATTATTTTTCAACAATAAAAAGCCGATAACCCCATATATTTTGTTTACAAAGAAAAAAGAATTTTTCTTTTTTAAAATTACAATTTTTTTTGAAATTTTACAAATTTTTTCTAAAAATGAAATTTATAATTAACAAAATTTTGTTTGAATTTAAATTTATTTTCAAATCAAAGTTTATTAATATATATATACATCTCATCACCCCGTGGCAGAAAAATCTAAATGCATCTTGAGGCGCGTGTCAATTTATCTTTTGCGCAGAAGCGTGAACAAATAAGTGATTATAATTATTATTAATGGTAATTGATAACGAGGAAATAATATTGAGAAAATTAATGATCGTTTCTTTTTTTTTCTATTTACTATAGGTGATACTATATCAATTACTCAAGATATGGGGATACGATAGAATGATGGAACATTTTCGAAGTATAAGATCCGTTTATAAAGAGCGTAGGGAAATTATGGTGTCACTTGCGGAAAAACATTTAAGTGGTTCGTAATTTATTTAAACATTAATTAATTCATTAATAATTAATTTAATTCATAATTAAATTAATTCATAATTAAATTAATTCATAATTAAATTACTTCATAATTAAATTAATTCATAATTAAATTAATTTCTAATTTAATTAATTCATAATTTAATTAATTCATAATTTAATTAATTGACTGATTAATGAATTGATTAATTAAAACAGTAAAAAGATACAATTACATTTATTACTAATATATAGAAAATAACGGAATTTTTATTTCATAAAATTTTTATTTAGAATTTAATTTAGTCAAATTATCAATTAAAGAATCCAAAGAATTGATTTCCATGAACCAAATATAATATATATTTGAGTTAAATAAACGTATATTTTGTCTCAGAGACTATTAAGTCCATTTATTTGGCGTAAAAAAAATTATTTATTTAAATCAAATAAAAATTTCTTTTAATCAAATAAAAATTTCTTTCCATCAAATAAAAATTTCTTTGAATTAAATAAATATTTATTTGGCTCTCGAGAAATTAAGAATAAAATTTTTTTTTAGGTTTAGCTGATTTTAATCGTCCGAGTGCTGGATTTTTCTTATGGATTAAAGTCCGTGGTATTAATGACACATGGAAAATGGTTATGCAAAGAGGAGTGACACACGGTGTCCTTATGGCTCCAGGAGCAGCATTTATGGCCGATCCTTCCAAACCTTGCAACGCCATCAGGGCGAGTTTTGCTAAAGCTTCATACAATGAAATGAATTTGGTACGTGTTTTATCATCTAAGTAATGAAATTTAATTTTTTTTTTTGTTAATTTTAATTAAAAATCAAATTTTTGTAATATTAAATTTTTTTATTAAATATTTAATTAAATTATTAATGTTTATTGAAAGTTTTAACTAAAATATATTTAATTAAAATTTTTTAACTAAATTACCAACTAAATTACCAACTAAACTTTAATAATAAATTTCATAAATAATTAAATATTAATAAAAAATAAAAAAAAAAAAATATTATACTTGAAATCAAATTTTACAAATTTTCAATAGAAAAAATAGAAATAAAATTAAATATTTTAATAGAAATTTAATAAGAAAATTCATATTAATAATATTTTCTTTTTCAGGCATTGGAAAGATTGGCAACGCTAATAAAAAATGAATTATCTTTAAATCAATTGATATTAAATGGTAATACGTGAAGAAAATTTATAAAAATACCGACTATAGTTACAAAAGGAGATGTACTTAGAAAGGATAAATTCACCTTTTATGGGGTGAAATTTTCCCTACAGTCGATAAATGCTTCCACGTGTGTTCACAATTACCGACAGTGGGTGAAAGAACGATGTGAATTTCGACATATTTTTCAAACGGTAATTAAATGATTAAAAAGTATTCTACACTATCGTTTATTGAAATTTAAATAAATAATCGATTTAATTTTGTTAATTAAAAATAAAAAAAAAAAAAAAATTGTAAATTATTTCCAAAACTATTGAATTTTTAAACAATTTTTAATTAAATATATTATTTTTCAATTAGAGAATTTGAATTTTGAATAGAAAAAACAATTATTAAATAATAAATTATTAATTTTGATTGTTTTAATGTTATTTAACTAATTTTATTTTTTTCAACTTGTTTTTATAATTTATTTGCAATATTTTTTCTCGTGACTACGACTATTTCATTTGTTAACAAAATTCGTTTATTTATAACAATAAATATATCAGATTATCAAAAATTACTTTTTGGAAATAAATAATTTTTAAAAATATTGTATTTAAGAAATCAAATTTGATTTTTAATTTGTAGAATTGAAAATTTTTTTTTTTTTATATAAAAACAATAATTATTTTAATACACGTTTTTATAATTAATGACACCGAATTACTGCCAACATATTATATATTCGTGTACTTTAAAATTGTATAACTTGACTTGACAAATAAAAATTGTCCAAAATATTTTTATTATTTTATTTAATATATGATCCTTTTTTTGACAATAAATATTTTCTTTTTTTTTTAATAATAATAATAAAATAAAATTTAGTGCGTTTTGAAAATATTTTTTTCTTGAATTTCGATTTGAAATGAAATTAAAAGAATTGAGCGTGCATGTATTTATATCAAAAGGAGTGTTTTCTATAGTGTTAGTGGTAGATAAAGAGAAGGAAGCATAGGGAAACTAGACTCTCTCACTTAAGGCTAAACATCTGAACTACCAATTAATTTAGCGGAATTAATTTAATCTGCCGCAATATAAGCAGACAAGATACGTTCTGCGACTATCTCAACGTTACTAGTGGCCTACTTTCTCTCTCTCTCTCTCTCTCTCTCTCTCTCTCTCTCTCTCTCTCTCTCTCTCTCTCTCTCTCTCTCTCTCTCTCTCTCTCTCTCTCTTTACTTTTTTTTTTCTTTGAAAAAATAAAATCGTAAAATAAGCAATTTCTTAAAATCCAATAAATTTATGTTACAATTCCTCAAGGTTTAAAAAAAAAGGAAACGATCATTTTTTTTTTTTTTTAATTGAAAAAAGTACTCTCTAAATCTGAATTAGTAAAAATTTTCAGTTTTACTAATTCATTAGTAAATTTTAACTACGTATTAGTTAAATTTAATTTACTGTTATTATTATTATTATTATTATTAGTATTATTATAAATATTAAATTTTACTAATTAATTCGTTTTTTTTGCTAATTCATTAGTAAATTTTAGCTAATTCGTAAAGAAAAATCAGTCTCATAAATTAGTTACAAAAATCTTTATCAGATTTAGAGAATTATTTGAAAAATTAATATTTTTAAAAAAAGAATAAAAAAAATTTTTTTTTAGCTTTATATTTGAGAAATTTTTTATTTCCCCCCCTTTCTTTTTAATTACAAAATTATTTTAAATATTAATTTATTTTTTTTTCCTCCTATACCGATAAAACAGATTGGAATAAACGAGGAATATTTAGTACACGCGAGAGTTTGTTGTCTTTCCGTAAATAGTGTGTCAGATTTAATGTTGTACGAATTTTAGGCGCGCCGGAAAAAAAGAGAGAGAGAAAAAAAAATAGGGAATCCTAAGTCTCGTTGAAGATATACTGTATATTAAAAGAAGTTTCAGAGAGGGGGCGGGTGGGGGAGGGTGTGATTTCCCAGTGAAAGAGGGTCGAACACACGACCGATCATACGAATGACCACATTTTCGTTCAACAGGGATTTTAGGAATAAACGCGGCAGTTTTCACACTTTTTCCTTCAAAGATGCGCGTCTTTATAAAAAAAAAAAAAAATAGTATCGGAAATATTACGTATTTGCAAAAATTGCAAAAAAAAAAAAAATTATTTGCAAAAAAAAAGAATTTTATTTTAAATTGTTATTCCTTTTTTTGGAAAATAGAAATATGTACCAAATTTCAGTACTCTCGGTCAAAATGGCTAGACTCTAGAAAACATCGATTATCAGTTACCCACTTGGAAATATTCCCCGGAAAGTGCCCCCTGGAGGTTCTATCAGAATTCCGCCGGAACTTCCAACGAAATGCCGTCCAAAGAATTTCCGATGGGATTCCGACGGAATTCTGACAGAATTCCGATTAATTTTTTTCAAAATTTTCCAACGTAATTCCATCGGAATTCCATCGAAGTTCCAAAGAATTTCCGATGGGATTCCGACGGAATTCCGACGGAATTAGGAATCTAAAAATTTTGAAAAAAATTAATCGGAATTCTGTCAGAATTCCGTCGGAATCCCATTGGAAATTCTTTGGACGGAATTTCGTTGGAAGTTCCGGCGGAATTTTGATAGAACCTCCAGGTGGCACTTTCCAGGGAATCTTTCCAAGTGGTTTAAATTTTTGCTGATAGTTCGTTAACAAAGTCATAAAAAAAAAATTCTGTAAATAAAAGAAAAGAATTTTTGTACCAAATTTCTGTTATCTAGGTCAAAATGGCTAAAATCTAAAAACCACGGTTGTTGGATAAATTTTTCAAACTATTTTCTAGACAAAATTTTCAAAAATAAATTACAATTTTGAAAATTCTGTAAATAGATAAAAATAGAAATATATACCAAATTTCAGTACTCTCGGTCAAAATTGCTAGACTCTAGAAAACATCGCTTATCAGTTAAATAGTTTCGATATTTCGTCCAAAAAAAAAAAAAAATTGAAATTTCGAAAATTAAGTAAAAAAAAAACAATTTTTGTCACAAAGAAAGTTATTAATTTTTTTTTTCATTGTTAAATCTGAGAGAATTTTTCAAGAAAAAATTGAGTAAAAATGTAGGTGTGTATGTATATAATATATATATAGATTGTGTTGAAGTTGAAAAGCAGAGTAAGAGAGAATGTGTATTTTCGCACACATGAAAATAATTTTTCAATGTGTGTGTGTATATATATAGAGCGAGGAACGGGCAAAACACAAGACACAGAATAGCGAGATAGTAACGGTGGTGGCGAGGTAGCGGCGTCACCACGGAAATCAAGAGTAATGCCAACACGAAACTGCACTACCCCTCGCCCCTGTGCCAAAACCCCCCATCCACACGATCCCTTCGAGCCACCCTTCGTCCCACCTCGACATTTCTCCGCCACCTACTACTACCGATCTCACTCTCTCCCCCGGGGAATAACCCCCTTTGCCAACCTGCCTATATATATATATATATATATATATATACTCTCTGAGACACAGGATCGCATGCCACTGCTATTGTGTTTGTATATGTTTGTTGAAATCTATATAATACTGATATCCTTTTGCCAAAGAGAAATAAAATAAAAAAAAATTATTTTTTTTGTAAATAAAGAAATTTTTTTTATTAATATTAGTAGATAAAGTCAGTTTTAGTCAGACAAATTTGTAGTTAAGGGATTTTTGTCTGACAAAATTGTTTTTTGAATCTTCTACTTTGAAATTAGTGATAAAAGGAAATTTTTAGTTCGACAAAATTGTTGAGAAGGTGCTGATATAATTTTATAAATCAGTGATAAAAGCAAGTTAAAGTCAGACAAAATTTATTTTAATTTACAACTAATTTTAAAAGTAGTAAACAAATTTTTTGGTCAGGCAAAAGTATACAAAAATTAGTAGTAGTATTTAGTAATTAGTAGTAATAATTAGTAGTAGTAATTAGTAGTAAAAGGAATTTTCAGTCAGACGAAACTGTCCATAAGATGGTAATAATTTTTATAAATATCAGTAGAAAAAACTAGTAATAGTTAGGACAAATTTTTTTTTAAATACCTAATTCCATGTAATAAAAATACTTAAATACTTTTTCAAAAAAAAAAAAATAGTAAAGAAATATTTTTGGTCAGGCATAAATTGTTTAGAAGGTGCTGATAATTTTTTAAATCAGTAGTAGAAGCAAGTTAATGTCAGACAAAATCTTTAAATTTACACACAATTTCAAAATAAGTATAGTAAAAACAAATTTGGTCAGTGAAAATTGGTAATTTTTACATTAGTAGTAAGAGGAATTTTTAGTCAGTCAAAACTGTCTATAAGGTGCAAATAATTTTTATAAATATCAACAAACTAGTAATAGTCAGACAAAATTTTTAATGTAACTAATTTGTAGTAATAAGAACACATAAAAAAAGTGGTATAATAATTTTTGGTCAGACAAAATTAAACAAAATTAATAATTTAAAAATTAGTAGTACAGGGAATTTATAGTCAGACAAACGGGGAAATTGAAATCTACATAGTACTAACATACATTCGCCTTATTAATACATAGAAATTAACCAAAAAAAAAACATTATTTTTTTGTAAATAAACAAATTTTATTATCAATATCAGTGGATAAAGTTAGTTTTAGTTAGATAGAATCGTAATAAAGGGATTTTTGTCTGACAAATCATTTTTAAATTTCCTACTTTGAAATCAGTGATAAAGGAAATTTTTAGATAGACAAAATTGTTTAGAAGGTACTATTAATTTTATAATTTAATTTTCAGTAGTTAAAACTAGTAATAGTCAGAAAAAACTTTAAAATAACTAATTGAAAGTGATGAAAGCACAAAAAACCCAAAAAAAGTAGTAAAAACATTTTTTGGTCAGGCAAAAATTGAAAAAATTAGTAATTTTAAAATTAGTAGTAAAGGTAATTTTTAGTCAGAAATAAGTAGTAAAAACCATTATTAGTCAGACCAAACTACAAAAAATAATTTCAATTTGAGTAGTAAAGGGAATTTTTAGTCAGACACAAATTTTTCAATCTATTAAAATTTTAGTGCAAGTAGTATAATACAGTGTAAGTCAGACTAAACATTTTTGTGAATATAGTAATAGTAAGAAAAATTCTCGTCAGGTTGGAAATATTCCAATTATTCGACATCAGTAGTAAAAAAAAAAGTTTTAGTTCTACTAAAATTGTTTATATTCTTATAATTTTATTATATAGTAGTAGTGGCACATTTCATCTCTATATTTTTAGCTGAATTTTTTATAGACGAATTTACTAACACATACAAAGGCATATTACAGCAAACTTCTTCAATACGCGCGAGGCACTTTTTTTCTCGTACAAAAAAAAGGTTCGTATTCTTTTTTCCTATATATACTTCCTTTTTTTCTCTTTCGACGCTTCTTTTGACTTTTTTTTTCTCTCTGTTTTCACGCGTCCAATGTCCCCTCTTTATACACCCCCAAAGACCTGTACTTTTCGTATATAGAGCCAACGGAAACAGAATTACGATCATTATATGCTTCTAGCGTAAAAATTTTACTCCACTCATTATCACTTAATGAGTGATTAGCGGTTTCTGGTCACCGTATTATCGTTTTATCCCAACACAGAGAAGAACAGAAATGAATGAGAGAGAGAGAGAGAGAAAAAAAGTAGGAACTAAAAATTTAAGGAAAAAAAACTTGGATAATATATGAAAAACGTACTTTTATGTATATAATCATTTCAAGAAATTTATTAGGAGTGAAGAAAATTTTTTAGTCAGACTAAACGTGTTAAGGGACATTTTTAACGAGACAAAATATGAAATTTTTTTGTAAAAAACAAATGAAATTAGATTAAACTTTTTTGGGTATTAGTAGTAAAATACAGTTTCGCATAGACAAAATTTTTTATAATTGCGATCAATAGTAAAAGACTGTTTTAGCCAGACACAATTTTCTATTCGAAATTTATTATCAGTAGTAAAATCTGTCCCAGTCAGAAAAAAAATTTTCTATTTTTTGTGGCAGTGGATAAAAAAGTTTTGGACAGACAATTTTTTTAAAATTTTTGATGTCAGTAGTAAAAGTCAGTTTTGGTCAGACAAACTGTTCTATATTTGGTATTAGTAGTAAAAAATAGTTTCGGTCAGACAAAATTTTCTTTTTTTGCAAAAAGTTCTATTTTTGATGGCAGTAGTAAAAATAAAATTTGGTCAGACAAAACTATTTCTTGTGGCAGTAGTAAAAGCCAATTCAGTCAGACAGAATTTTCTTTTTTTCCAAAAAGTTCTATTTTTGATGGCAGTAGTAAAAATAAAATTTGGTCAGACAAAATTATTTCTTGTGGCAGTAGTAAAAGCCAATTCAATCAGACAGATTTTTGCATTTTTTGTATCAGTAGAAAAAGAGTTTCGGTCAGACAAAATTATTTCTTGTGGCAGTAGTAAAATACAGTTTTGATCAGAAAAAACTATCGGAATTTGATATCAGTAGAAAAAACAGTTTCAGTCAGGCAACAATTTCTATTTTTTTTATGTCAGTGGTAAAAACTAGTTACACTTAGACAAAATTTTTTATTTTTGATGACAGTAGTAAAAATAAAGTTTGGTCAGACAAAACTATATAGAAATTCGGTATCAGTAGTAAAAGCCAATTCGATCAGACAGATTTTTGTATTTTTTGTGTCAGTAGAAATAAAACAGTTTCGGTAAGACAAAATTTTCTTTTTTTGCAAAAAGTTCTATTTTTGATGGCAGTAGTAAAAATAAAATTTGGTCAGACAAAACTATTTCTTGTGGCAGTAGTAAAACCCAATTCAGTCAGACAGAATTTTCTTTTTTTCCAAAAAGTTCTATTTTTGATGGCAGTAGTAAAAATAAAATTTGGTCAGACAAAATTATTTCTTGTGGCAGTAGTAAAAGCCAATTCAATCAGACAGATTTTTGCATTTTTTGTATCAGTAGAAAAAGAGTTTCGGTCAGACAAAATTATTTCTTGTGGCAGTAGTAAAATACAGTTTTGATCAGAAAAAACTATCGGAATTTGATATCAGTAGAAAAAACAGTTTCAGTCAGGCAACAATTTCTATTTTTTTTATGTCAGTGGTAAAAACTAGTTACACTTAGACAAAATTTTTTATTTTTGATGACAGTAGTAAAAATAAAGTTTGGTCAGACAAAACTATATAGAAATTCGGTATCAGTAGTAAAAGCCAATTCGATCAGACAGATTTTTGTATTTTTTGTGTCAGTAGAAATAAAACAGTTTCGGTCAGACAAAACTATTTCTTGTGGCAGTAGTAAAAAACAATTTTGGTCAGAAAAAACTATCGAAATTTGATGTCATTAGGAAAAACAGTTTCAGTCAAATAAAACATTCTATTTTTGTTATAAGTAGTAAAAAACTGTTTTAGTCATACAACAATTTCTATTTTTTGATGTTAGTGGTAAAAACTGCTTACAGTCAGACAAAATTTTTTATTTTCGATAGCAGTAGTAAAAATAACGTTCGGTCAGACAAAACAATAGTAGTTCGCTATTAGTAGTAAAAAACAGTTCCGGTCAGACATTTCTAGTTCTAAAAATTTCTAAAATGTTCCAAAACTAAAAAAAAATTCCCTATACTTTAAATTAAAAATTTATATATCTACAATTTTAAAAATTAACAAAGCAATAATAATTTTCAAAAAAATATTTATATATATATATAAAAAACAATGATTGTAAGTTACAGTTATCCTTGAAACAGTATAACTAGAAAATTGGAAAAATTCTTTTGTCGTAAATTTGATAAATTTACGACGAATTAAGGAAGAAGGTCTTATATTAAAGTCTTAGAGAGAGAAAAAGAGAGAGAGAGAGAGAGAGAGAGAGAGATGTCTCTCTTTCTTTTTTGCTTTCTTTATTTTTTCCTTTTTTTTTACAGCCAGATATAAAAAAAGCGTTTGACAAAAGACAATCGAAAAATCCGTCGCATTATCGAATGCGGGACAGTGCAAGCACAATATTGCTCGCGATTGCCCAGTAAATATTGCTAGCGGGGGTTTTTGTTGTCGGCTTCAGCAGCCCGTAAACCAAGACATTAAATTTTATAATATTGCGCTCCCTTGCCTCTATATAGAATGTTGCCAACCATTTCTGACTCTCTCTCTCTCTTTCTCTTTCGTCTCTCTTTCTCTCTCATGTACAAACCCACGCAAGCCCGTCGCGCTTTTATTGGCTATTTACAGAGAAAATGGCCTCTAAATTAACTCTAGACTGTCGGATCACTATTTCTGTATCGAACAGCGGTATAAAAGTTTTGCTTTTTTCTGTTATATATATATATACAACAACGGGGAATTCAAAGCGATAATTTAAAATCTTATCAATTCGTCTCTTTGTCTCCATTATTTTTTTTGTAAATTATTATTGATTTTTTTAAGTTGAGAAATTAATTTTGTTTTTAATTTAAAAAAAACCGTTCTCGCCTTTATTTGCATTATAATAAATATTACCTTATTAATTCGTACACTGTGAACAAATTTATTTGATTCAAAGAAACAATTACTTGACAATCAAATAAATATTCACTTGAATTAAATAAATTAAATTAAATATAATTAATTATTATTATTAATTAATTATTAAATTAAATAAACTGTACTTAGACCAATAATATTTTTTATTTAAAACAAATACCATTTAATTCACTTAAATAATAATTATTTAATACAAATAAATATTTATTTGATACACGGGAAAAAAAAAAATCTATCTGAAACAGAGATATTTGTTTTTCTAAAATAGCGAAAACTATTTTATAAGGGAAACCAATATGATAATAATTTTTAAGTGTAATTTTTTTGAAATATTATTTTAGAACCACTTAAGAATTCGAAATTAGTTTTAAAATTCTGTGAAACAAATTTTTCTAAAACTAAAACTGCGAAACGTTTTGTAGCAAAAGTTTTACTTGTTCTACACTCACAGAAAAAAGATATGTTTGAACCAAATGTACCATTTTTTTTTTTTTTATATTTACCCAATTTTTTGGTTAGTTCAAACAAAATTTGTTTAAATATTTATTTGATCTAAATAACTGTTTGGTTTATTTTAATAAATTTTTTAAACAAAGAAAAAATTTTATTAAGCTAAATAAACGTTTGGTTTATGTAACCAATGGTTTGGTTAACTGTATATCAATGCATATTTATTTTGTTTGATTTAACCAAAATTTGGTTGCTTTAAACGAATTTTTTTCTGAATGTAATTAAATCTATTGTTATTCTTGTGAAAACTTTCGCTGTTTCAGGTATAAATATTTTTTTCCATGTAATATTTAATTTATAGAAGAAATAATAATAATAATAATTTTTGAAATGTAAATTTTTTTGTTTAAGCCAAGATAATATTAGTAGATAATAAAATAATAATAAATAAAATAATAATAATAATAATAATAATAATAATAATAATAATAATAATAATAATAATAATAATAATCATGATAATAATAATCATGATAATAATAATAATAAAAATAATAATAATAATAATAAAATAAAGGCATTTGCTGTACGATCAGTGACACGTTGTACACAGCATCTTTTATAAACGCGAAACATTTATAGTATCACATATTGGCATTATTTAAAAATAGAATCATAACCATTTCTAATAGAATTAATTTTGTCAGTCTCAAAAATCCAACACCCTTACTTTTCTCTCTCTCTCTCTCTCACTTTTTTTTCTATTTATAAAATCTGACAGTTTTAATAAGTGTTTAATAATATCAACATTAAAATTGATAAATAAGTATTTATCCCATACATTGCAGGGGGATATATTAGAGCAAATAAAAAAAAGCGATCGGAACGATTGGAATATATATATATATATATATCTATGTGAGCTTCTTTATTTATTAATACTGAATACCTGGGCTGTTATTCTATTCAGGTCGAGATCCTGTGTTTAATTTTGGAAACTTATATATGTATATATGTAACTATGTTTCAAAGTGGGAATACAAAAAAAAAGTGCATCTATGTAAGATATATATATATATATATATATATATATATATATATATATATATATATATATATTTATATAGAGAAGTTTGTGTTAATTTTGAAAGACGAATATCGGTACTGACAGGTCGGTGCCAAATAAATTTCATATCTCAATTAGTTTTGAGACACGTGCCGACACGTGTTTGTTCGATTACACACGCGAGAATGCAACGTCGTTTCGATGGGCGTAATTCATACACACACACATATATATATATATACAAATAAAGGGCAAACAATTTAAGTATTGCTCGATTGAGGCCTTTGCGAAAATATAGTATGGACCAGTCTATTTAAATATCAAAACGGGCGGAACAAAATGTTATTATTATTGATTGTCCCATTTGAGGAATTTTTTTTCACACATCAAAAGAGAAAAAATTTATTCTCAATATATTGGAGAATATATTTTTTGTTTTATAATTTATTAATAGAATAATATTAAATAAATAAACAAAAAAATAATAATCTCAATTTAAATATATGTTTTTGTTTACTATTTTTTTTATTATTTATAAAAATTTTTAAATTTCTAAATTATTATTTATTTTATTAATTAATGAATTAACTTGATTTAGCAAAACGACCAGATACAGGTAATTTTTTTTTTGGTCCTAGTTTAAAAAAATGTTGGATTTTTTTGTGGGTCAAAAAAAAAAGTTGAATTTTGTTGGACGGTGTAGTATTTATATATAAATATTTTTATGTAAAATGTATTTTTAAATTAAGAACGTATTTATATTTTAGATGTAAAATATAATAAATTTAAAAATAATATTTGCATTTTAATGTTTTCTAAAATAAGTATAAGGAATTTATTCTTAATTTCATATAAATATACTATTATTAATATAAAATAAAAGTATAAAGTGATAAAATTATTAGAAATTTTTTTTTGTTAAATTCTCGATCCAAATAAATGCTGATAAATATTTCTTGACAATAAGAAAATAATTTTAATCGGTTTAAAGAAATAATTTCAATAAAATAAAATCAGAAAAAATAATTTTCATTTTTTTTTTTTTTTAGAGAAATATTTCTCATTTGAAAAGATGTGGGTTAAAGAAAAAATTCCTTTTTGCAAAGAAATATTCTCATCCAATTCTCATCCAAAAATTCTTTAATAGAAAAAAAAATTTCTTGGTGAAAAAAAGATTTTAGCTAAAAAAAAAAAGATTCTTATACTTTTTTTTCGAAAATCTTAAATAAAAGAATTGCACAGATAACAATGTTATGAAATACGAAAAAAAAAATTTGAAAAAACTGCTTGCGAAATAATAAAGAAGATTTGAAAAAAGTGGAGACAAATGAAATGGAAAAGAAGCTACAGTAATATGAAATATTCATACGCCACGCACTCGAGAACAACAAGGAAAAAAAAAAGGGAAGGTATATTGAATTGCTAATAGAAGCCAAGTTGGAACTTTTCATTTCTCTCTAGTGAACACTAAATTGAAATCAAATAATAATAAAAAAAGAATGCTTAAATGAAAGAAAAGGCTTGCGGAACAAAATTTAATAAAAGTATTGTTATAGATTATTATTACTATTATTATTATTATTATTATTATTATTATTATTATTATTATTATTATTATTATTATTTAACATAACATAACTAAAATTGTATTATTTATTTTTTAATAATAAATTATAATAAATTTATTTTAATTTTAATTTCATTTTATGATAAATAAATAAATTTATTATTTTATTAATTTTTGTTAATTTTGATATAATAAGGTTTGAAAAATTTGCAAAATATGAAAAAATTTTAAATGATAAAATAATGAAAGGTCAATAAGTTAGCCGCAAAAGTCATTTTTAGGTGGTAAAAGATTACAAGGACATATGTTTGTACATTATAGTAATATATACATAGTTTCTTTGGCCGTCGTACAACATATTAACAGCTTAGCCCATAAGCCTTTTATATTACATTTTTCCCTCTATGGGGTCTTCTAATCCAATGGGGCGACCTACCCACGATACAAAAGGGGCACTAAAAAGGCCGACGATATCGATACTTTTACTTTATTCCTTCCGCCTCTCTCTCTCTCTCTCTCTCTCTCTCTCTCTCTCTCTCTCTCTCTCTCTCTCTCTCTTTCTCTCGCCAAGATACTGAGATATTAAATTAAAATTCTCTATTCCCATTATCATCAAACATATATAACTACTTTAAATAGCTAATTAGGAAAATTTAATTACAAATTAATTTTTTAATAAAATTGTAAATTTTATTATTTAAAAAAATTTTTTTAACGTCAAATCTGCTGATTATTATTATGGGCAATTAGTGTAATAAGTTTAAACCTTCGTACACTTTAAAAGGGTGTTTGTAATAAAAAAATTAATCTTTCGAAATTTTCCTGAAAAACGCAAATTAATGTAGTTAAGAAAGTAACTACTTTTTTGCAAAATTTTAAGTGATCGCGGTTTTCAGAATTTCCAACACTCCGGAAATTAAAAAGGAAAAATTTTTACTAAAATAAAATAAAGAAATTTAAAAATAATAAAAAAAAGATTTTTTCGTTCGCGAACTAAAAAATTCCGAGCACTCCCGAAACTAATTACTACCATTTTTTATTGTTCTAGGGGATAAAAGGGTTGAATTTTATGGAGTCTAACCCTTTCTGCCCCATTTTCCATTGTTTTAGGGGATTAACGGGTTGAAAACAATGGAAAATGGAGTAAAATTCAAAATTTTTGAAAAATACTCCATTTTCCATTGTTTTTAACCCTTTAATCCCCTAAAACAATGGAAAATGGAGCAAAAAGGAATTAACTGCATAAAATGCTCTATTTTCCATTGTTTTAGGGGATCAAAGGGTTGAAAACAATGGAAAATGGAGCATTTTTCAAAAATTTCGAATTTTACTCCATTTTCCATTGTTTTCCACCGTTTAATCCTCTCAAACCATGGAAAATGGAGCATTTTATAAATTTCAACCCTTTTTGCTCCAATTACCATTGTTTTAGGTGATTAAAGGGTTGAAAAGAATGGAAAACGGAGCATTTTTCAAAAACTTTGAATTTTCCTCAATTTTCCATTGTTCTCAACCCTTTTAATCCCCTCAAACAATAAGAAAGAAAGCAAAAAGGGTTAAAATTTTTGAAAAATGCTCCATTTTCCATTGTTTTCAACCCTTTAATCCCGTAAAACAATGGGAAATGGAGCAAAAAGGGTTGAAATTTTCAAAATGCTCCATTTTCCATTGTTTTCAACCCTTTAATCCCCTAAAACAATAAGAAATAAAGCAAAAAGGGTTAAAATTTTCAAAATGCTCCATTTTCCATTGTTTTTGGGGATTAAATGGTTGAAAACAATGGAAAATGGAGCATTTTTCAAAAATTTCGAATTTTACTCCATTTTCCATTGTTCTCAATTACTACTATAAATTACTAGTACAATTACTTATATCTTTCTGTCCCGATCCTCTTAAAAGTGATAGGAAAAAACAGTAACAAATAAAAAATAGATAATAATTATAGATAATTTCCAATCGATTAATATTTCTCTTAAATAAAAAATATGCAAATTTTTCTTTTTTAAGTGATATATGATAAATTAAAAAAGTAAAATTAGACATCAATTATACGATTTATTGTTGAGTGGGAAAATCGTATATTGATCGTAAATACAAACACTAACACACATACATACACAGACAAATAAACACACACATTTAGCAAATGTGGTCGATGATCTTTCCGAGATAATTTATGTACAATATATACATCAGGGTGTAGCATTGGGCTTTTGGGCGAGCGTAAGTCACGCGTTTGAAGGATGACTTCACATTGCGTGCATGTTTCCGGACAAACAAAACACAGAGAGAAGCTAAACCCTCCATAGAGAGAGAAAAAAAAAAGATAAAGAGTTGGGCGCACTCTGTCAACAATTTTTTATTTTCCCTTTAGACAGTGAAAATTTTGTCCCTATTGTTAATCTATCACGTGAATAGGAATTTTTGACAATTTATTTAACACCAAAAAAGAGTCGGTAAGTCATGCCTCTTAATTGGAACTTCGATCAAGAGATGTTCATGAGAGTCAAAAAAAAAAGAGAGAGAGAGAGAAAGGAAAAAGGATTGTGCCCGTAAAATGTATTTTACATATATCAACCCCTTTTTTTGGATTATTAGAAAATTTTAACGCGTCACGAAATAGTACGAGGTGAAAAAAAATATAGATAAATAAATTAGGTGAAATATTTTTGCTTTTTTTTCAAAAATTCCATGTTTGATCTTTTAATAATTATATAATAAAAATTTATTTTTCAATTAAGAAAATATTTTCAAAATTTGAATTCTTTGTTATTTAAACTAAAAAAAAATTATTTAAACCAAATATGTATTTTTTTACTTGGTATTGATATTTTTTATTAATTTTTAAATTAAAGAAAAAAAAAAGATTTTTAAATTATTTTTTACTTTAAATTTACACCGAAAAAAATAAAATCTTAAAATGAGAAGAAAATTCCTCTCAACATTTACTTTTACATTTTATTTTCAATATATGAATATTCATTTAAAAAAATAGAGGATTCTTTTTTTTTCATTTAAGAACATTTTGCTTAGATGATTATACTTTTAATCTTTTTTTTTCGATTGAAAGTATTCTTTTTCAATTGAGATTTTTTTTCTATATATAATTGAGATTATTCCTCTAGAAATATAGTTTTTTTTGTTTTTTTACGCACACCTTCAAACTGTTCGAAAACTGACTTCTATGTAAAGTAGAACTAACAAATTACATCTGTAATTTTGAAAATAATATTAATTACTTATAATCAATAATGTTATTATAATAATAATTATAATAATAATTATAATAATTATAATATTTTTTAAAATGCATAATTCTTTAATTTTTTGCCTAAAAAATATTTCTTGTAGTTTTCATTAATCAACAAATTATAAAAAAAAAAATATTTTTTAGACAAAAAATTAAAGAATTTTTATTTTAAAAAATTATTTCTTCAAAAATAATCGTTTATCATAAACGTTGCGTACTACAGCTTCGTAATAAATTAATATCAATGTGTTTAATCCCTATTCTTTCTATGATTAGAATTTTGTAATATTCCAGTTAGAATTAAATTTTTTCAGCATCATAATCTATAAATATTATTTTAAAAATATATTCATTTTTAAATAAATAAAAATAAGAATGAATTTTTCTCTTCCATATTTTTTTATTTGTAAATTACTTTTTCGATTTTTTGAAAGGAAGTAAATAAAAATTATTATGTAAATAATTGATAAACTTTTTCACTTGCATACTATATTCATTTTATTTTAAAAAATTAATCTAAGTTAAAAAAAGTATTTTTCATAAACTAAAAAATTTTAGTATTTTTATTAAATAGAAAATCGTGTTTTTGCCATGTATCCTTCTCTAAAATGATTTCTTTCCTATAAATAAATAAATCCAAGTTCTAAAGGATGAACTAACCTATATAATTTCTTCTAATTAAATAAAGAAGATTGACATTTTTAAACTTAACGTAGGATGAATATCTCTTTATTTGAGATTATTCCTTAACAAGATGAATATCTCTGTATTTGAGATTATTCCTCTCAAAAATATAGAAGAGGAAAATCCTCTCAATTAGATATGAATACTTTAGTGCTCATATATAAGAGGAAAAAATGCGTCAAAAGAAGAGGAATCCTCTAAAATTAAGAACTTATTTTTTTCGGTGTAAAATTTTTTTTTTTTTATATAGCTTAAGAAAAAGGGAATTTTATTTTCCAAAAAAAAAAAAGAAATAAAAAAAAAAAAATTTCTTTTGTTTGTTATCCGCGAATAATTAAATCCTCTATAAATCACAAGTTGCGATGATATAATGGCAGCGCATAAAAATGCAGGGTATTCCCTCTCGAGTCAGAGTCGTATATGCGAAAGTCGAGGCTTTGGAGACAGTGGAAGCGGTAATAAATCTTTAGTTCGGACTTAAGTTTCGGTGTAAATCTTGCCACGTTTTAGTCGTAAGTCCAGAGTTCATCCTACGGGATCAAGAATACTGTACTTGCAAGTGCAACGACATATATAGTTATATATACCAGTACACACTATATTCATAAACTATATATGTATATATATATATATATATATATATATATATATATAAACGTACATGTGACCAAAAGAAGTCCATAAGACGTTGATACTAAATCCACTTCTTGACGAATTTTAAAAATCGTCTCAACTCTTATACATATTGATGCGTTTTTCACAGACAGGGAAAAAAAAATTTTTTTTTTTCAGATACAAAAAAAATATTCGTCACAAAACTTTAGTTGAGACAAAATCTCATTGTATAAAAAAAAAAACAGTGACAGAAAAAATATTCTCAATTTGTAGCAATTTTTTAGTATTAGAAAAATCATTCTAATGAAATTGAAAACTTTTTTTATTTAATTCATATAATCGATTAATTGATTATTTGAATTAAATATTTAATTATTATTTGAGTCAATTAAATGGCATTTGTTTAAAATAGAAAAATAATTGGTCCAATTTAATACAAAAAAAAAATATATATATATACATGGTACAAGTAAATATTTATTTGATAATAGTTAAGTAACGGAAAGAAGTCTTACTAAATATTTACCATTGCTACTGATTTTTTAATTTATTTATTATTATTTATTATGTCTGACTAAAATCGATTTAATCTACTAAAATAAACGTCGACCATGTGGAAGGATTTTTTTTTTTTTTAAGGAAAATTTCCCGAAATTCTAATTAGGAAATTTTTCGGAAAATTCATATATATGGGAAATATAAATTATTGAATAGTCTGACTAAATATTTACTTTTACTACTGATTTTTTAATTTAGCAATTATGTCAACGTTAATATTTTGTATAAAATTAAAATTTCCTCTTCACTTGAAATTTTCAAAATTTTCATAATTTTTTTTTTTTAAATTAACAATAATAAAAATCTCTCTTAAATACATTTATATTAAAATGATCAAAAAAAAACATATTAATGAAATTATCAATATATATATATATATATATTATAATTGAATATTAATATAGAACGACTTGAATGAATTATTATCAATATAAATGATTGAAGAGACTTTATGCATCAGTTAAGAGAATTTATAAGAAATATATATATATATTTTTTTTTCTGAATTTAATAGAAATTGAACAGTTTCTAAAAGGATATCTATTTTTGCAAAAAAAAAGTATTTGCCATTATTTTTTACAAAAAAATAGAAGAAAAAAAAAATCTTTTTTCATCACGAAAGGAAACAAAAAAAAATCTCTATATATAAATCCAAGAAAAGTAATTGCTGATTGAGGTGATATGTTAGGATTGAAGGTATAAGATAGCGTTCCCTGTGAAATTATTCTGTCGAAAAAGGATTTTGTATTTATTTAATGTTTTTCATAGAATCGTAAAGATGAGCAAAAGTGAAGTGAGAAAGGCAAAAAAAAAGAAAAAGAGCAAAAAAAAAAAATAAATAAATAAAAGGAAAAGTAAGCGACGAAGAGGGAAATAGAGAAGGCGTGCAGCATGATTTAGATATCGTCTTTTTGTGGTAATCAATTTCCATTAGGAGAGTCTTGGTGCAACACCAGAGAGAGAATCGAGAGAGAAAGAGAGAGAAAGAGAGAGAGAGAGAAAACGAGAGATGAAGACTCTAGTGAGAAACATCGAAGGCAAGAAAGAGAGAAAAAGAGAACGAGAGAGAGAGAGAGAAAGGAGAGAAAAGGGAAATTTCAAAGAGGGTGTACTTTAATGAAGTCCTGCAGATTCGTATCTCTGAAAGTCGGAAGAAATTAAAAGCATAGAAATTAATGAGAATTTTTTTAAAACTACAGATTACTTTTCAATATTGAAAATAAAAATTTGTTTCCTATCGTTTTCCATTTATTTAATATAAAAAAAAAAACTCGAACGAAAATTATTTTCAAATTGATATTAGATAAAATCTTAATTAATAATAATTAATATAAATTACTATTATTATTATTATTATTATTATTAATATTATTATTAATAACCCAGATAAAACATATATTTGTTTTAGAGCCAAATAAATTTGATTTAAATTAAATAAAAAATTTATTCGCGCTAAATAAAATTTTATTTGTGCCAAATAAATTTTTTTTTATTTAATTGATATAAAAAAATTAATTGGCTCTGAGATATTATTATTATAATTATTATTTTATAATAAAAAAAAATAATATAAAATAGTTTTACTATTAAAAAAAATAATTATAATAATATTAAATTAAATTAAATATATAAATATATACCCGTGTGGAAAAGTGATGTGGGCCCCCAGCGGGGGCCCTTATGGATCGCCCTCATGCCATGAGGGCCGCATATGGATGATCCATAGGGGCCCCTCATGGAAACGACATGCTCATCGATGAGGGCGCCCGCATGGGCGATCCATGAGGGTGCCCCTACGGGCGCCCTTATGGGCCCTCACGTTTGCCCTCATCTTGCCCTCAAGTTTGCCATAATGTTTTTTAATCAATAATATTAATAATAAAAGTTAATTAATAATAAATAAGCTTAAGTTATGAATAAATAACGTATTTATTTAATAATTATTCAATTTTAAATTAAATTCTTACTCAAATTGAATTTATTAATTAACGTTCTAATTAATTAACTGTCGGATATAATTAAAAGTAATAATAAATTAATTAATTAAAAAATTAAAAAATATGTAATTTATGCATACTATTAACGGATATTTTCATTTTTCAATTAATTCATACATAGAATTAATGATTAAACGCAAACCTGAGAAATAAATAAATCTAACGCATGGGGGGAATCGAACCTACGACCTACGGACTATGAGTCTAACGCTTTACCAACTACGCTACGCACGCTACTTCAAAACGAATGCTAACTTCTTGATGCTATTTAAACTTCAAAAATACCTAACAAAGAAAAGTGCTTAACATCATTTAGTTAAAGTTAAGATATTAAATTATATTTTCCAATCAAATGCAATTTATAAAATATAATTAATTATATGCTTTATGATTATTATCATGAATCATCTCAGGTGAATTTTCAAAAAAAGTGTAAATATATTTTTATTAAAAACGCGTTTTTCGTTGTTCTGAATCATTGGAAACATTCATTTTTTGTTGACGAAAAAATATTTGATTTTTGGACTTAGAAAATTTTGCTAATTGATCATGAGGGCGATCCATGCGGGGCCTCTATGGTGCCCCTCATGGATTCGCCATAAGTGTGAGTGTTATTTTCAAAAAAAGTGAAAATATATTTTAATTAAAAACGCGTTTTTCATTGTTGTGAATCATTATAAACATTAATTTTTTGTTGACGAAAAAATATTTGAATTTTGGACTTAGAAAATTTTGCTAATCGATCATGAGGGCGATCCATGCGGGGCCCCTACGTTGCCCCTCATGGATTCGCCATAAGTGTGAGTGTTATTTTCAAAAAAGTGTAAATATATTTTTATTAAAAACGCGTTTTTCGTTGTTCTGAATCATTATAAACATTAATTTTTTGGTGATAAAAAAATATTTGATTTTTGGACTTAGAAAATTTTGCTAATCGATCATGAGGGCGATCCATGCGGGCCCCTACTGTGGCCCTCATCTATTTTGCCATAAGTGTGAGTGTTATTTTCAAAAAAGTGTAAATATATTTTTATTAAAAATGCGTTTTTCGTTGTTCTGAATCATTATAAACATTCATTTTTTGGTGATAAAAAAATATTTGATTTTTGGACTTAGAAAATTTTGCTAATCGATCATGAGGGCGATCCATGCGGGCCCCTACTGTGGCCCTCATCTATTTTGCCATAAGTGTGAGTGTTATTTTCAAAAAAGTGTAAATATATTTTTATTAAAAATGCGTTTTTCGTTGTTCTGAATCATTATAAACATTCATTTTTTGGTGATAAAAAAATATTTGATTTTTGGACTTAGAAAATTTTGCTAATCGATCATGAGGGCGATCCATGCGGGCCCCTACTGTGGCCCTCATCTATTTTGCCATAAGTGTGAGTGTTATTTTCAAAAAAGTGTAAATATATTTTTATTAAAAATGCGTTTTTCGTTGTTCTGAATCATTATAAACATTCATTTTTTGGTGATAAAAAAATATTTGATTTTTGGACTTAGAAAATTTTGCTAATCGATCATGAGGGCGATCCATGCGGGCCCCTACTGTGGCCCTCATCTATTTTGCCATAAGTGTGAGTGTTATTTTCAAAAAAGTGTAAATATATTTTTATTAAAAATGCGTTTTTCGTTGTTCTGAATCATTATAAACATTAATTTTTTGGTGATAAAAAAATATTTGATTTTTGGACTTAGAAAATTTTGCTAATCGATCATGAGGGCGATCCATGCGGGCCCCTACGGTGCCCCTCATGGATTCGCCATATGGATCAGCCCTCATGGGCCCCCGCCGGGGGCCCCGAACTCTTGAGGGCAAGATCGTGGCTTTTTCCACACGGGTATATATATATTTTTTTTAATTTCTTTATAAATTTTTTTAATTGTAATTATAAAATTGAAATAGATAAAAATAATATTTAAATTTTAACTTATCATCATTTTGGAAATATTTGTGTGCTACATAAAATTCAAATAAAAGTAAAATAATTTAATTAAGATTTTTATTCACTTAAAACTAAATTAACTTTCATTTATACGTCTAAAGTGAAAATTTTAATTTAATCAACTTCAATTTTACAGTTATTCACGAACTACTTTAATTACTCTAATTCGTTACTTTACATATACATATATATATATATATGATTTTTCTCAACGAAAATCAAAATTATTTCGAATTTTACTGAATTTTTAATAAAGTATATACGCGATAATGAAAGTGAAAATTTTTATTAGATAAAAATGTGAAATTTTTTTTAGTTTGGAAAAAAATTAAAATAAATAAAAAGTAGAAAAGCTTAATTGTTTTTTTTTTTTTTTTTTTAAGAATATATGTATAGGCAGAAAAGAGATTGAGTGTCTCGGTTGTATTGCGATAACGATAAACAAATCTAACGGAGGGATAACGACAGAAGGAGAATCACGAGAGTCCCTGGCTTTTCACTGTGAGCCGGAGTAAAGCTAAGAAAATTGAAAAACTTCCAGCTTGAAATTGTCCCAAGACTACACAAGTTGCACTAAACTTAACTCGCTTTCCTTCTTTTTCAGTCTTTGAAATCTTCTTTCTCTCTTTCTCTCTTTCTTTTTCTTGTCTCATTGTTCTCTACGTTCTAAAAACTAATTAAACTTCGGACTTTGTACACAAACTCCCTCCAAATGCGCGCACACACATGTATATATATATATATATATATATATATATACATATATATATATATATATATATATATATATATATATATATATATATATATCGGTCTTACCTGAACTTTATTCTTCGAGTACTTTTCTTGACTTGTGCGAAATTAACTTGCAAAGAAAAAGAATCGCGAAAATGTGGAGAGAAAGAGAAAGAAAGAGAGAAAAAAAAGGAATTCTAAAAGGTTTTAAAAAAACAAACCAAAACAAAAAGTAGAGAAAAATTAGAATAATTTTTGTAATTGAAAAATTTTTAATTGAATTGAATTGATTTTTTTTAAAATTTGAATCGTTTGTAATTTTGTCAGTAGTATAAGTCAGTATTTAGTCCGACTTTTTTATTTTTTTAAAAACTATTAGTAGTGTAAATATTAAGTCAGACTTTATATATTAAAATTTTTTTTAACATTTTTTTTAGAACTTATTAGTAATTTAAAAAATCAGTAGTAAAAGTAAATTTTTGGTCAGACTTTTTATTTTATTTTTTTATTTTATTTTTTTCTTTTTATCAGTAGAACAAATCGGTTTTAGTCAGACATATTGACTGAAATAAAAAATCAGTAGTACAAATATAAATACTTGGACACTATTTTTTGTATTACTATTAGTAGTTTAAATCGGTTATAGTCAGACATAAATTATAAATTAGAAAATCAGTAGTGAAAGTGAATATTTAGCCAAACATTTTTACTAATTTTTATTAGTAGATCAAATCGGCTTTAGTCAGACATGATGCATTTTTTCAGTAGTACAAGTTAATATTTAGTATGACTTTTTATATTTTTTTAAAAACTATTAGTAGTGGATGTAAATATTTAGTAGATAAAATTGATTTTAGTCAGATAGAACTAAATTAGAAAATCAGTAGTGAAAGTAAATTATTGGTCAGACTTTTTATTTATTTTTTTGGTATTTTTATTAGTAAATTAAATCGGTTTTAGTTAGACATAATAGCTTAATTAAAAAATCAGTGGTAGAAGTAAATATTTAGTCAGACATTGTAATTTTATTAGTAGAACAAATCGGTTTTAGCCAGTCATAATTACTAAACTAAAAAATCAGTAGTATAAGTAAATTTTTAGTGAGACTTGAAATTCCATTAATTTTATCAGTAGAACAAGTAATTATTTTGTCAGACTTGTAAATTTTCAATAATTTTATCAGCAGTACATGTAAATATTTTGAAAGACTTCATTAAACGTTTGTATTTGTTTCTGTAATAAGGTCAATATTTAGTTTAACTTTCTATATTTTTATAATGTTATTAGTAGTTAAAATAAATATTTAGTCAGACTTTGTAATTTTTTGTTAAGGTATTAGTAGATCAAATCGGTTTTATTAAGACATAATTGCTAATTTAGAAAATCAGTAGTATAAGTAAATATTTTGTCAGACTTTTTATTTATTTTTATTCTTATTAGTAGATAATATCGATTTTAGTCAGACACCGTTTTTTTTAATTAAATAAATTTTTTTTCCAGTATAAAAAATTTCTTATTAACATTCATTAGCCTCTTATATTGAGAATATATTTTTTTCTCAATACAATTTTAAAAAGTGAAAGAAAAAAAAATTTCAATTTCGAAGACAAAAAAATAGATATTGAAACGTACATTGCCACATTCGAAATATATATATATATATATATATATATATATATATATATATAACTTGGGTTTGGAAAATATTTTTGATCTCAAAACATTCCTGAAATCAAAACATTCCTGGAAATTTGGATGAACAATGGACACATATATTCGGGTTGTATAATTCTCGTTACCGAATCTGGAATGTGAGATATGATTGGAACTCTAGTCGGGTTTAAATGAAGCACGCTAGAGTCGGCAAGTGCCCCGTGGATATTATAGACCTGTGAACGAGACTAGAGGGTGGTTTCGCGCTATATTGAAATGCTCGAACGTAACGACTAATGAAAGCATACGTGCGGAGCTAATATTCTGCACCCCGCTAGAATGTAATAATTTTCAGAATAGTACTTCACAGGGTCGAGGAGGAAGAGAAAGAGAAGGGCCAAAACAGTACTCGTGCAACAAAGTTTAACACAAATATATATATATATATATATATATATATATATATAGGCAAAAACAATGTAGATTTACTAGAGATAAAATTTTACATTTCCTTTGTAAAAAGTCAAAATACTTAAGGAAAATTTTTATGATTAATAAGGGAAAAGGAGAAAACTATTTTTCAAATGTTTGATGTAAGGGAAAAGCAAAGAAGAACAAGTTTCGGCTGACTAAAACCGACTTTTTCTACTTAAAAAATTGAAAAAGTCTGACTAAATATTTACTTTTACTACTAATTTTCCAATTTAGGAATTATGTCTGACTAAAACCGATTTGATCTACTAATATCTTCACAAAACATTACAAAGTCTTACTAAATATTTACTTTTACTACTGATTTTCCAATTTAGAAATTATGTCTTGACTAAAACTAAAAATTTACTTATACTACTGATTTTTCAGTTTAGTAATTATGACTGGCTAAAACCGATTTGTTCTACTAATAAAATTACAATGTCTGACTCAATATTTACTTCTACTACTGATTTTTAAATTAAGCTATTATGTCTGACTAAAACCGACTTAATTTACTAATGAAAATACCAAAAATAAAATAAAAAGTCTGACCAATAATTTACTTTCACTACTGATTTTCTAATTCAGCAATTATGTCCGATTATATCCTATTTCATCGACTAATAAAAATACCAAAAAAAAGTCTGACCAAAAATTTACATTTACTACTGATTTTCCATATTAGCAATTATGTCTGACCAAAATATATTTTATCTACTAATAAAATTACAAAAAAATCACCATGTCTGACTAAATATTTACTTCTACTACTGATTTATAAATATACCAATTATGGCTGACTAAAACCGATTTTATCTACTAATAATATTACAAAAAAATTACAAATATCTGAAGTCTTACTAAATATTTACATCCACTACTAATAGTTTTTAAAAAAATATAAAAAGTCATACTAAATATTAACTTGTACTACTGACAAAATTCATCATGTCTGACTAAAGTCGATTTGATCTACTAATAAAAATTAGTAAAAATGTTTGGCTAAATATTCACTTTCACTACTGATTTTCTAATTTATAATTTATGTCTGACTATAACCGATTTAAACTACTAATAGAAATACAAAAAATTGTGTCTAAGTATTTATATTTATACTACTTATTTTTTAATTCAGTCAATATGTCTGACTAAAACCGATTTGTTCTACTGATAAAAATAAAAAAATAAAATAAAAAGTCTGACCAAATATGTACTATTACTACTTATTTTCTAATTCAGAAATTAAGTCTGACTATAACCGATTTGTTCTACTGATAAAAATTAAAAAAATAAAATAAAAAGTCTTACCAAATATTTACTATTACTACTTATTTTCTAATTCAGAAATTAAGTCTGACTAAAACCAATTTAATCTACTATTAAAAATATAAAAAGTCTGATCAAAAATTTACTTTTGCTACTGATTCTTTAAATTACTAATAAGTTTTAAAATAATATTAAAAGTCGAAGTAAATATTGACTTGTACTACTGAAAAAATTTCAAACAATTGAAATTAATGTCTTTTACTATTAATATCAAATAAAAAAAAATCTGTCTAACTAAAATGGACTCTTACTACTACATTATTAATTGTGCGATAATTATAGTAGAATAATTTTTTATTATTAATTAAATAAATAATTTTTTTTTCAAATTCAACTGTATGTGTGTTTGTTTTTTTTAGCGTGTAAATAAATTAATAAATGTATATATATATATATATATATATATATATATATATATATACGATCGATGACGAAATCACCGCGTGAAAGTGGTATGCGACTATATGTGGGTGCTGTAAGCACAAATTGCCACAAATTGGAGAAAATTGAATGAAGCTTACAGCTTAACGAAGTCACTAAATCCTTGTGAAACGACCTATCTCAACATGCAGCCTATAGTTGTGCCACAAGTGACATTATTTACAATTGAAAAGAAAAACTAGCCTTTTACTTCAAAAGTAAAAAAAAAAATTCAAAATTAATTATTTGTTTTTAATATTCCCACTTTTCGTATAAATAAAAAAAAGAAAATAATATATTTTTTCAATTGATTTTTATTATTTTTCTTTTTTTTAAGAATTTTCTGAGAATTCATTTAAAAACTCCAAAATAAATATTTTTATATAATTATATAGAAATAGAAATATTTGTCCAGACGTCGTATTTTTATAAATAATTTGCGAATCATTTTTATTTTTTCACTTTTAATATATATATATATATATATATATAATATCCAATTAATTGTATGACATAGTAAATTAATTAATTGAAAAAAAAGAATATAATTCTTCTGATCTTCAATTATTGTTTATATTGAACAATGTCTGATAAATATTATACTTCTTTTTTTCGCTTCCAAAATTATATTATATACATGTGGAAAAAAGTGTCTTAATTTTAAAATAGAAAAGATTTTCTTTTATTGTATTAATAAAAGAAAGTCTCTTACAAGAATAAGAATCGTTCATTTTTTTATAAGTAAAAAAAGTCAATTTCAATCAGACATGACAATTAAGAAAAATAATGATGATCTTAATATTATTGTCTCGCGATATTTAAAAAATTTACATATAGTATATAATTAAGTATATTTAAATTAAAAAAAAAACATTCATCATTTAATATTTGCTTTTTGTTAATTCAAGAAAAAAAAAAAAAATTATTTAATAACTTTTTTTTTTCAAATTAATTTTATAATGAAAAGTTGATTTTTTTTTAAAAAAAATCGAAATTTCGTTATAAAATTAAGACTCTATGATTGTTATTAATAAACAAAAAAAAAGAAACTAATTTTGAAAAATTATTTTTCTCCAGGTATTTTCGTTTTAAAGATTCGACTATTTTTGGATAAAATTCACGCATAACGAAAATGGGAAATTCAAAAATGAACTCTTCACGTATATGCGTTATAAGGTATATAAGAAATGTTGACGTTGAATATGGGCTAGAAAACATGTTTCACGTATGCTAAAATGTTCCCAAGGGATCGTAACATGAACATTCCGGATTCTGGTATGTAATAATGGAAATTCCTACCTGTGTGCTCTGTGTGTCTTGTCATAGGCGAACATTAACGGTCGAATATCACACACGAGGATGCCTCTCTCTCTCTCTCTCTCTCTCTCTCTCTCTCTCTCTCTCTCTCTCTCTCTCTCTCTCTCTCTCTCTCTCTCTCTCTCTCTCTCCATTTTCTTTTTCCATTTCGTCTTCGAGGACCCTGAAAATAATAACAATAATAATAATAATAATAATAATAATAGTAATAATAATAATAATAATAAAAATAATTAAAATAATCATCATAAAAATATTAATTATAATATAAATAATAATAATAATAATAATAATAATAATAATAATAATAATAATAATAATAATAATAATAATATTAATTACTATATATTGAAAAACAAATATTTATTCAAATAAAATTAACTATAAAAATTATACAACTTTAATTTACAATTTCTAATTTTAATTATTTTGTTTTTATTACAAATTTTCTATTTCACAGAAAATTAAAAGGTATTAAAATAAGCTGCAACGCTTATTATTTTAATCCAATTTTGCTTATTTTAATCAATTTTGGTATTAAAATAAGCAAAATTTGATTAAAATAATAAGCGTTGCAGCTTATTTTAATGCCTTTTAATTTTCTGTGTTAGTAAAAAACAAAAAAATTTTTAACTAGAATATTTATTTAAATTTATCTATAAAAAATGATTTTTAAATTTTTAGTTTTTTTTTTTTTAAATAGTTTAATTTCTATAAAATTTATAATTAAACAAATAAATATTTATTCAGTCAATTAATCGATTATTTGAATAAAATAAATTTTTGTTTTTTAATGCAGAATTTTTTTTTTTTTCAAACTTTTATTAAAAAAAAATTTCTATTTTTATTAGTATTTATTATTTATTTATTAGTATTTTTAAAGTCTAAATAAAAATTCGGTAAAATTATAGGAATTCTCTATTAATTCTACATATTAAAAATTAAGTTAAATCAATAAAAATATAATTTCTTTTTTATTCAAACAAAAAATTTACTGAGAAATTTGCCGAGTCAAGGAAAAAAATCCCTTTAGTCACACTTTAGCAGTTATATATATATATATATATATATATTCAAATAGATTTGTAAACTTTATTATCGCCGAGGGTAGTGTTTTAGCTAGAGGCAATGGTTCCTGCATTCGACATGTTGTCAATTTGATGCCACTCGTCTACGCTGTTTAAAATCGATCACGTTCTCGTATATATATATAAATAGTAACGCACCGAGACTACATTTTTATTAAAAGAATCAATCAGTTTTACTTATTTTCAAAAAAAAAAAAAAAAATTATTTATATAATTTGTAAACTTTTATATTTTTATAACTGTTTAAAAAAAGAAAGTAAAAAATGTTTAATTAATTAAAAATTTAGAATTCTAATAATTCCATAAATTATTTAATTACTAATATATTAATTACTAGTAGGTATTAATTATTAATATTAAAAAATATAATAAATTACATTTAAATATTCTAAAAATTATACTTATTTATTCTTAAACATAAATTTGTTCAGTTTTTATAAAAAAAAAATAAACTTTTTTTTTTTTTTGGAAAAAATATAACAAAGAAATATATATATATATATATATATATTATTTTGAATGAAAAAAATTTCAATTTGTAGAAAGGTTCTCATGTAAACCGGTTTATTCTCAATTTATGATGAAAACGCAGTAACTCGCAATTTCGATGACACCATAAAATATTTCGCCAATATTAATTGTACGTGATAGAGGCATTAATCACCTTTGATCCAATTAGTGTTTGTACGTGAAATGCGCGCACTGCCAACGCTATATATATATATATATATAGCGATAGGTCCATTTTCACTCTTGGTGATTGTGTGTTGTATGTCCACCGTTATCGTTATCAATCTCTAATTGAAAGTGACACGGTTTATATGTAATTGTAACTAAGTCAATAGACGCTATTGGTTTCACCAATTAAAATTCACAATATTTTCCATCAAAAAAAAAATTTCTATTTTCCATTTTACGTTTCTTTTTTTTTTTGAAATTAAATAATTATTTTTTATCTAATTTTTATAATTGTAAAATTTTTTTTATTGAAAATAAAAATAATGAAAAATCGATAAAGAATCCTTTTTTTATAATACCTATTCTTTGAATATATATATATATATTAAGAGAATTTTAAAAGAGGAAGGAAGACGCGATGTTCTGGCTTCTGTACTACAAATTATTTTCAAATTAGTGAAAGAATGTCGAAGTGCACCTTCCTAGTGGTCCTTTTATGTTGAGAATATTAAATTTCTCCGACAGCTTCCATTCCCCGTTCTTCTCTTTGGAATCCTTTATTCGTTGTGAACAACAAAAACAAACAACGCGCGCGCTTATTTCTGACAAGAAAATATATATACAAAAGACGCGATTTTTTTTTTCGACATATATTATTTTCATGCCTCAAAAGCGCGCAATGGAAATTCAATATTTTTTCACAGTTTCACAAAAATTATAAATTATTATTACTATATTTTTTATTATTAATTAGTAATAATAATAATGATAATAATTAATTAATAATAACAATTAATTAATTAAAAATAATAAAATTTTTAATTAATAATAATTATTATTAATTAGACATTTTTTATTGGACTGAAAAATATTGTTAATTATTCTCTCTCGCTCTCTGTGTGGTATTAATTATTTTCGTGTATATGTTTATAAAATTTTTCTCTTCGAGAAAAATAAAGACGTGTACCATAATTAAATTAAAGAAAAAAATTGTCAGAGACTTCCGATGATATATTTAAGTTTTTTTTTTTTTTGTCTTATTTTATAACTAATGAAGAACATCCTTTTATAAAGATAATCGTGAGATGAATTTGATATTGCGGTTCAATGGTCTTTTGAATTACAGAAAATTTTAATATAAACAAATAATAAGGAAATTGATGACGTGTTGCTAATTTGTATATATGTATATATATATATATATATTTAAGGAAGAATCAGAGAAAAAATTGAAACAAAAAAGTTAGTCATTTTAGTATTTTTAAATAAAAACATATGGTTACAATTTTAAAAATGCTTCAGTGAAATTTTAAATAATTTATAATTTTTCAAAAAATTTTAAACAATTAAAAAAATGATAATTAAAACAAAATTAAAATTTTTTTAATTAAATTAGATAACATAACCTAAAATTGACTTAATTAAATTAAATTATTAAAATTATTGTTATTATTAGTTAAAAATTAAATTATTTCAAAAATTTAACAAAGCATTTTCGAAATTTAAATCATCATTTTCTTTAAAAATAGAAAAATACATTAAATTTTGTTCCGATTCTTTGCCTGCGATTCTTCTCTGGAGTTTCTGAGCATTTCTGAATAATTTTTACTCCGAAAATATAGTAAAATTTACTCCTAAAATAGAAATTATTCCAGATATAGTAAATTTTACTATTCTCTATAAGTAAAAATTACCAGAAACTCCAGACAGGAGATTTTACTTTCAAAGTATAGTAAAAGTTATTATATTCATTTTTCCATTTTTCTTCGTGTATTTTTATATATTACAAAATCTTTTGATCAATCAATAATTTTCTCTAGTTTTACATTTTTTTTTTTAATTATTATTTATTTTTATAAATATAAAAAAAATATTTACAAATACACACTGAGAAAAATAGAAAAATGAATAAAGTAACTTTTACTATACTTTGAAAGTAAATCGTCGAGTTTCTACACATATCTAGTATAATTTTTACTATCGAAAATAGTCAAATTTACTCCTAAAATAAAAATTATTCCAGAAATAGTAAATTTTACTATCCTCTGAGTAAAAATTACCAGAAACTCCGGAAAGGAGATTTTACTTTCAAAGTATAGTAAAAATTACTATATTCGTTTTTTCTATTTTTCTCCGATGTATAATAGATAAAAGAGTAGAAAAATTAATCGATTTTTTTTTGTTCAAAAATTCCTCTAATTTTTCTTTTGCATAAAAAAAACATTATCATCCATAATTATGTATTCAATTCCATTTTGTGAAAATTCGATAAATTTTCCTTGAAAATGACCAAGTCACCTTGTTTGATATGGCGTGTGGAGGGTGAACAAAAAAATTGCTATTGAATTAAAAGGCTGTGGCGAATAAAACGATAGGGCAAAAAAAAAAAGAGGAGCGGGACGCGCGTTGTTTTCTGTCCTTATAGGTGTATGTATGTGTGTGAGGGTAAAATCGTCTAACTACTCTCGCCCTACGTTCAGCTCACTTTTCCTCCTTTTTCTCTTCAGCAAAGTCGTCGGCTCACATATATATACACACACATTTTTATATATATATATATATATATATATATATATATATGTATATATATCCGGGGCGCACCACCAACCATCCGGTGTGGCGAAGATCCGTGCTCGACGACCATAAAAATAAAATTTCAATAAATCTCCTGGAACGGCGGACCCTCGGTGGGGTATTGGGAGGGCGGGCAACTCTCTCATTGGAGCTGCTACCAACGGTGGTTACGCCTACCCACAAAATAGAGATAGCGATGAATACACCAGTGTACATCGAAACAGACTTTTCCATTGTAGCCACGTTCTTCCTTCTCTCTACATTTTGTATATATATATATATATGTTGAGAGATATATACAGCATCCTCTGTTAGTACTGATACTTCCATCATCAGTTACTTTCATGATCTTCGGGATTCGAACAGTCCTTTGATGCCTCCTGAGACTTGGAGAAGGATGAGTTTCACTTCTTGTGCTCCATCATATTTTCTTTCTATTCTGTATATATATATGGTATTTTTCCCATATATATATATATATATATATATATATATATATATATATATATATATATGTATCCACAGTCCCGAGAGTGGCTAAGACTCATTAAGAATTTCGCCCAACGCGAAATCCTGTTCCTCTTGAACGCCGCAAATTAATTTTATATATTTCATTTTCTTTCTTTTTTTTTTTGTTTTCATGATGATTATAGAAAAATTCGGTACATAAATTAATAATGCAAAATCAGAAACATAATATTGACAATACAGTCGAACCTGTATAAGTGGAAATTGAAAAATACGGATAACTTATACAGACGCTAATTATATTTATATACTTATAGGTTCTAATATATATCCATTTATTTTATTTAAATACGTGAAAAACTGTCAAAAAAAAAAAATACTGGACAATACAATCAAACCTGTATAAGTGGGATTTGAAAAACACGAAACTTATATACGCACGCTAATTATATTTATATACTTAGGTTCTAATATATATATATTCATTTTTTTTAATTTTTGAATACGAAAAAAACTGTCAAAAAAATATTGACGATACTGTCGAACCTGGATAAGTGGGATAAAAACTGTTCCGAGAAGAAATTCTCACTCCAGAGAGGTTCGAGAGTAACTTTTCTGACTTATAAAAAATACATGTGTCTTATATAGTTTTGCAGGTTCAAGAAAAGCATTTTCTCATTTATTCGCGGAGGCAGAAGACCTTGTCTCACTTAAGGAGGTTCGAAAGCATCTTCTCTCAAGAGGGATTTATATATATCTTCAAGCAGGGTGTTTAAAAAGGTCTAAAAGAAATTTATAATGGTTCAACAGTACCTCCTCTCACTTGAAGATGTTCAAAAAAAAATTTATCCCACTTTTAGAGGTTCAAGTGAGTATTTATCTCTCTTAGAGAGGTTCGACAGTAACTTATTATTCTTTTTAGAGGTTCCTGTCTCAGTTATTTCTATAATAATACAGATTATATTTATTTCTATAGTTCAAGTACAACTTTATTCTCTCCAATATGCGAAGCCAGAAGATCTTTGTCTCACTTCAGGAGGTTTTAGAGCATTTTCTTTAGGTTCAAAAGATTCAAAAAAGTTCAAAAGAATATTTCCTCACCTAGAGACGAAGAATGTATCCCACTTTTAGAGGTTCAGGTGCGTATTATCTCACTTACAGGAGATCAAAAATAATTTGTCCCACTTCCAGAGGTTCGAGAGTAACTTCTTTAGCTTATAGAGGTGGCTGTCTCAGTTATAGAGGTTCAAGTGTGTATTTATCTCACTTACAGGAGTTCAAAAATAATTTTTCTCACTTCCAGAGGTTCGAGAGTAACTTCTTTAGCATTTAAATGTACCTGTAGGTTCAAGTGAATCGTGCATACCAAAACTTATGTCTCACTTAAAGAGGTTCGATAGCATCTTCAATTACATCTCGCTTTAGAAGGAATAGCAATAAAAATTATTCCATATAAAATTAATTTATAATTATTCCATGGAAATGGAATTATTTTATTTATAGAATAATTTTTATTTGTTATTAAAAGGAAACAATTAAAATTCAGCAATATTTTTTATAAAGCTTATCTGCTATAAGGGTTTATTTTCCAAAAGTTTGGCAGTGAAAAGTTATCTGAATTACGAGGTGATCATTACGTTCTTGGAAATTAATTACTCATGAACTTTGAAATATATGTAGCTTGGCGCGAGCCATTCCCTGTGGAAATATAATCCTCGTTGAGGTGATTCTCGCGCTACTATTCAGTCGATTTCATGACGTCTACATATATATACATAGTCAAGCGTGTTTATAGGCACTGAAAGAAATTTAAAGAGATTGTTGCTCATATTTACACAAAGATATGACGATTGTGAAGATTGTAAAAATGCGAAAATACACGACAAAAATGAATATAAACATCGCAGATAAAATATTCTAAACGGACAGAAATTTTTTTATTTTTGTAAATATATCAAAAAAAAAAAAAAAAAATTGTAAAAAAAAGTATTAAAATTATCAACAGCTCTTATTTTTTCAATTTGATAATTTTTTTTTTCAATTTAAGCTGAGATTAATTTTTCACTTCTCGGTATGTTTAAAAGTATAAAAATATACGTAAGTTCTTCTGGATATTTATATATATTACGATAAAAAGTTTCACTTGAACCTCTCTAAGTGAGACAAATAATTATTCTCACTTATAGAGGTTCAAGTTCCTCTCAAGTTTTTTTTTCTCCGTTATAATAAGAAAAAAAGCTTCTTTTGAACTTGCAAAATTGAGAAATATTTGGAAATTTCTATATATATACGAAAGAATTTCGTTTCATTTGTCTCATTTTTACAGATTTGACTGCTCTAAATTAATTTAAAGAAAATTATTTACGGTTAAAATTAATTACATAAAAAAAAGACAAATTATTTACGGTAAAAATTAATTTTAAAAACCAATTATTAATGGTTAAAATTAATTTAAAAAAAAAACAATTATTTGTGGTAAAAATTAATTTTAAAAAACAATTATTTATGGTAAAAATTAATATATATTTTTATAATTAATTAAATTGTTCATATTTAATAATACCTAATAATAATAATAAAAATAATAATAATAATAATAATACCTAATAATAATAATTATAATAATACCTAATAATAATAATAATAATAATAATAATAATAATAATTTTCTGTTTCATTAAAATGTTCTTTCAGAAAAATAAAATTTACGTTATGCAAAAATTATTTGTAAATTAAACACAAATGAAAATAAAATCCACGTGTGTCAATTGAATGAAATTAAATTAGAATTTTAACAACATTATTCCCATTATATATATGTATATATATATATATATATATATATATATATATATATATATATACATGTAGAAAATTTAAATTTAAATGCAATATTCCAATTTTTGAGTTTGTTAAAAAAAAATTTTCCTTTTTTTTCTCTCAAACAAAACAGAATATTATGAACAAACAGTAAAACTGTTAAAAAACAATTTAAGGTAAATTAATTTTTTAATAATTTCTCTCTCTCTCTCTCTCTTCAAAAAATATTTTTTATTGTAAAAATTTAAAAAAAATTTTCGCATAATAAAGATACGCTCCTGAAAAGAGCCAAACCCCAGGTATAGAAGGCGATTTAATATCACGCCCCCCGAGTAGAGAAGTGGTGGAGTTTCCGAGGTGGAGGCAATGGAGTGAAACAAAAGAGGGGTGGGGGAGTTGACGGAAAATCGTCATGGTGGGGGATTTTGGATATGGCAGCCAACTAGTTTGCTGTATGCCTTCGCGAGGCGCGGGCCGGTATAACTGTGACGCCGTTTATTATTAATATTTCAAAAAAAAAAAAGGATTTGGTTATTTTTTTTTTAATTTTCCGCGGCCCAGTTATATACAAAAAAAAAAAAAAGAGAGGGAGGTTTTTTTTTTTTTTTATTTTTTACATAAATACACACACATACACAAACAATTTTTTCATTTTTTTGTGTTAAAATAAAATAGCAAAAATTTTGCGAAAATTTGAAAAAGATTTTAAATTTCGAAGCTGCGATAAACAGGAAGTTACACAGGAGCTTAGCTCCTGGGGAGGAATGCTCAACAATATCTCCGCCGGCGGATCCATTCATGGTATTTCCGGTAAGTGATAATGATGCTGATGATGATGATAATGATTGCGAGAAAGAGAAAAAAAAAAATGCTGGAAAAAATAGTGATTTATTTATTTATTTTTTTTTGGTGCGGAAGAAAAATAAATAAAAAATTATAGGTATATTTTTGTGAATTTTTGGCGAGTGCATTTTTTTTTTTTAAGCGACGGATCTTTGTGAATTGTGATTTTTACACGTTTTTTGCGGGGAATTAATTAATAACTGGTATAGAATTAAAGAAGTGAAAAAGATTTTTTTTTTTTTATGAAGAAAATTAAGTGTTATTTGATTATTAATATACGGTGTAATTAGGTTTAATGCAATTAAACGGTTTGAATAATATAATTAAGAAAATAAGGGAAAAATAATTATATACAATTATACTTTTCAATTATATTTAGCGATATTTGGACTATTTTTCCTAATACGATTTTTTTTTTTACTATTTTCTTTGTTTACAAATTAAATTTTTTGCATTCAAATTATTTAATTATAATCTAATAGTTTAAATAAATTTTTTTTTTATTTAAAATTTGTTTGTATTTTTTCGAATTTTAATTACATTTTTAAAAAATTAAAAATTTTTTTATTTTAATAAAAGTTTCTAATTTTAATTAGGTACAGTTAAAAAAATTTTAATTAGTCGCTAATTTTAATTAAATTCTTTAATTTCTGTTAAAAATGTTAATTTTTTACTAAATTTTATTCACTTTATTTAATATTGTTTTTTTTTAGTTCAGTGACAAAAACCTTTTTAGAATAAAATATGAAAAATACAATAATTAATAAAACATCTATGTTGCCTTAAATGCAATTTACATATGCAAATAAATTAATTTTTAAATTATTCTAACAATTTAAAAAATTGTAAACTATACAAAAAATTTTTATTACTCTATAAATTTAAATTAGTGCGAGAATTTGTCTCATATCTTTTTGTGTAAAAAAAATTATTTTCTTTTTTAAATATTATTTTTTTAATAAATAAATAATAAAAATTCTAATTCAATAATTTGTAGTTTTTTTTTTATTATATCTATATTTGCTTATATCATTGATTTATTGTTCGTTCAATGGTTGTTATATTTTTTTTAAATATTCATATATATAGCACACATATATACACTTGATTAATATTAAATATCTAATCGATAGTAAATTAATAAATTGAAAATAAAAAAAATATGTTAAAAATAAAATCGTATATATTCTCAAAAATAATATCAAATTTTTATTTCTAATTGCAAAATTAAATTCAGATTTTTGAGAAAAGGAACCGAGAAAAATGAAAATTATTGAAGAAAAGAAAGAATTAAAAAAATGAAACAAATTTTGTCTAAACAGAGAGAGAGAGAGCGCTTAAAAATATAACATAAATGTTACACGAAACAAATGAAAATATGTTTAATTCATTTTTTTCGAAAATTTTTTTTTTTTTTTTTGAAATTAAAAATCGACACGTGCAAGCAACACGTGGTGCGTTTGCACTTGGCCTCCCTACTTCAGAGGAAACCACCTCTCGGCCTTGATGGCCTTAATTATCTTAACTCTGATTGTATTAGGCGAGAAGTTAAGGAACGAATTAGTGAGTTGGGAGCCGTCCGAGAGTATATATATATATACAGTCACAGAGGGGTTCTGAATTTTATTATATATATGTACTTCAAAAACGTCAATTGGATTTTTATTTAATTCCAATTTTACCAAGTAGCGATTAATTTTATTGTTTCATATAATTAAAAAATTATTACAAATAAATATTTACTGCATATTTTTTTAGAAAATATAAAAAAAAAGTTAAATTCTGTTAATTATAAGTTACTTCAATTATTTTTGTTATACTATATTTTAATTTGTTAATAATCCGTAATGTTTTAATTTATATTATTATTATTATTACTCTATTGTTTATTACAATTGTCCATTTAAATTTTAAATGTTTATTATATGAATATTTATAAATTTATATAGGAACATATTTATTATAATTGTATATATTATAATAAACGTGAAATGTCAATTTGTTTATAAAAATAATAATTTTGTTATAAACAATTAGAATTTTAACAATTTATAATTTATGATATTCCATGATCTATGTTTATTAAAATAAATTTGTGATGTTGCAACACGCTATTTATCACAATTAGTGGAACACTTTAAAAAGTGTTTATTGCAATTAGTGCCAAAAAATTTGTTATATTATTCCAATTGTTTATTATAATTCGTTATGATTAAAAAAAAAAATTTACATTAATGACTTTCCAAATCGTTTATTATAATTTGTTGATATTCCAATTGTTTATTAACAATTAGTTTACAATTGTTTTTTACAATTAGTGCGCGATATTTCAGTTTATTATAACTATACAGTTATTGTTGTAGTTCCCGATATATTAATTGTTTAGATATTCCAATTGTTTATTATATACTTTTCTATTTATTGTTTATTATATATTCAATTATACTCCAATTGTTTATTATATTTTATGATATTCCAATTTACGGGACTTATTGCTAATTATACTAAATGATATTCTAATTGTTTATTACATTTAATAATATTCCAATTGTTTATTATATTTTATAATATTCCAATTGTTATTTTTAATATTCCAATTGTTTATTTTTTCCATTGTTATTTTTATTATCAATGATATTATACAATTGTTTATTTTTCACATTGTTATTTTTATTATCAATAATATTCAAATTGTTTATTATATTTTATAATATTCCAATTGTTATTTTTAATATTCTAATTATTTATTATATTTTATAATATTCCCATTGTTATTTTTATTATCAATGATATTACAATTGTTTATTTTTCACATTGTTATTTTTATTATCAATAATATTCCAATTGTTTATTATATTTTATAATATTCCAATTGTTCATTATATTTTGTAATATTTCAATTGTTTATTATATTTTAAAATATTCCAACCGTTTATTTATCCCTTTGTTATTTTTATTATCAATGATATTCCAATTGTTTATTATATTTTATAATATTCCGATTGTTATTTTTAATATTCCAACTGTTAATTGTATTTTATAATATTCCCATCATTATTTTTATAAACAATGATATTCTAATTGTTTATTATATTTTGTATTATTTCAATTGTTTATTATATTTTGTAATATTTCAATTGTTTATTATATTTTAAAATATTCCAATCGTTTATTTATCCCATTGTTATTTTTATTATCAATGATATTCCAATTGTTTATTATATTTTATAATATTCCGATTGTTATTTTTAATATTCCAACTGTTAATTGTATTTTATAATATTCCCATCATTATTTTTATAAACAATGATATTCTAATTGTTTATTATATTTTGTATTATTTCAATTGTTTATTATATTTTTTAATATTCCAATTGTTTATTATATTTAATAGTATTCCAATTGTTTGTTATATTTAATAATATATAAATTATTATCTGTCATAGCGAATAAATATGTTTTTATTGTTTATTATAATTTACAAACTATTTTTTTGTGAACAAAAAAAAAATAAAATCAACAGTACGTTGTTATGCTAATCGACACGTAAATAAACATATGTGAAACAATGATTTTTGTTAAAATGTATACTTGATCGTAGCAATCGTATATTTATATATATGCTACGCAATTGAACCGTGCGAAAATATCATTTTATTGTTCCTCCTAAAATCAAATTATTTAGAAATCGTGTACATATAAAATAGCGAGACGCTCGTAATGAGCGATTATATTTTCACGTGCGCGCATTAACAAAAATAAACGATAACTGAGCGTTCATATAACAAACACCATTATATATAGAAATATATATGTATAATGCATGTTATCATACAAAACCATATAATGTCGTTTTTTGCGAAAAACAGAGAATACATTTCCATCGCGTACACGATTATATTTCCCCTTCATCAATTTTTTTTTTTGTTTTCGAAATCCCCCGTTTTAAATTTCAATGATTATTTCTCTCATTAAAAGAGTAAAAAAAAAAATAATAAGAGGGAATTTTTTAACATCAAAGGAATCTGATTTTTTTCAATATAAATGTCAATTCATAAATTCCGCGATTACATCAATAAAATTTTGTTTTTTTGTTTTTGTGAAATTTTAAAGTCATCTCAATGACTCGTAAAAATAAAACGTATACTTGTCGTAAAAAAAAAATATATATACATATATATACACTCCATTGAGTGAAATTTCGAGAGTGTATATAGCGATGGTGGTCCCTTTTTTCCAAGAGGATCATTTTTATATTTGTCTAAAGGTATATAATACAAAGAGTTGAAAAACTTGATTTAAAAACGTTGTTTATGATCTTTTATTCTCTTGTGAAATGGTCGTTAATCGTCGTTTAGAACTACTAGAGAAACGGTATATATATATATATATATATATATATATATATATATATATATATATATATATATATATATGTTCTCAATATTTACCATAGATAAACATAATATTTTTTTTTTTGTTCAAAAATTCTATTCTTAGAATGTTCATTTTTTTCTTATTGTATAACTTTTAAAAGATGTAATAAAAATTTTAACATTGTAAAATGTACCGATTTTTTTTTTATCTAGATTAGCTTTTTTTTAAAGGAATTTTCAATTGTTTCTATCGTTTTTTTTTTCTTTGCGATTAATTTTTATGTAAATTTGGAATATTATAATAATTCAATTAATAATAGTAATTTTAATTTTAATTCTAATTTGCAAAAAAAAATAATTTTTTTGCCAATCATTTTTGTCAAAAAACAATATATTTTTTTTTAATTCTAAATTTAAAAAAAATATTTTGACAAATATTTCATCTGTAAAAAACAGTTATTTTTGGAATTCAAAAAAAAAACCAGGTCGTAGCGTTCCAAATGGACCAAATATACACGATGGAACGTGAGAAATTGAGTCTTAAAAAATAATTTTGTGGAGTTGGAAGCACACATTTCTTAAGTGTATATTTAAATAGTATTTAATTTAGATACAAAACTAACAATTACGAAAGACGTGTGGGTTCATTAAAAAATCACTTTGGACTTTTTCTTTTTCTTTTTTTTTTTTAATATTTTTATTTTAATTCTTTCTTCGTTCATGGCACTCTTTTTTTTTGGTCCCTTTTTCTCTTTCTCCGACATATATCTTTTTTTTTCGTGCTCTGGGTACTTTAAATTTGTATAGTGTATAAGTAGCAGAAGCCAGTTGACTGCGTGGCGAGAGGGGTGTATGGTTCACTTAGCACAAAGGTGCGAGAATCGTCACGACCTCCGCTTCTAGGCGAAGAAAATATATATATATATATATATATATATATATATATATATATATATATATATATATATATATATATATATTTATATGTGAACACAAAGATTCTTATATATATACATATATATATTATAGGTGTGTATACATATATATATGTATATATATACGAAATATATATTTACTCCCACAAATGCCAAAGTAAAGAAAACTCACAGGGACAAGAAAAAAAGTGCCAAGAAACTCCCACATATGATTTTTTTTTTTTTTTCTTTGACGATGCAACTTTCATATATATGCCTTCTTGTATAATCTTCTAACAATGATGGTTATTTATATCAGAAAATTAAAAAGTACTTTTATGTTTCATTTACTGTTGTATCATTATATATTATTTTTTGACTATTACGCGGAAAAAATTTTTTTTTTACCTGAAACAGCTAAAGATTTCACTAGAATAGCGAAAGATTTAATTGAAACAAGTAAAATTTTTGCTAAGTGAAACATTTCGCTGTTCCAGGTAAATCTTCTTTTCCCTGTATTATATTATTTTCCATTATAATTATTTTTATTATTCTAATTATTATTTTATTATTACCTATTATTATTATTATTATTATTATTATTATTATTATTATTTTATTATTATTTGATTATTATTTGATTATTATTAATTATTAATAAAAAATATTTATAAATAAATTATTTCAAAACTAATAATTTATTTGTTTATAAAATAAATGTTAATTATACAGAAAAAAAAATTATATAATAAAAATACAATAAATAATAATTATAATAAACGTCGTTATAAATTATAATATATATATAATCGAAATATTATATAAAAATTATTTATTTAGAAAATTTTCTTCATCAATTTTTTTTTGTTTTTTTAATTTGTTATTTAGGTTCAAAAGACCTTCATGCACAGGACCTAAAAAGACATGAGAAATTAGACGGTGTCCTGGGCGTGAATTTAGGTGGTCTATCTGCCGGCGGAGGATTGACGCTTCATCAGGAATTAATTATGACAATGCCTGGTTCAGGTGGGTTAAATTAAAAAAGAAATTTTATTATTTAATAAATGATTGATAATTGCAAAAAACAAATTAAATTTTTTTTTTTTTGTTTGGTACAATAAAATTTTATAGTTAAAAAAAAAAGTTGGATAAATTGTTTTTTCTTTTCCATTTTAATTGAGACAATAAAACATAAAAATTTCTTTTATTTAAAGAAACATATTTTGAGAATAACGGGAAAAATTTGCATTTATAATTTTAATAAATTGTATTTATAATGTAAAAACTAAAATAAATAGTTTTCAGTTTAGAAATAACTTTTCTCAGAGATAAAAAAAAACTCTATTTTCAAAGAAAAATATAATTCAATTTAATACAAGTTTCATGAAACTTAAATATAAATTTTTTTTTTGTTATTGAAATTTAAAATAGGTTTTATTTTTAAAATATATAACTTTCAATTTTTTAGAGAGAAAAAAAAATTCTATTTTCGAATGAAAAAAAAAAAAAAAAATTCATTCATAGTTTATAAATCAATGTAAAGGTTATAATTTTTCTTATATAGAAAATTTTTTTTCAAGTTAATTTTTCTTTAAAAATAATTTTTGTTTTTTATTATCAACAGGTACTGGGTCGTCAATGTGTGACGATAAACCTACAAAACAAAAACGACATCGGACACGATTTACACCGGCTCAACTTAACGAATTGGAAAGGTGTTTTAGTAAAACGCATTACCCTGACATTTTTCTTAGAGAAGAAATTGCGATGAGGATCGGCCTAACGGAAAGTAGAGTACAAGTAAGTGACAATTATTTTTAAAAAATTTATTTTTCGTCTGCTATATTTTTTCGAAGAAAAAAAAAAAATTTCAAATCATTGCTTCCTTAAAGGAAATATATTTTTATATTCGAATTAACAGAGACATTAAAATTTAACGTACAGAAAAAAATTCGAAATTTAATTTTTTAATGCAATTTAATTTAATTTTTGAAAATAATATTAATTTGATAAAAAATAATAATTTCAAATGAATAGACAGTGTGTTTGTATCAAAGACGCTTTGAAATCAGTTACAAAGGTTTAGGTCTGGCTTTTCGGATTATAATCAGAGTTTGAGTTTCTAAGTCCTTCCTTTGAGGGAATTCTTGTTCTATCTCTCTCTATCTCTCTCTCTCTCTCTTGTCTCGTATATAGTAAAAAATTAAATTTGAAAAATTAATTTTTCTTTTTTTTTTAAATAAAATTCAAAAAAAAAAAAATCAAATTTTTCCCCCAATTATTATTAAATTAAAAATCTATAGGGAATTTCTTTTTTTTTTTCAAAGCATATTGTTATTTTGTGTACGTATTTTTTGGCTCCCTCGTGGCTCATTCATGAAAGGCTTTTTCCAAGCTTCTCGGCAAGAACGTCGACGAAAACTGTGGCTAATAGAATTTCATAAAATTTTTATTCGTAACTTCAAGCGTCAGTCAAGCCGCGCACCGGCTGCATATCAAACAGCTGTGTGTCGGTTCTATAGTGGACAAAAAAAAAAAAAAAAAAGAAAAAAAAATTGGAAACACTTCAACAGAAATTTAACATTGAATTGTTTATATAAAAAAAAATTATTATAAATTATTTTTTTTTTATTTCAAATAAATTAAATACAAAAAAATTGAAAGAATTATTTTCCTCTTAAGAATCATTTTTACAAACTCTCTTTTATATTTTTTTTTATTAAATATTTTTGTTAATAGTGTAGAAAAATTATTATATTTAATTATATAATTTTCAATTGCTAAAAATATAAAAATAAATGAAGTTAAAGACACAGTAAGACGACAAATAAAATTGACAATATATGATTAAAATAAAATTCAAATAAACTATAATTCAGTGTATGTTAAAGATTGATGTGAAAATAAAATTACCAAATATGAATAAATTGTTCATTATTATTTTTCACCTCGATATATATATATATATATATCGATATATTTTATATCAGCTTTGACGCATTAGACAAGTTGAAACCATCATTAAACGAGTTTAAAATAAAAACATCTATTTTAAAAATTCCATACTATTCTTATTTATCTTCTCATTGATTATAATTTTTATACCGACAAGAAGTGAAATTATATTTTTTGTTTTATTATACACTTTAGAAGAAAAGAAAAAGAAATAAAAAAAAAAGACAATATATCCTTCAATTTTCCATATAAACAGAATTGTTTTATTTAAAAACCATTTATATAAATATCGCAAATAACCGCGCATATCAAATAGAAAAGCTTTTAATGAAGATTACCGATTAAATACCGAAAGTATGTGTGTGTATTAATAAATTTTATTGAATTGTGACAGAGTATTTAAAATTAGCGCGAGAAAAATTATTATAAAATTATTGGCAAATTATTATATCACAATTATTGTATAGGATTAGATAATAGAGAATTTAGAAGAATTTAATTCGCTGAGACACTTTTTCTATAATATGATGATTTTTTTAAAGTAATATTCAATAATAAAATGAGGGCAATAACCAATCTAAAGAAAGAAAAATTTGCAAGAAAGAAAGGAGAAAAAAAAGGAGAAAAAAATAAGAGAGAAAAAGAGAGAGGGACACAAAAAGTTAAGGAGAATTTGTGACAGAGAATATAACGAGTATGTGTAACAGAGTTTTCAAATTAGAGATGATGCGGCGCGAGACTTATAAAGAGAATTTTTGATTCACTTTTCAAGGCACAAAAGTTCTCTCTTAAAAAAAAAATAAATAAATAAAAGAAAAAAATGATTGTATCTCAAATTTTAGAGAAATGAACTAATTGTTTATAATTACTAATGGCTACGATTACCAATGGTTACAACTACCAATCCATACAACTACCAATGGTTAAAACTATCAATCTTCACTGTTACCAATAGTTACTACTACCAATGGTTACAACTACCAATGGTTACAACTACCAATGGTTACAACTACCACTTGTTACTACTACCAATGGTTGCAACTACCAATGGTTACAACTACCAAAGGTTACAACTACCAAAGGTTACAACTACCAAAGGTTACTACAACCAATGGTTACTACTACCAATGGTTACAACTACCACTTGTTACTACTACCAATGGTAACTACTACCAATGGTTACAACTACCAAAGGTTACTACAACCAATGGTTACAACTACCAAAGGTTACTACAACCAATGGTTACTACTACCAATGCGGTTACTACAACCAATGGTTACTACTACCAATGCGGTTACTACTACCAATGGTTACTACTACCAATGGTTACAACTACCACTTGTTACTACTACCAATGGTTACTACTACCAATGGTTACAACTACCAAAGGTTACTACAACCAATGGTTACTACTACCAACGGATAAAACTACTAATAGTTACAGCTACCATTCATTGTAATTACCAATTATTGAAACAATAATTAATTGTTGCTACCAATTATTGAAATTACCATGGCTTATTATTACCAAATGTTGAAACTACTATCGAGTGTTGTTACTAATTATAGAAACTACTATTAAATGTTGAAACCAATTATTGAAACTATACCATTGAGTGTTGTTATCAACTATTGAAACTACCATTGAGTGTTGTTATTAACTTTTGAAACTACCATTGAGTGTTGTTATCAACTATTGAAACTACCATTGAGTGTTGTTATTAACTTTTGAAACTACCATTGAGTGTTGTTATTAACTTTTGAAACTACCATTGCTTGCTATTATCAAATTTTGAAACTACTATTAACTGTTACCATTCATTGTAACTACCAGTAATTTTTACTATTAATGCTTTCAGTTACCATATTGATTGTAACTAGAAAGTTGTAACTATTAAAAGTTGTATCAAATAATAGTTGTATTAATAGTTTTGGTTACCATATATTACAACTACCATTAATTGTAACTATTACTAGTCTTAGCTACCATTAATTGTAACCAGTAGTAATTGCAACTATTAATGGTTTGAGCTACTATATATTAAAACTACTGTTTATCGTAACTACTAGTATTCGTAACTACCAGTATTTGTAACTACCAGTATTTACAACTACCAGTATTTGTAACTACCAGTAATTATAATTTCTGGTAACTTTAACTACTGGTTTCTACTACCACTGATTGTAACTACCAGTAATTCCAACTACTAACGGTTTTATCTACCATATATTAAAACTACCATTAATCGTAACTACCAGTAATTCAAACCAATGGTTTACTGCCACCATTGATGGTAACCACCATTGATTAACAACCAAAAAAAAAAACCAAATTGCAATAGAATTATGTAAAATTCAATAAAAGAATCTTGATTAGATAAATTTTGAAGATCAACGAGGATTTTTGAAGAAATAAGATTTTCTATTGGTTATACGGTACTGGGGCAAGACAAAGAGAGAGAGAGTGAGTGGTAGAAGGGGAATGGAAAAAAGAAACAAAAAAAAAAGAGAAGAGGTACAGAAATGGATGGATGGAAGGACGGAGCGAAGGTAGAAACGCCAGGAAGCCGTTGGCAGGTTTCCAGGGTAACGACGAGTGTCTCACGAACGTCGAGGGGTTCTCTGATAGGAAATCTGCACCAATGGGTTGCGAAGGAAGGCGGCGGCGCCAGCGCCGGCGCTTTATCGGCTCGCGTCGCTATCGAGCGTTATAACGCGGCGCTACCAAAGATTCCCTCGTCTTTGCCATGGCGGCACAAAATCTCAAATATATATATATAGTACTATAGAAAATATTTCGGAGGCACGATGAGCCGAGAGAGAGAGAGAGAGAGAAAGAGAAAGGAACCCTTTTAAAAAATGCAATTTTCATTCTTTATCAAATTTGCACGATTTCATGAAATCTACAAAAGATTCCTCAAGCCTGTAGGTATGATGATAAGAGAATGTAACAATGCAACCATTAAATATAAAAAAAAAACACTGTTTTTTAAAGAAAAATTCAGAATTGTTTAAATTCAAATGCCATAGAGAAAAATTGTAATAAATTTTTTGCTACAAAAAAATCGTGAATTGTTGTGGTAACAAATTTCTTAGTTATACTAACAATATTCTTTAACAATAGAAATTTGTTTTAAGAAACAAAATTTTGTTGTAGTTGATCAAACAAAATTTAATTCCAGAGGCGAACAATTCATTTCTTTTCGTATATGCGGTTTTGGTTGAATCAAACAAATAAATGTGCTATTGCTATACCAAACTTTTGGTAACATCAACAAATAGTTCGGTGTTCAATCAAATTATTTCTTCGTTAGAAAAAATTTATTAAAATCAATCCAAACGTTTAATAAATATTTATATATATATATATATATATATATATATCCAAAAAAAATTGTGTTAATACAAAGAAGAGGTATATCAAAATTTTTCTTATTCGTTTCAAATACAGAAATTATAATCCACTTCTATATTTAATTCAATTAAAAATTATTCAAATAAAATATTTATTTGAATAAATTTTTTTTTCCACTATAAAAATCAAAAAAATTGTATATTAATAAAAAAAAATATCCATTTACAAAAATAAAAATTTCTCAAAGAAAAAATTAAAAAATACACCAATATAGAGAATAAAAATTCGAGTATATATAAAAATAAATTTAAATTTTTATTCTTCCTTTAAGCAAAAAAAAAAAAAAAAAAAAAAATGAGAATAAAAAAAAGGAATCAGAGATAGGGAAAAGGACAATCCCCGATCGGTTTATTGATATTACACGGTTCGGTATCTTTCTTTCTTATTGAACGGGCGGATATTTCATTACCTATTTCAATGAAATTAATTGGCTGCACTCGATGTTCCAAATAAAACTCAATCACGCCAATCGAGCCACGAGACAAAAGCTTTTTTCACAACCTCGGATATATAGTTATACAAATACACACACATATATATACATATACAAAAGGCGCAAAAGCCTCTATTTTTAGGAATCGTCCACATATATGAGCCGTATTGGCGATTTTAATTACGTATATTTTAATCCACCATGGAGACATTTTCTGTTTTCACCTGGACGAAATGAACTTTATTAATCCGCGCACGCGAGTGATCGCGCGGGGGGGGGGGATAAAAGGCGGTACAGCCGATTTAAATTTAATCGTAATGAAGAGCCGATTAAAATTGCAATCGTCCACGGAATAGAACCCATTGCGCCGGGGCAGTTAATGTCCGCTAACAGGCATTTAAGTTAACTGCCCCAGGTAACTGCCTCGTTTCTAGGCTGAAGGGTCCTTTTCGATTACTATACTGCCGGAATTTTATGGGAAAAACGACCTATATAATGTTGGGATCCGTCGTAGCGACTTATACAATATTATTATATACCAAATCGACCAAAAATCGGAAGATTCTGCAGTAAAATTTCTCTTTCTCTCTTTTTTTTTTTAAATCCAAAATGAAAATGAGTTTTACTTTTTCTTTTTATTTTAATAAATTTTTATTTTCTTTAAAGGGATATACAAATAATTATCCATTTGGAAAGATTCCCCGGAAATTTCCCCCTCGAGGTTCTATCAGAATTTCGCCGGAACTTCCAACGTAATTCCGTCGAAATTCCATCGAAGTTCCGATGGAATTCCGACGGAATTCTGACGGAATTAGGACTCTAAAAATTTTGAAAAAAAATTAATCAGAATTCCGTCGGAATTTCAGAGGAAATTCTTTGGAACTCCGATGGAATTCCGGCGAAATTATCTTGAAGGTTCCGGCGGAATTCTAATAGAACTTCCAGGGGGCATTTTCCGGGGAATCTTTTCATGGGATTTCGACGGAATTCCGACGGAATTAGAACGCTAAAAATTTTGAAAAAAAAATTAATCGGAATTCCATCGGAAATTCTTTGGAACTCCAATGGAATTCCGATGGAATTACGTTGGAAGTTCCGGCGGAATTCTGATAGAACCTCCAGGGGGCACTTTCAGGGGAATCTTTCCAAGTGGGTTAGTAATTTTATTTTTAAAAAATTTGTAATAATTATTTTTTCTTTTTTGGAATTAGCATTTGAGAAAATTCATTTTATAAAGAATTTTTATTTTACAGAATTTTAAATAATATAATTTATATTTTACAGAATTCTAATTTTTAATTTCTAATTTCAATTTAACCGAATTTTAATTAATACGGAAGGAAACAAATTTTTTTTTCCCCAAAAATTAATAATAATAATTATTACATATTTCAAAGCGAGTAATTAAAATTTAATTAACATTCGTTACTGAAGAATTAAAGAGAAATAATTAACTTCATATATTCCAATATTTCACAACAAATTCATGTCTATGGATTTGCATTTTTATTTTTATTATTATTATTTGTATATATTTATTAATAAATAGCTGATTAAAATTAAATAATCCTATTTATTACATCTAAATAGTCCACTTTATATTAAACACAAGTGTCAAAAGGGCCAAGAGTATATTAAATTCTAAATTCTCTATCTCAACCCTCATTGAAGAAGAAGAAAAAAAAAATCTGTCGCAAATCCTTTTTGGAGCAAAAGTCACATATGGGTTTTGGGCTGAACTGTGTCTCGTCTATTGCATCAGTACAGTGGGTGCACAAAGTATTGCTTTCAAAAAATATCCCATGGGACATGGAATGAATGGCGGGCGGTAGTAGTGTCATTCGTTCATTCCTTTGGGACAAACCAGTCAATGTTTTCGCTCCCCGCATTATAGGGTATATATATAAAAGCGCGCACTGGATATATAAACACAGTTCACTATTGGTTTTGTCTTGTTCTGAGAAATGGCATTACGTCATTGCCAACTAAATTCCCCACTATCTATCGATTAAATGAACTTTTACCACATCGTTTTACCTAATTTATTGTTTCTCATAAAATTCATCGCTTTTATTTTCGTATAGAATATTCTCACACCCAATATGTGAAAAGTAAATTCTCTTATTAGAATTAAAAATAAATAATTAGATGATATTTAATTCACGATAAATTATCTTAAGACAAATTACAATTGAAATAATATGATTTTAAAAATCACTGCAACTATTTAAGAATAAATGGTTAATTCATTTTTTCGATAATTAATTATTGCAATTACTGATGGTAATAATTACTTACTATTATTTTGTGATAATTTTAATAGTTGCAAATTTTTATGGTCGTGACTAGTAATAGTTTCAACTATTACTGGTTCCAACTAGTGACTGCAACCAATAGTGGTTGCAACTATTAGTGGTTGTAACTATTAATGGTTACAACTATTTATGGTAGTAACTACTATAGACTGTAACTAGTAATAGTTAAAACTATTAATGGTTGAAACTACTGATTATAAATACTTATGGTTGCAACTATTAGTTACTGCAACCATTAACGGCTTAAAATATTAATGATTGAAACAATTAGTGACTGCAACCATTATTGGTTTTAACAACTAATGGTTCCAACTATGACTGGTTTCAACTATTAGTGGTTTCAACTATTAGTGGTTCCAACTATTACTGGTTGCAACCGTTAGTGACTTCAACCATTAATGGTTTTAACCATTAGTGGTTGCAACTATTAGTTACTGCAACCATTAATGGTTTTAACTATTAATGGTTATAACTATTATCGTGGTAACTAATATAGACTAACCTGTAGAAGTTGTAACTTTTAATGCTTGCAACTATTTATGGTAGTAACTACTAATGTAACTAGTAATGGTTAAACCTACTGATTATAACTACTTATGATTGCAATTATTAGTTACTGCAACCATTAACGGTTTTAAGTATTAGTGGTTGCAACTATTAATGATTATAATTATAAACGGTTATAACTATTTATGGTGGTAACTACTATATACTAACTTGTAATGGTTGCAACTATTAATGGTTATAACTATTTATGGTAGAAACTACTATAGACTGTAACGAGTAATGGTAAAAACTGTTATTGGTTGAAACTACAGATAATTATAACTATTAATGGTTGCAACTATTAGTGACTGCAACTATTAATGGTTTCAACCATTAGTGGTTGCAATCAATGGTTGAAACCATTGATAGTTATAACTGCATATGGTTGCAACTATTAGTGACTGCAATTATTAATGGTTTTAATTGTTACTGGTTGCAACTGTATGGTAACTACTATTGTCTATAACTAATAATGGTTGTAACTATTAATAGTTACAATAACTAATAGTTATGTGGTGGCAACTATTAATGGTTGCTATTACGTATAGCAATAACTACTTATGGTTGCAACTATTAATGGTTAGAACTAATTATGGTTGTAACTTCCATTACTGTAACTACCAACCATTGTAACTACAATTCACTATAACATAACAAATAAAAAAAATAAAATAAAACAAAAAAATAGAAAAAAAAAAATTATTGCAACTAGTTAAAACAGTTAAATTAAATTTGGATAACAAACTTGTAATCACTATAATTCTCTAGTTGTATTAATCTAATTCGTTAATTGTAATTAATTAATAAACATTTCATTTAAACGTCTATATATGAATAAAGGTAATTCGACTGGGTGATGTTAAATTTTGCACTGACCATTGATGGGACAATAGCGTATTTATATACATGTGTGTATATGTTTGTGAATAGACGCATTATGTGAAATAATTCAGAACGAGAGAAGTCATAACAAAATGGGCGTTAGATGATGTTCCCTGGGGATAACTATGCAACACAGTTTATCCATTGAGAACCCCATTCTCATTCTCTCAGTGTATATATATATATATATATATATACACGAGATTTTCAACATTGTATATAGCATTGCCCCCCTCCCCTTCATCTCGTTTACGCATTATGTGCGTTATATATATACATATACATTTTTTTACAGGGCTACTGCGACGACGACACGTAAGAGCTAATATCGCGGTCTATGCATATTTATACCGCATTAAAAAATCACCCTTCCTTAAAATGCATGGACCGTTTCGTCGCGTGAAATCGACTCGCATTTTTTTTTTTTGTAAACGAATTCTGAAAGGCGAATAAAAAAAAAAGAATAAAAAAAAAATGTAGATATAAAAAAGAAATTTTTTTAATTAGATATTAATCTCAATTTTTTTTTTTGGTTTTGTTTTAATAATATATATAAATAAATAATAAAGAGATGAACATCATGTTCTTCCTTTATAGGTTCTCTCGTATCACCATAAAATTGTCGATTGGCTCGAGCCCATTTGAGAGTACGTTCTGTCTGGCAAACAATCGCTAATAATTCATATAACGCATCCGCATAGGTTTTATGATATCGTGAATCGGGGAAACGACAACGTTTTGTTTATCGTTTACAGAACGAGGTGTAAAACATCGGAAAATGTTTTCAAATAGATGAGAATTGATTGCCGATGAGAAAATTCTCCCGCGTTTCTTTAGAATTTAACCGCGCGCAAAAACAAAAAAAAAAAAACAAATCAAAATATAACAAAAAAAAAAAAAAAAATTATTACATAATTAAATAAATAATAGTTATTATTAATGAAATGACTTTCGGTTATATTCAATCATAGTAAGAATTAATGGCTTCTATTAATAGTAACTTCTATCAATAGTAACTTCTATTAATAGTAACCACCATAAATAATAACTGTTAATAACAATAATTATAAGTAATTTACATTAATAGTAACTACCATGAATGGTAATTGCTATTAAAAGTAACAATAATTAAAAGTAACCACCATTAATAGTAATCTACATTAATAGTAACTTCTGTTAATAGTAACTTCTATTAATAGTAACTATCATAAATAGTAACTGTAATTAAAAGTAATAATAATAAATAGTAATTTACATGAATAGTAACTACCATGAATGGTAATTGCTACTAAAAGTAACAATAATTAAAAGTAACCACCGTTAATAATAATCACCATTAATAGTACTTTCTATTAATAGTAACTACCATAAATGGTAACTTCTATTATTAGTAACTTCTATTAATAGTACTTTCTATTAATAGTACCTTCTATTAATAGTAACTACCATAAATGGTAACTTCTATTAATAGTAACTTCTATTAATAGTACCTTCTATAAATAGTAACTTCTATTAATAGTATTATTATTAATAGTAACTATCATAAATAGTAATTGTTATTAAAAGTAACAATATTCAATAGTAACTTCCATGAATGGTAATTGCTATTAAAAGTAACCACCATTTATAGTAATCTTCATTAATAGTACCTTCTATTAATAGCAACTACCATAAATGGTAACTACTATTAAAAGTAACAATAACTATTAATGGTAGTTGCTACTAATTATTGTTACTTTTAACAAGTTATCATTTATGGTATAGTTACTATTAATATAATTTACTTTTAATGGAAGTTACTATCAATGGAATTTACTATTGATGGAAATTACTATTAATGGTTGTTTTTGTTAACTATTGTTACTTTCAATAGCAGTTAACATTTATGATAGTTACTATTAATAGAAATTACTATAAATTATAGTTACTATAATAATATACTTTTAATAATATCAGTTAACATTTATGGTATTAATAAAAGTTACAATTAATGGAAATTACTATTAATAATTTTTTGTTAATAGTATTTTGATAACAACTATCATTAATAGTAAAACATTACTTTTTTTAATTATATGGAATTAAAAAAAAGAATTTGATCAGATTATCTTCGTAAATTGTTTTTTTAAGGATATACATATTAGTGAAGGTGTAATGTCAGTCATGAAAGAAGAAGACTCGAGAGAATTTGGAGATCTTGTATATATATATATATATAAAGTATAAGTGTGTATGTGTGTTTCTATGTGGAAAAAAGTAGTCTAATGAAAATAAATACTACATAAACTTGTGGGCTGTGCATCAGTCCCTGATTGATGATAGCGGTCGGGATGCTGTCATGGGGTTGCAAGACGCATTACCTAGACCACCTATAGGCTAGCTTATGTTTCGTATATAAAATCGATAGCAAAATCTCAGTGCAGCTGTCTTCGACCCCTTCGTGATCCAGAAACTCGATTAACGACCTCATAATCCAACAAAAAGGGGTCTTTAAATTTTCATCAAAAAATTGACCAATAAAAAGTTTTTTTAATTAGAAATAATTTTAATTTTGAATTTTAATTTTAATATTAATATTTAATATTGATATTAATATATAAAATACTACTATTTTCAGTACAAACCCTTTTTGGTTTGTAATTAAATTTTAATTAAATATTATAAAATTAATTTTTTTTTCCTGTAAAAATTGAAATCAATTTTTTTTTTAATGTTCCTAATTATAAACCATTTGAGAAGGTTTTTTTTTTCTTTTTTTTTTTTTTTTTTTTTTATTCTCCCGTTTCTTCTTCGTCACATTTTCGCTGACGCAACACATAACCACTCAGATTTATATGACCCGAGGATATATCCAGTGTCACGGGCAGTTTTTGCTAATTTGACGACAGGCATCCTAAGCCACGATATTGCGTTCCTGAAATAATAATAAAGTATATAAACGGATCAACTTTACGAGGTCGATGTATGAGAGATATAACCACAAGAGTGCATTTTATTTCATACTACCTTCACATGTTAAAAAACTCCTGCGCGCGTAAAACAGTTAAATCATTGTGAATCTCGTATTAAAAAAAAAAAAATATATATATATATATACTACCTCTTTCTAGAAAGAGAAAATATTTTCTTTTGGTATATAATAGTTACTGTTACCAATAGTTACTACTACGTTACTATTCTGATTTTAATCCTAGTAGTATTTTTTTCTGCCTTTCGCTAATTTTTATTAGAGAAAAATTTTTGAGTGAATTTCAATTGTGCGTTGGTTTAAGAATATATATATATTTTTTTCAAGGATACACCCCACACCGTCTAGCCAAGTGATCCTTCAAGGAAGATGCTGAAAGCAACTGTTATATATCTTAAGGCCTTGGGTAGATCCCGACGCTTGCCTCGATAGCGAGCTCAATTTATATCAGCGCCCGTTGAACCCCCTTTACGAGGTCTTACGGTACCACCTTTACGTTTTCATCCCAAACCTTTTTTTTTTCTCTCTCATTTTCTCTCTCTCTCTCTTTTTATTTTCCCTGGAAAACCTGCCTTTCGAACTTCAACCTTTGAATGTATCTTCAATCCCAAGGGTTCGACGCGAGTCTCCTATGAAGTTAAAGCGTCGCCATTCGCAACGATCACAAAATGAAATCACCTTAGGGTTACGTCTTTCCATTCAATAACGATTTTCAGTTCCAAGATTTCAATATAAAACTTTACCTTACAATTTGAAGGCATAAAATTTGTATTTGATTCTTGACAATTGTTTTCTTTCAATTGTAAATAAATTTAAAAATTATTTAAAATATCAATTAAATTAGTTATATTAAAAATTAATATAAAAAGAGGAGAAAAATTTGTCTCTTTAATAAATATTATAAATCTATAATAAATCAAAAATTAATTGTTTTGGATTATCAAATATTCAATATAAAATCCACCCTCGCCCGCGTGATTCGATGAAAGCCCAGGTGAAGAGAACAGCTGCTTTTTGCCAATGGCGCATGCGTTCTTAACGATGCAGTGATTGATCAATTTTTAAAAAAGCAATATTCTTAATTGACTCGCCTTGTAGCATCTTCACGTATATATCGGAATAACAAGCACCTTGGGTGATGTTGCCATCACTTCCTTAGTCATCGAAAGGTGTGTTCTGTCAATTCTAATTCATTCTATATTCTCCGAGCTTTGTCTATATATATATATATATATATATATATATATATATATATATATATATATATATATATATATGTATCGTCTATTTCTAATAAAGCTTTTACTCAAACGCATTTCATTACGTTTTCCACATAATCTAATTCATCAAATTTAACCACAATCAATTATTATTTTTTTTTTGCTATTGCCTCTGTTGTTAGTTCGTTACTATTAATGGTTGTTACTTTTACTAGTAGTTACCATTCATGGTAGTTAATATTAATAGTTGTTACTAATAATGGTTGTTATTATTAATAGTTGTTACTAATAATGGTTGTTATTATTAATAGTTGTTATTATTAATAGTCGTTACTTCTACCAATAATTGCCAATAATGATAGTCACTATTAGTAGTTGTTACTAATAGTGGTTGTTACTTTAACTAATTGTTACCGTTACAAATTATAATGTATAATAGTTATTACTAATAATGGTTGTTATTTTAACTAGTAGTACAACCACTACCATTAATGGTTGTTACTATTGGTTGTTACTTTAACTAGTAGTTACAATTAATGGTAGTTACTATTAATAGTTGTTACTAATAATGGCTGTTACTTTAACTAGTTACCATTAATCACAGTTACTATTAGTGGCTGGTACTATTACTAGTAAACACCATTAATGGTTGTTACTTTAACTAGAAGTTACCGTTAATGCCAATTACTATTTATGGTTGTTACTTTTAATGGTTGTTATTATTAATAGTTGTTACTTCTACCAATAATTGACATTAATGATAGTTACTATTAGTAGTTGTTACTAATAGTGGTTGTTACATTAACTAATTGTTACCGTTATAAATTATAATGTAAAATAGTTGTTAATAATAATGGTTGATATTTTAACTAGTAGTACACCCATTACCATTAATGGTTATTACATACTACTAGTTGTTAACGTAAATCCCAGTTACTATTAATGGTTGTTACTTTTACTAATTGCCACAATTAATGGTTGATACATTAATAGTAGTTATCGTTAACGTCAGTTACTATTAATGGTTGTTACTTTTACTGGAAGTTACCGTTAATGCCAGTTACTAATTATAGTTGTTACTTTTAATAGTTATTATTAATATTTGTTACTTCTACGAATAATTGCCATTTATGATAGTTACTATTAAAAGGTGTTACTAATAGTGGTTGTTACTTTAACTAGTAGTTACAATTCATGGTAGTTCCTATGGTTCATGGTTTTTACTAATAATGCTTGTTACTTTAACTAGTTACCGTTAATCACAGTTACTATTAGTGGCTGTTACTATTACTAGTAATCACCATTAATGGTTGTTACTTTTACTAAAAGTTACCGTTTATGCCAATTATTATTTATTTTTTTTTACTTTTAATGGTTGCCATTATTAATAGTTGTTACTTCTATCAATAATTGCCAATATTGATTAGTTACTATTAGAAGTTGTTACTAATAGTGGTTGGTACTTTAAATAGTTGTTACCGTTATGAATTATAATATATAATAGTTGTTACTAATAATGGTTGTTGTTTTAACTAGTAGGTACCCATTACCATTAATGGTAGTTACTTCTACTAGTAGTTAATGTTAATCCTAGTTACTATTAATGGTTGTTACTTTTACTAATTGCCACAATTAACGGTTTACTAGTAGTTATCGTTAACGTCAGTTATTATTAATGGTTGTTACTTTTACTACCAGTTACCATTCATGGTAGTTACTATTAATAGCTGTTACTAACAATAGTTGTTACTAATAATAGTTGTTACTAATAATGGTTTTACTTTTATTAGTAGTTATCTTTCATGGTAGTTACTAATAATGTTTGTTACTTTAAATATAAATTCCTATTATTTGGTAGCTATTAGTAATGATTGTTACTTTTACCAATATTCACCATTCATGGTCATTACTATTAATGGGCGTTACTAATAATGGTTGTTATTATTAACAGTAATTACCGTTTATAGTTGTTACTTTTCACAGAAATTCTTAATAGTTGTTACTTTTATTGGTTCATTACTAATAATAATTGTTACTTTTAGCAGTAGTTAACAGTCACTATAGAAATTGTTGTTATCTTAAAAAGTAACAAACAAAATGGTTATATTAAATTTTCCTTTATTTAAGAGAATATCTCATTAAAAATATCCTTTTCCAAATTAGTACCTATTTAAAATTCTAGCTTCACCTGAATCGGAAATGTCACTGTCAACCTTGATTCCAAAAAAAAAAAAAAAATTAACAAAAAATCATAACCTACACTTTCTCAACTTGACACGTTTTTTATTTTCTAAATATATGCGACCCTAAAAATACGTCATTGCGCAATATCTGGGCAAAGGTTTGTTCTTCAGGGAATTATTCACGGGCTTTTAGACGCAACTCTAGTGTGAAATCAGTGCAACCACACCCACCCAACAAGCAAGCAAAAAGCGAGACAAAAACAGGGTTGAAGAGAGTCTTGATAAGCAACATTGGAAGGAGAGATCCTTTCAGTTCTTATGTTGTTGAGGGGGTTTGGAAAAAAAGGAAGGAAAGAAAAAAAAATGAATTATAAAAGGGACACGCCTTTTTGCTTTTAGTATAAGAAAAAGTGAGAGAAAATTTTCGGTGACATTGGAAAAAAAAAATGTCTATGGTTTTATTTTTTATGAATTCAATAATCGATATTATGGATAATTAATTAGGTATTTAAATTGTTAATTAGGTATATAGCAATAGTATTTAATTAATATTAATAAATACTTGTTAATTTTAATTAATATTATACATTAATTAATAGCAATTAAAAGGAATTAATATCAATTAATACAAATTGATACACATTAATATCAATTAATATAGTAATTAATATTAATTAATAATAATTAACAGCAATTAATAGTAATTAGTAGCAATTAATTAATAAAAAATTAACTAATAATAATGAAATAAATTGTCTGCAATTTAATAATTAATTACCATTGTAATTAACACAAATTATTACATACATAATAATTAATATATGCAAAACATAAAATTGTACATAATTGTTTTTAATTTTAAAAGTAAACATAAATTAAGGTATGAAATAAAATTAATTAAACAGAATATGTTAATTCAGAAAATATAATTAATATTTTCAATATTTATCAAATAAACCTATTAGTAAAAGTTTTAAATATAACTGAAATAAATAATTCAATAATTCATGCAGTAACTCATTAAGGACATGATAAACTACTTGTCAGAGATTAAAATACATAAGTTTATTTATATATTTTAAGATAAAACTTCTGTTTTTTTTAAACAATGGCACTACTTTTTAAATTCTCTTTTTGCATTGCTAATTTTCACATTTCTAATTATTATTTCCTGCGATATTTTTATAGACTTATTTATTTTTCAAAAATTCGTGTATCGAGGAATAATCTCATTATCGTTTTTAATTGTAAACAAATTTATTATTATTATTATTATTATTATTATTATTTACATACTTATTTATTTTATTATTATTCGTTTTAATATATAAAACAAATCGAAACATAAGATACATAATCGATACATAAGAGTTTACAATTATTAATTTATACAGGAACTATAGTGTGACAATTGCAGTTGATTTAAATTATAATTAATGATAATTAAATTTGTTATTAGTTACAATGTACGGTACTAGTTTCAATTGATGGTTAGAATCATGAATAGATGCGGGGAATAAAATCAATTACTAAATTCTAATTTTTTTTAACAGTAGTAAGAGAGTTTTAGTTAAACAAGATGGTAAATTTTTGTTACTAACTTTGTTAATTTTTGTTACTATTTTTTGTTACTATTTTTTGTTACTATTTTTTGTTGCTATTTTTTGTTGCTATTTTTTGTTGCTATTTTTTTGTTACTATTTTTTGTTATTAATTTTTGTTACTTACTTCTGTAATTAATTTTTGTTTCTATTTTTTTCACTAATTTTAGTGTCAGTGATAAAAGTAAGTTTTAGTCAGACAGTAACTAATTTTAGTATACAGTAGTAAAAGTAGTTTCTAGTAAGGCAAATGTATTTAATTTCTACTAATTTTTATAGCCAGTATAATAAAATAATAAATTTTAATAAAACAAACCAGTTTTTATTATTATGATTTTAGAAAATCCAGTAGTAATAGTAAAATTTGGTCAAACATCGTGAAATAATTTCTAGTAATGAAAATTACTAGTTAAAGTAATTTCAGTCAGCCAAGTGTGTATTTTTTTTTTAGTGTCAGTGGTAAAAGAAATATTTAGTCAGACAACTTTATATATAACATTTCCACTATAATTTGATCGCCAGTAGTGAAAGTAAATTTTAGTCAGCCAGATATGTAATTTTTAGTCTAAATAGTAAAATACAGTTTTGGTCAGACATCGCAAAAACAGTTTCTACTAATTTTTTAGGATCAGTAGTTAATGTAACTTTTTAGTCAGACATATTTGCAATTTTCAGTGTCAGTAGTAAAATAATGTTTTAATTAGCTTTATATAATTTTCAGTGAATTTGATTATCAGTAGTGAAAGTAAATTTTAGTCAGACAAGTGTTAATTTTTACTATCCGTAGTATTGGAAAGTTTCACATATAGAATTTGTCATTAATTTTTTAGAATCAGTAGTAAAAGTTACGTTTTATTTAGACAAATATGAAATTTTTTTACTATCAGTAGTGAAAGTAAATTTCAGTCAGACTGAACATTTTTTTTTATATACTTTAGTACTCTTGTACGAAAGGGCATTGCCCGTATATATATGTAAATAAATAATTAAATAAAAGCAAATTATTTCATTTTTAAGTGATACAATATAAAATACCATCACATTAGACTAAAAATAATAATAATAATAATAATAATAATAATAGGTCTCCATTTGATAGTATACATTTTTTTCTTTCCTTAAAAAGAGAGTTAAAAAATTAAAATTCCACCACTTTTGGCATTTTGCCTTCCAAAATAAGAGAAAATTTTTTTTCTCCAAGAAGAAAAAAAGAATAATAATTAAAATAAATAATAAATATGTATATATAGTAAGAAAATGCATCTTAACAAGAAATGTGACGATTGTTTCACAATGAGTAGAAATCAGTGCCTGGGAAATGGAGTAGAATGTGTAAATCCCATATATCCAATTAGATTCGTATAATCCGGTAGTGTTGGCAGAAGCCCTCTCTCGTTCTCTCTCTCATCTCTTGTTCAACTATATATATATATATATATATATATATATATATATATATATATATATATACGCTTGCGCATTAATGCTAGAGAGTACTAATTTATGGTCACGTATGAAACGGGCTATGCATGCTATGGCCAAGAGCAAAGCAGGAAAGGGACTCTCTAGTCTATGGTCGAGGGTATATATATATATATATATATATATATATTGGAGAGAGAGAAAGAGAGAGAGATATATATATAGAGAGAGAGAGAGAGAACACAGAGGCGGGCTTTGCATGCGATATCAATAAATCAAGTCCCCGAGACCCCCCCAAGCTTAGGGGGCCACTACGTGGCCAGAATCAACAGCTCATAACGTTAGCTAATAGCTACCGGCACCCGGGGGTCGAAGATATTGTAGGTCCTAACACCAAGAAAATATATACATTATTTCATTCCTTTCCACTTGCTCCCCCCAAAAAAAAACAGGCGAAAAAAAAATTAAACATTTTCGTAATTTATTCGGATTTATTCGGAAAAAAAATTCCATAATTTGAAAGGATTAAAATTTTACTACGGATTGATTTCACAGAAAATTAAAAGGCATTAAAATAAGTTGCAACGCTTCTTATTTTAATCCAATTTTGCTTATTTTAATACCAAAATGGATTAAAATAAGAAGCGTCGCAGCTTATTTTAATGCCTTTTAATTTTCTGTGTCGAAATGATCCGAGAAGAATTTTTTTTTATTTATTTATCCAAAAATTTAGATTCAGAGATATGAAAAAAAAAAATGAAATCTTTTGTTCTTTTTTCAGGTATGGTTTCAAAATCGAAGGGCCAAATGGAAGAAACGCAAGAAGACTGGCGGAATGTTACGTTCACCAGGTGGACTTGTACCGTCGCATAGTTTTCCGCCATTTGCGGCAATGAGTTCAGAATTGTGCGGTGCAGCGGGAATGTTTCATGCGCCAACTGAAAGATGGGGAATGGCACCAGGTCGGCAATCAATGTTTATTTATTGTAAAAAATAATTTTAATTAAAATTGAATATTTTTAAATAATCTTGCAATTATATTAGTTCATTTTTCTGCTTTTTCAAACTCAGGTTTGGGTCAATTGAGCCAAAGTGGAATGACCATGGGTGGTTTTGGCCAAAGTCTTGGTCAACTAAGTCAACAAAGTTCCGGTACACTTGGCTCAAGTTTAAGTCTCAGTAATTCCGGTTTGCCAATCAGTAGTCCGTCGCAAAGTGTCTATCAAACAAGTTACGGTCTCAATTCACTCGGTGAGTGTTTTTAAATATTTTTTCAAAATTATAAAAAAGGGGATTTTTTTTTTTTATTAAAAATTTTTTAGAAATTAATTATTTATACGGAAAACTAAGATGTGATTTCTAATTTGTATCCTCATTAACACTCGATGATGTGAAAATATATACTATATTTAACTTTAAATAATTCAACTAAAAACAAAAAAAATATTTTTTTTCACATATTTGGTTTTGAAAAAAGAAGAATTTTTTTCAAATTTAGTTTAAAAAAATACTGCTTTGAATACAGATACTGCATTTTGATCTTTTTTAAAAGATGAAGCACCACTGAACCAAGACAGGTTGCATCGAGATATTCTGGTAAACATACAGCGAAAGATCTCGCACCTAGGTGCGACCACCTTGAGATCTGACTGCGTAAACATACAAGTCTGAAGTTTATGTTACTGTCTCAAATTCTTTATACTTCGAAAATACATCCCTATGCGACCGAAGTCATTTATTTAAATTTTAATCTCTTCACAAAAAGTTATTTTCTTTCCAGAATCGTCGACTTTCTATTAATTTAAAAAAAAAATTTAATAAGATTCACTTTATAAATATTTGAATTCAAAGTGAAACGTAAATAGAAATTGAAAAAAACTACTATAATTTAGAAATCAGAAAAAATTTTAAGATTCTTGGAAAATTTAGCTGTGGCACTTGGCTGAGACAATAAATAAATGAAGGAAACAAAAATGATGAAAATATCGCTTATAGTTTGCAAAAAAAAAAGAGGATTTAATAGAAGAAAATTACATCTGTCGGTAATTCAGAAATTTGTCGGTAATCTAGACTAAAAATTTTAAAGAGTCTTGGAAAATTTATCCGAGGCACGTAACTGAGACAATAAGTCAATGTATTAAACAAAAATTCTGAAATTTGAAGATTCTCTTCCATAATATATTTAATTAAAATTGGGGGATGTGGAAGAAAACTACTATATCTGTCGGTAATATAGAAATCTAGTCTAAAAATTGGAGGAAATGAAAGAAAACTACTATATCTGTCGGTCATACAGAAATCTAGTCTAAAAATTAGAGGAAATGGAAGAAAACTACTATATGTGTCGATAATACAGAAATCTAGTCTAAAAATTGTAAGAATCTTGGAAAATTTATCCGAGGCACTTGGCAGAGACAATAAATAAACGAATACAACAAAAATAATGAAACTATCACTTATAATTTGCACGAAAACTAAAAGAATAAATAAAACAACTACTTTATCATCCGTCGGTTATACAGAAATCTAGTCTAAAAATTGGAGGAAATGGAAGAAAACTACTATATCTGTCGGTAATACAGAAATCTAGTCTAAAAATTAGAGGAAATGGAAGAAAACTACTATATCTGTCGGTAATACAGAAATCAAGTCTAAAAATTGTAAGAATCTTGAAAAATTTATCCGAGCCACTTGGCAGAGACAATAAATAAACGAATACAACAAAAATAATGAAACACTTATAATTTGCAAAGAAAACTAAAAGAATAAATAAAACAACTACTTTATCATCCGTCGGTAATACAGAAATCGAAAATTTTCTTCAATAACAAACAAATTGTAATATTTAATAACATTTTTGAAAACTAACAAAAAAATGGTTTTTCTTTTATAAAAATTCGGTTAAATAAAAATTTTGCAAAAGATGAAATACCCCTTTTTTAATGACGATTCACGACTTCTAAAAGAATGGCACTTTTTCGCGCGTTTGTACAGACATAAAGTAAATAATTACTATTTAAACTGAAGAACAGGTTTTTTTCCGTTAGAACCAAATTAAATGTAACAAGTTGAGAGATCGTGCTTCCCTTTTACAGGTACTAATTGGCCGACTCACGGTGAAATCATCTCAATGTTCCTCTGCGCAATATTACCAATACATGTATTCAAACTGTTATATATATATTTATAAATTTTCAAATGTATAAGAGCTTTGGGATTTCACAACGAACTCACGTTGTACCGCAAGAACGCATGTAACGCGTAAGGTGCCAATTAACATGCATTATCGTCGGAGACCTGCTTGTTGTTAAAAAAAAAAAATGAAAAAAAATATGCACTTGCGGCGTAATTACTGTCGTTCACTGTTGCTAGCAAGTTGAAAGGGTAAAAAGGGGCAATACTTGAACAGGCTGACACAGCTACTCGCCTTTACGCGATGTTATAATACTTCGGGCAAACAGCTTTTAGAGCAGGACAAATTTTTTTTTTTTTTTTTTTTTGGGTTTTCAATAATGATTAACACTTTAAAAGACGCGATCCCTCCTTTTTGAGAGCAGTTTAACTTTAACTCGCGCTCATCATAGCATACAATTGTAATCTATGAGGTGTGAATTAAACGTCTCTATAGCATTAATTTTAGAGTTTTAATCACGGGTTGAAAAAAAAAATTTTTATTTTCAATTGGAGTATCAAAATGAAATATTTTATTTCAATCAAATATATATATATAATTTATTAGCAACCAATAAATATTGATTTGAATTAAATAAAAATTTATTTGCTTCTAAGAGAAATTATTTTCTCTGAGTGTACATAAAAAATTATGTTGTATATTTAGAAGAAAAAAATTATTATACTACCATTTTTTTTTATTTTTCGTTTATTTGAGACAAATTTTGTTGAATAAAGTAAAAATTTATTTCAATCAAATAAAAATATAATATATTTGTCTCTGAGCAAAAACTATTTTTATTTTTAAATAAAAAATTTGTAATAAATATTTATTTAAATTTTTTTTATCGATACCCTAAAAAAAAAAATAAAGAAAATTTCACACTGATAAAAAAAAATGTTTAAACTATTTTAAGAAAGTTAATTTATATTTCATGGGAGAGAGAGAGAGAGAGAGAGAGAGAGAGAGAGAGAGAGAGAGAGAGAGAGAGAGAGAGAGAGAGAGAGAGAGAGAGAGAGAGAGAGAGAGAGAGAGAGAGAGAGAGAGAGAGAGAGAGAGAGAGAGAGAGAGAGAGAGAGAGAGAGAGAGAGAGAGAGAGAGAGAGAGAGAGAGAGAGAGAGAGAGAGAGAGAGAGAAATACTTCTATTCACGATTAATTTCGTTTTTATGTAACATATTCATTGCAAATACAGAAGAAAATATAAAAATAAGTAAAAGTTGATAAAAATGTATATATTACATTCCAATTGAGTATTTCATAATCGACTATATAACATACGCTTCCAATTATTAATAATTCAGAGAAAATTTATATTCCCGCTCTGAAAATAAATATTTTGCAAACGTTTTCAAATTCTTTTTCTAAATACCTTATTCGCGGGCAAAAATTCGGTGATTTTAACACAAATGCCAATAAAACGATATATATATATATATATTCATTTATAGCCAATAATAAATTTAGAAGTGTCACTTTAATTTTTAAATCTATGAACTATTTCTTTTTATTTTCCTATTTCGTAAATATAAAAAATATGGATTGATGAATTTGTAAATAAAAAAAAAAAAAACATCAAAGCGTTTTCTCTTTTTTTTTCGAGTCAATAAACCCTAAAAAGAAAAAACTGTGTTCGACTGTTGACCTACTACAATCCTTTCTTTTTTTCTTAACACATTAATCTCCTTTTTTTTCTTCTACAAAAACCTTTGTAAACATTTAAGAAAGAGAGAAAGAGAGAAAAAAGGTATCATAAAAATCATTAACTGACGGCCACCCAACGTCGTGCAAAGAGGTAGAGAAATAACTTTACAACACACACGGTAGCATCCTCTATGCACTTTGCGTTGCCTACTGTATTAATGCTCTTTTCCCCTCTCACTCTTTTTTTTTCTCTCTCTGCCTGCTACGAAAAATATTTTCTATATATATATATATATACGGCCTTTCGCCCTTCATCTCTCTTTAACGATATCGCACCTGTAAATTGCTCTTTCCTGAAAGCGATACCGACGGGTCTTTAAAACTCGAAAATTCCGTGAAACATAAAATACTTTTACCCTCCAAAAAAAAGCCGCCTACAGAAATATTTTCTTTTAGTTAAATTTTCATTTAAATTATTATCTTTGACCGAACTATATATTTAATTTAATTATTTAATTTAGTTAAATATTTAATTAATTATTTAATTATTAAAAAATAGAATTAAAAAAATATTTTTTCTTTTTTGTCAAAATATATCCTAAAACATCTTGCAAATAATAATTTTACAAAAAATAGAAAATTTAACTAAAATCCGTTATTCAGCTAAAATAAAATCTGCTAAATATTTATTTTATCAAATAAATTTTATTTTAATAAAATAATTTTCATTCAATTCAAATAATAATTGATATACTCTTTTCAAGTAATAATAATTTCCGCATTTAGCAATAATAGATTTTAATTATTAAAATGCAAAACATTGGAAACTCATCAGTTTTTATTTTTTTTTTTTTTATTTTTTTTTTTTAATAATACACTCAAGAAAAATTTCGTTCTTCCACTTTTCTTTAATGAAACCCATTTAACTGCAAACCTAATTTGATTTTCCATTCACTTAATATATTTTTAGTTTAAGTACTCCACTTATTTTTCGACATAAAAGAACATTAAAAGAGAATTAAAATAAAATAAATAAAAATATTTTAGAAATAAAACACTATACTTAATAAAATCAATTATATTTGTTACTTCTGCTAATTTGCGGAAATATATTTTAAAAATCTGTCGAAAATTTTAATATTTCTTTAAAAATAAAATACTTTTAAAAGACCTCTCCTTCTCGCATTGAATTTAAATTTATAAATTTATTTTTAACTGAAAAAATTAATTCATAATTTTAATATAATATATTTTTATGGTTCATACAATAGTTATATGAAATCTTACAAATTTTCTGAATCTAGATATATACAGAACTTAATTTACAATTTTCGCAGACTATTTTTAGAATCTTTGGTCTAGTTGATGTGAAAGTTATTGAGCGCATTGAATATTTAAACAGCGGATTCTGCACGTCAAAGTCGTGGCTTCTTTTTTCTTTGCCTTTTATATATATATATATATATTATATGTGTATTAAAATAAAATTCTTCAAATACCATAAAAATTGTGAACAAATTATTTATCCATTGATTTTAATATTTTATTTATAAAGAAAATTGAAAAATGTCTTTCGTATACTTTTTTTCCTACATTTATATATTTATAATACCAGTTTCTTTTACGGAAAAGAAAAAAAAAACTTTGCAAAACTCAGAAAACTAAAATCCAACAAAACTAAACGTATTTCTGTAAATTTTTTTTTTTTTTTTAAATAAAAAATATAAATATAATATATAAAAGAAAATATAGAAATGTGCAAAATTTCAGCACACTGGGTCTAAATGACCAGAATTTTGGAATAGGGGCGAGATAAATTGACAAGGAGAAAAGAATATTTGCGAAAATCTAAAAAACAGAAGAAAATTATTTAATATTTCTTTCTGAAATTGAATAATATGCCAAATTTCAGCACTCTGGGTCTAAAAGGACAGAATTTTGGTGTAGGGGCAACACAAAGTGACAAGGTGAAAAAAAAATTGGCAAAGGAGTTTTTAATATTTGCAAAACTTAAAAAAAACAATAGAAAATAAATATTTTTTCCAAAATAGAAAAAAATGCCAAATTTCTGAACTCTGGGTCTAAATGACCAGCGTTATAAAATAGAGGAACATATAAATCGACATGGAGAAAAAAATATTTTTGCTAAAATAGTGTTCTATATTTGCGAAATTCTAAATAACAGAAGAAAATAATTAATATTTCTTTCTAAAATAGTAAAATGTGCCAAATTTTAGCACTCTGGGTCTAAATGATCAGAGATTTAGAGTGGGGGAAATATAAATAAACAGGAAGAAAAAATATTTGCCAAAATGTTGTTCTATATTTGCAAAACTCTAAAAAACAGAAGAAAAATAATTAATATTTCCTTCTGAAATAGAAAAATGTGCCAAATTTCAGCACTCTGAGTCTAAATGAACTTAAGAGTGGGGAAAATATAAACTGACTCATTTGTCAAACGAGTGTTTCTATATTTGCGGAACTCTAAAAGGAAAGAAGAAAGTAATAAATATTTCTTTCTAACATATAAAATTATACCAATTTTCAGCACTCTGGGTCTAAATGACCAAAATTTTGGAGTAGGGGCAATATAAATTGACAAAGTGAAAAAAATATTTACCAAAGCAGTTTTCTATATTTACAAACCTCTAAAAAACAAAAGAAGAAAATAAATCTTTTTTGTCTAAAATAGAAAAATATGCCAAATTTCAGCACTCTGGGTCTAAATGATCAGAGTTTTAGAGTGAGGGAAATATAAATAAACAGGGAGAAAAAATATTTGCCAAAATTGTGTTCTATATTTGCAAAACTTTAAAAAACAGAAGAAAAATAATTAATATTTCCTTCTGAAATAGAAAAATGTGCCAAATTTCATCACTCTGGGTTCAAATGAACTTAAGAGTGGGGGAAATATTAATTGACAAGGAGAAACAACTCATTTGTCAAACGAGTGTTCATATATTTGCGGAACTTTAAAGGAAAGAAGAATAAATATTTCTTTCTAAAATATAAAATTATACCAATTTTCAGCAATCTGGGTCTAAATGACAAAAATTTTGGAGTAGGGGTAACATAAATTGACAAAGTGAAAAAAATATTTACCATAGCAGTTTTCTATATTTACAAACCTCTAAAAAATAACAGAAGAAAATAAATATTTTTTTCTAAAATGGAAATATATGCCAAATTTCAGCACTCTGGGTCTAAATGATCAGAGTTTTAGAGTGGGGGAAATATAAATAAACAGGGAGAAAAAAGATTTGCCAAATGGTGTTCAATATTTGCAAAACTCTAAAAAACCGAAGAAAAATAATTAATATTTCTTTCTGAAATAGAAAAATGTGCCAAATTTCATCACTCTGGGTCTAAATGACCCGAGTATTGTAGTAAGAACAGTAAAAATCAATAAGGGCAAAAAATAATTGCCAAAATATTGTTCTATATTTGCAAAACTAAAAAATAGAAGAAAATAATATTTTTTTTTTTGGTTGGTTTTTCTTCTATTTAATTAATTTTCTTTTGTTATTTTTGCTTTTAGGTGGAGTTCACATGTCAGCGTCGCGGGGTTCACCGCCGGGTGGTTCATCAGTGGGTAGTGGTCAGGGTTTGGGTTCGGGTTTAAATTGTGGTCAAGGCTCCCCGGGTGCGACTTCCGGTAGTGGTGGAGGTGGTGCCGGAAGTGCTGTATCATGCGTAGTCACTGAAGGAAATGGATCCGAAGCTTCGGTTTGGAGAGAAGCTCACAGTATTGCGTCACTAAGACGTCGTGCTTCCGACGCTTCTCAACAATATAGTCCACAACCACCGCCACCAGGTCCACCTCAATATGGTCACGATTTGGAATACAGTTCGGTCTACTGAGGTAAAAAAAAAAATAAAAAAAAATTCTTTTCCAAATTAATTTCATAATTTGGAAATGTAATAATTTTTAAATCCAAAATTGCGCCGTGGAGAAAAAAAAACCATCACTTTTTCAATTGACAAAAAAAAAAAAATTTATTTTTATAATACACTGGAACCTCTGGCAAATGTTCTCAAGCATTTTGTAATGTTATTCCAAAAAAAAGCGAAAAAAAATAACAAATCAGAAAAAATTATTTTTGAATAAAAATTGGAGAAAATTATTTCGAAAAGAACAATTAACGAGGTTCCACTGTATCGTGATTTTAATTCAAGTAGTTACTTTTGACCAATTTGAATCAGTGAATAGATATTTTTTTTTTAGTTGTAAAGTAAAATCAATAATGCAATAAATTATCTATTATTACATTAAATTATTATTACACAATTATTATTTTATTAAATCTTATTATAAGTAGAAAAAATTTATTAGTCATTTATAGTAAATCAATTACATTATTTCTAAAGATAATATTCTAATAATAAAAAAAATTCTGAATAATTTATATTTGCAATAAATAAAGTCGAATTTATTGGTTTATTAATCAAATAGTGAATTAATTAATAGATTAAAATAAATTATAAATTCGATTATAATTTCCTGAATTTCAATCACTGTTTCAAATGGAAATTTTTAACTAAAAAAAAAAAAAAAGAAATTCGAAACAATATAACGAAATAGAAAATTTGTTTTTGTTTCGAGAAAGAAATGTAGTTTTTTGATGTACTTTTTATGAAAAAAAAAGAAGAAAGGGTTGTGCAATTAAAAATGAATTAAGTTTTTGGATTTTCCAATAATACGTGTTTTCCATATTATAAATATATGATTAACGAGCCGAAAAATCGTCTTATTGGAGACGTAATGAGAAAATAAAAAAAAAAAAAGTATACGACAGTTACCTTAAGTAATACACGTGGCATTGTAAATATAGTCAAAAGTAGGCGTATAAATTCATATAAATATATATAATTATTGTAATCGAATTTCGAAAAGAAAATTCGATGTATTTTTAATTATTGATAGTTGATGATTAATGAAAAAAAAGAGAACGCAGTTGTAGTTGCACTGTAAAACTGAATGAGAAATAACCTCGAAAAAAATAGTATAATAAATTTGTTAAAAAGAATATTTTAAGTTTATAATAGAAAACAATTTTCTTTTTTTATTTATAAATATATGAAAAAAAATTTTAATCACAAATTGTTTTTTATTGACAAAAAAAAAATATTTACAATTACAATAAAACAATCGTGGTTACATGTAAAATTCTTTTTTTTTTTTGATTTAATAATTTAATAATTTTCTTCGTTGCAAATTTTATTTTGCTTTCTATTTCTAAAAAAAAATTTTCATTTTTTTTTTTAAATCACAAATTTCAAAAAATTTTTTTTCAAAAAAATAATTTTACAAAAAAAGTCTCTAAATTTTTCCACACAACGAACTTTTATTTATAATATAAAATTATTATTTTAGCCCGCGCAAAAACAACCGATAATATAATATGTAAGTAATAAATTGTTTCGTTATTGTCATTGAAATTTTGTAAATAAAGTATACGTCAAATAGTTGTGTAATAAGTATTCTAATTATTGAATATGATGTAATATTAATTAATATAATAATAATATTAATTAATAATAATAATAAAAATAAAAATAATAAATAAGTAAATAATAACAATAATATTTATAATATATGATATATCAATAATACAAATTCTCTTCGCAAAAAAAAAAAAAAAATGAGGAAAAAAAAATTACACGAGTATACTTATGGACATTGTGATATTTTTGAGCGGAAAGCTGTTGTCTCTTTCTGCATCTTTTCTTATATCAGCGCGCAATATGATATAGATTATACAATTTGCAAAAAATTAAAAGGGCATATATTATATAATGAAAAATATATGAAAAAACAAACAAGATTGAAAAAAATATGCGCTAATTACCCGTCGACTCAAATCAAGTGACGACACGAAAAAAGTCGATTTTATTCTAGGTACGAATTTTATCGTTTGAAAAAAAAAATAAATAAATAAATAAAATTAAAAAAAAAAAAAAAAACAAAAAAAAGTAAACTACAAGTAAACGATGATACCACATGATTTAGCTCTAGGCCAATATCGATGTACCATTTACAAACGTATACGATTTATAATGTACAAAAAAAAAAAAAGAAAAAAAAAAATAATAATTAGGTGCCGGACAAATTTGTTTATATGACACTCCATTTTCGCTCGAATTTATTATTATTATAAAATAAAAGAAAATGTCATATTTAAAATAGTGTACTTAGAGTTTTTAATTATAAAAACTCGACCACTGCTACTGATTTGTTAATAATTCTATAAAAATAATAATAATAATAACAAAGTAATGGAAATAAAAAAAAATTACAGAACTGATAGTAAGAACATTATTATTATTTTTAATATTATTATTATTATTATTATTATTATTATTATTATTATTATTATTATTATTATTATTATTATTATTATTATTATTTATTAATACTATTACTATTATAATTATTTTTTATTATTATTTTATCAATAAAAAAACGTTTATAAATAAATTATTACGGAACTAATAATTTATTTGTTTATTATAAATAAATGTCGGATAATTTTATTAAGGGTGTGTAACATGTGGGCAATTAATTTAAAGACATGTAAAAAAAAATTCAAAAATATTATTTATTTTAGGAAAACAAAAACTTACCGATCTGCATTCCTCATTGAAATTCTTCAGTCTGAAACAAAAAAAAAAATTATTTTGTTACAAAAAAAAACATAATAATTATAGTTAAATTAATTAATTTAAAAAACAATTTTAATAAAAAAAATATTTAAAAAACCGTTCGTAAATATTTGTGGGGACATTTTTTTTATTTTGAAAAAACATACAATGTTCAACTGTTTCTGGATTTTCAGCCCTGGAGCTATATGAAAAAAAAAAACACACGCGCGATTAAATAAATTTCGAACACTCCCGAAATTAAAAAAAAAAAAAATTAATTCACTCGCCCGAATTTTTAATCAAATAAAAATAAAACTTATTTAATAAACGGAATCGAAAAAAAAAACTGGAAAAAAAATTAAATAATATACGCACTCCCGAATAAATTATTTTTCGATATAAAGGAAGATTTTTTAATTCTGGATCCCGTAAAAAAATTTTTTTTAATCTCATTTTTTTCATTGTTTAACGAAAAAAAAGTTGAATTAAAAAAAAAATTTTCTAGGCGGTCCGGAATATAAAAATCACCCTGTATACGCGCACGTTATTTTTATGAACTTGGTGGTTTGATAGACAAATTTTAACTGAAGTAATAATACAGGTATAAATTCACGTGAAAATTTCCTGTTCAATCCTGCAAAATTTATATTGACCGCTACCGCTCATATTTATGGCATCCAAAATTTTATAAACAACACCGCATTCTTAGGGTCGAAATTTTATTTTGTAAATAATAATCTTTTCATTTAAACAACCTCTACATAATATTCCTTTTATCAAAATAAAATAATATAATTCTGGCTCTTCTATTTAAAAATATAATATTCATGCATTTTATTCTGAATAAAATATTCTGAAAATAGTTTTTAAATTAAAAAAATAAAAGAATTTTATTTTCAAATTCTTATTCTTATATTAATATATTATATTCATTTATATTTTTAAATATGAGCAAAGAGTTTATTTTTAAATTTATTTATAAAAAAAAATTACAATATTATTATTAATATTAAAAAATACAAATCAGCAGCACTGGACGAAAAACAAGAAAATTTTGATTGTATTTCAAAAAAAAAAAAGTCGAAACACGAAATATTTGATTATTTTTTTTTTTTTAATAGAAACTGTATTTACAATATATCGAATTATTATTTCGATTTTATTAGGAAAACTTCAAAAAAAATTATAATTTCCTATTGTTGTATAGTTGTGCATAGGTCAACTAAGTGTGTAAAATAAATAATTATTAAAATATTGGTATTTTACTGTTTTCTTATTTTGTATTTAAAACATTTTTTTTCTAAAATTAATTACATTTTAAATCGTGTAATTAATATTAAAAAAAAAACCCTTCATGCGCAGATAAATATACACGTAAGTATGAAAATTTCGTTTATTTTTAGTTATTAAAAAAAAAAAAATTCCTCAATTAGTTAAAATAGAATATTTTAAGTAAAATTAATTTTTTAATTAAAATCACAATAATTAAAATTACAGTACCTATATAAAAATTACAGAAATTACAGAAATTAAAATTAATTTAAAATTAATTTTTTAATTAACTATTTTCAAAAATTAGAAATTATATTAGTGAAATGTCTCTCTTGAGTGAATATATATATACTAATCGTCTTCATAATACTTAGAATGTCTGACAATTTAGCAGTGTATTAAGTCATATAATGAGGCAATAACCGATTCATTTAACATCATTTCACATATTACTCTATCCGCAAAACGTTATGCAAACACTCATTCATTACCGCTATTGTAAAATTTCCATTTCATTTTGTCGTTTGCATATCAAAAAAAAAAAAAATCTTAATTCCGTATTTTCTATTTATAAATTAAAAGTTTAGAATACTATAGAGAGAATTTTTCAGACATATGCATAAAGTTGAAAAATTTAAAGGGATGAATTTAAATTAAAAAAAAAAAATCTCACGACTTTTATACACGTACAACAAAGAATCAGTCGGAAAAAAAAATGAAAGTCAACTTACAAATTATAATTTTTTTGGAATTAGATGGTGAATTTTTAAAAAATCAGTTACACTTTTTTGTATTACCTGTGAAATTCATTTTTCGAGACTAATTTCATATTCAGAAACTGTCGTCGAGATTGGATATATATAATTAATATAAATTTACAGTTACATATAATTTACATAATATAAAAATTAATTTTTATTATATTTTTTTATATTTTATATTTTTTATATTTATAAAAACAATAGTTAATTTTTTTTTAAATTTATATTCATTTCTGTAAACAGAAAAGCAGTGAACTCTCGATAATTTTATAATATGAGTTTTGGAACCACTTATTGGTTCTATTGTTTTTTTTTTGTTTTTTTTTAAATTAAGCAAATATTTCGAAAAAAAGGAAAAATTTAAATAAATTAAATAACAACTAAAGTTATATATAATGAAAGACTAGAGAATAAAATACTTTGACAGAAATACAAACACTTAATTTTATTCAAAATATACATGTCTCATAAATTTTTTATATATTCAATATATATATATATTTTTTTAATGACATGCTTTTGTGCAATTAACACGCGAATACATTTATTTACACTCATGTCTTCAAAATTAACATATTTATATTATTATTCAATTCAACTCCATAGTGTAGATATATTATATATAATTATAATAACGTAATTCACACTTTTTTTTTAAATTTATTCCTGCGTTAAAAAAAATAAAATTCGCAATAACTGCTAATTAATCAATAATAATTAATTATTATTCACTAATATTGACAAGGTAAGAGCTTTATTAAATTAAAAATAATTCAATAAAATATTAATATTAATAAAAAAAAAAAAAATTACTATTATTATTAATATTTTTATAAATGAAAAGTAAAAGTACAATTATAGTAAATAAAAATTGATATTAAGTAATAATAATAATTATTATTATAGCAATAATAGAATAACTGGAAAAAAATGTTTTTTATTATCAATTTAATTAGTTTAATTATTGTATTATTGTCTATTGACTACACATGTAAATTATCCCATTTTTATGTTCAGTTAACAATATGTTTAAATTTAAAAAAATAAATTTCAGGTACAATGCATAGCAAAAAAAAATGTACTAATCAAATTATAAAAATTATTATCTGATACCAAAATCATTGAAATTGACAATCAATTTTAAGATAAATCACTGAATATAACTGTCTTTAACAATTACGAATTCTATTTATTTAAGAAAAAAAAAATAAATAATGAGAATAATTCTTCTTTTTTGATGCCAATAATACGCTTTTAGATTTTTAGCTAATTTTTAAGTGGCATTACAAGATTTCAATATTAACGATTCTCCTATAATTCAAAGCTCGATTTAGCTTATTTTTTTTTTTTTTTTTTTTTTTTGTTTTTAATACTGACCCAATGAATACTTTCCATATAGTTATACACAGATGCAAATATATGGGTGAAAAAAAGAATTAATCATCAATTCAATTAGTTATTTCACTATTGATAAAGTTTGACGGACTTTATTAAATTACAATGAAATAAAAAAAGATATTTTTTACTTCAAATCATAATTCAATTAAAAATTTCTCGAGAGCTCGTCAACAGTTGATAATTAATTGAATAAATTAATCTTTTTTTTCCGATAGACACAATAAATTGCTATCTATTTTTTTTTCCTCTTATTTGTTTAATAGCACACATTTATTATATATTTTATTTTTCTTCTTTATATTATATATATGTATAATGTTATTAAATTTTTCTATTTTAAATATATAATTTTTTAATTTTTCAAATTAAAATTTAAATATGCACTTAATTGTTTCAAGTCATTGAAGAAGTTTATTATAAAATAAGAATTTATTAATGAAAACCTTTTTTTTTAAATGTAAATGAATAAATAAAATTATTTATTTATTAAATTTTCATTAATAAAAACTAATTTTTATTCATTAATATTGAATCAATGATTTTATAAAGTGTTTCCATTTACTAATTTAGATTTTCATTTTTAATAATGTATATCAGTATAATTTTAATCGCTGTTGGAATTTTCATTATAAAATCATTGACATTAGTGTTGATAATTATTTTTAGTTAATTAAATTGTTATTAAATTGTTTCACGTCAAAAAATGGTTCGAGTTTTTATATTATTTTTTTTTCTTAAAATATGTAAGTATTTTTTTTTACCTTCAGAAGACATATAATATTTTTAATATAATAAAAATACACTTATAATATTTTTTTTTTCTCACTAACGTCTCGCATAAGATTTCTTTACAATGGGATTACAAATGTGATGCAATTTTATTAATAATATTTTTCTACTATTGAAGAAATATTATATTTAGAAATAACGACAGTTTGCAGTGACAATTTTATATTGAAAAATTATAAACACAAATTATTTTTTTTTTCAATTTTTTAAAATATTTTTTGGTGTTAATTTTCAATTTTAATTATTGAAATACACCCACAGAAAAAGAAATAAATGAATTAAAGATAGTTTTTTTTTTAAATCAAAAAAAAATATTCTCTTTAATTCAAAGAAACTATTTTCTGAATCTATTTTGCCAATGAAAAAAAAACTATCAGACTTTTCACCATGTTATTTATAATAGTATATCGATTTTTTAAAATCTCAGTCAAAAGGCTTAACGTGATAAATATATTTTTAGCGTTTAAAGATATGTCAATAAAAAATTATTTATCATTACAAAGACGCCTATTATAAATTGACTAGTTTTAATTAGGTAAGAAATTTTAAATAGATCCTATAATAATGGTCCAGCAGAATGAGATCTATTTTCTTTTTTTTTTTTTAGTGCCATTAATTTCTCGAAGCATTTTACATTTTTTGTTATATTTTCTGCGCACAATTTTTTTTGTTAAAATCGCTTCTTGTATTTATAAATAATTTTATAATTCCCTATGTCAAGCTTTTATTGATTAAAATTCAAAAAAAAAAATTTTTTTTCTTTAAATTATTTTGAATTTTATCCAAATGAAACTTGTGAAAGAAATTGGGTTTTTTTTTTAAAATAAAAACTATTACGTGGGTGCACCTCAAAGTGTTAAATGATTATTATCGTTGACATAAAATGTCACCAATTTATCTTCTAAATGTTCGTCCTCTGATGTTTCTGGTTCTGTATTCAATTTACTGAAATCACGAGTATTTGGTCTTTTTTCAAAAAATTTAAATTTCCTTCCCGCTTTATTTTCCAGTAGGCTCGTGAGTTTAAAATTATCTTTTCTTTCAGTTTCCCATATTGTTCTTCTGCGAGACGTTAATAAACATCCTGCAGAGAATATACATTATTTGTACCTTTTTCTTTTTTTTTTTGGTCAAAAAACAAATTTGCTTTATGAAAAAATAAGAAGAAATTTTTGATATTTATATAAATCATTTAAATTTATGCAAGCAAATAATTACTTTCACAACAACATAATAATAACTGAACGAGTTTTGCTTTCGCAGTAAAACAAATGTAATAAGTAAATTACTTTGTGAAAGTTGGGAAAAAAAATTTTTTTTTTTAAATTTGACTGAAAACAATAATAATTAATTGCAAATTAATATATAATTGTTATTACGCAATAATATTCGAATAATAATAATAAGAATAATAATAATAATATATTATATATTAATGTAAAATATACAAATTATAACAATAGTAATTATAATAATAACAATAGTATTACAACAATTTCAACGATAACAACAATAAATATTCTAAGAACAAATAATAATATAATAATAATTTCAAAAATATGCTAGTTAATTAATAAATAAAATAGTAAATAAAGGATTTAAAGGAAAATATACGGAAACAATATAAGCATAAAAATAAACATAACAGAATAAAGAAAAGTTTATTCGTGTATAATAAAAATGAAAATGGACAACAAATAAATTTTCTATCCACCACTGTATATGAAAAATATATAAAAATTGAAATACAAAAAATTATATCAAGGACGGAATGACTGATTAAAAATTAAAAAAACAATAATAACTAATTCTCAAAATCTGAATTATAATTAAAAATTAATTAATTTTTAGAGAAAAATTTTTGATTTGAATAACAAATTAATTATTTTTAATTATAATTTCAAATTTAAAGCGAATAAAAAAGAAAAACTAAAAATGCTACTAATTACAGTATATATAGTTACATGAATGCAAAAATGCACATTACAAGGTTTTTTTTCATCATTTACAGTCTCTGACGAAAGTTGTTGTTTTTGTACAAAGAAAAATTTTTTTTTTTTTTATTTATTTATAAAGAAATAAAGATGAATTAAAAATAATTAACTTTTGACAGAGACTGTTATTTTATGAATTACTTGAAGAAAAAAAAATTTTTTTAAAAATTATTTACATAAAACTATAAATTAAACATAAAATTAAAAAAGAAAAAAAAACTCTTCAACATTAAACAATTCTGTACAACATTTACAAAATGCACAATATTTATAGGCAGTTCAAATATAATTGTTTTATAATCAAAAACAAAAATTAAATTCTGCAATAATATCCAGAAAAACAATTTTTTTTTGAATCAATGAAAATTAACAGAAATTCTTTGATGTAAAGAAAACAAAATTTCTTTAAAAAACAATTTTTTGTAAATTTTTGAAATGATTCTATAATAATAAGAAAAAAAAGTGGTAATTTCTTTGAATCAAATAAAAATTTTCTTTTCTGATATAGCATAAACATATACATTTATAAATATTAATAAATACGAATTTTGCAAACTAGAATACAAAAAAAAATTAATATCTTTGGTTACAATAATAATGCACATAAAAATTGTCTAAAAATAATATCCAATAATAAGTACAAGAAAAAAATTAAAATAAACAAAACTAAAAACTCATTTTTCAAAATTAAGAATACTTTCTCAATAAGGAAGCACTTTGCAATTAGGTTTCAAATTAATTATATTTACCAAATCGAAAAGCAAAAAAAAAAGGAAAAATTTAATACTAAAATTTTCTAAGAAAAAATTAAACATAAATTTTTTGTTAATTTTGCAAATTAATATTTTAAAAAATTATTTTAAAATAGAAAAAACCTACAAACACAAACATTCTCATTCATCCTCATTATCTTGCATCAATTTTGTAAATTCGACTCTATCATTTTCGTGACGTAATAATCTACCTCTTTTTTTCCATCTTGACACAATGACTGCTAATAATATGGAGATTACAATTAGAACACTTAATGATACGATGAGAGAAAATACTAAGGAACTTGATTTGCCTGATGTCTTATTAATATCAATATCTGTTAAAAGTGCCGATTTAAAATCAGGAACTGTTGTCCCAATTGTTTTTAAATCAGACGATTTAATTAAAGATGAACTATTTCTATCTGTAATAAAAAACAAATAATATTGGTTACAAAAGCACAAAATGAAAAAGCTACCAAAAGTATCCTCAAGTCTCTCTAGAAGCCTAGTTTTAGGAGACTTAAAACAAAAAAAAAAAACTTTCAAATCAAAAAAGAACTACATTTTCTGATTCAAATTTTTTCAAAAATTCAAAAAAAATTTTTTTTTTTTTGTCTCTAGTTGGAAAAATTCAAACGAGATTTTTTTTTGTACAATTTCTTGTCGATTTTTTTTAGCAATAATACAAACAAAGATTATTTGTTAATCAATTACACAGTTTTGTTAGTTACAATAAAAATTTAGACCAATTTAAATTTGCATCAGAATAGAGGGAAATTTATTTTTTTCAAAGGAACAAAAAGAGAAACAAATTTTCTGACAAAAACTACAAAAAAATTACATTCAGAGAGAAGTTGTATTAAATTTCTAATCAAACATTTTTTCCAATCTCAAAAAAATAAGGTCCAAATTTTCCCCTCCAAAAAAAAAAATGTAACCTTATTTTTAATTGAAAAAAAAAAAAATTTGATAAAAGAAAACTATTTTCTGAATGTAAAGAAATAAACGAAAAACCGTTTTTGAAATAAAAAGGGAACAAAAACTAAGTAATAGTAAATTTTTACAATTTATCACTCCTAGGAGCCTTTATTGGAGCCTTTTTTGGAGCCTCTTCATTTATACATCCCGGAATAAAATTGGTTCATAAAGGACAATTTCTGGTTGTTCCTTTTAAAGTTTCGTGAGGTTGACACTGTTGAGTGATTTTCAAAAAGAAACAATTTTTTTTTTTTCAAAATCGAAAAACACTATTTTTTTAAAAAAGATTTTTTAATTTTTAAATAATGGAAAATTTCTTGATTACCTTGATCAAATCTTGTAACACGATTTTTATCCAATTCAACGACATAAATTTCAAGACCATCATGTGTTACTGCAATATCATGTGGTCGACCCATTGCACCATTGGGAGCAAATTCTGATATTATTTCATCTGTTTTAAGATCAATGATAAATCCTCGATTTGGTTTATTTAATGCCGGATCCATTGATGGTCCATTAACTAAAAATAATTTTTCCTGCGCATAATCAACACTATAAATAGCACCACCAATAATTTTATTTTTATATTCTTTATGAAAAGATCCATTTGATGTATGAAAACATAAAATTCTTCCATGTTCACGATCAGCAACATAAAGATAACCAAATTCCTCAGCCAATGCCAATGCATGTGGAATATTAAAAGTATCAGGCGAAGGATTCACATCTAAAAGAGCAAAAAAAAAAAATCATTTAGAAAATTGAAAATAAAAATTAATTCTTTCTACTTCAAGAAAAAAAATATACCAAAAAATCCATCACTTCGTCCCCAGGATAATATTCTCTCGCCTTTTGAATTATATTTAATAATTCTCGAATTACAATAGCCATCGGCAACAAAGAAATCTCCATTTTTCATCACAGCAACGGATGTTGGTTTACAAAATCTATCATTATCACTGCCAGGCTTAAATGGTGTGCCCAAAATTAATTTTGGCTTAATTAAACTATTGTTAAAGGAATTTTTAAAATCGGCACATTTTTCAAATTTAATATCACGATTTGAATTCTTCATTAATTGCTCTCTATTTTGTGCAATATCATTTGCATCAAATTTAAATACCTGATGCATTGCCACATCGGTTATCCAATAATTTCCCAAATGATCAATTGTCAAACCATGTGGCATATAAAAAATACCACCACCCCAATGAAATATATCGTTACCATTTTTATCTAATAAAATAATTGTTGACTCCTTAACGGGTCCACAATTTGGTTCATTATTAAAATCAAATTCATTATTTCCATTAAATGAACCACCATCCCATACACGTGAACCACGATGGAAAATTGCAACATTTCCCTGTGGATCTATTGACACTGCTGATACTTGTCCTAAATTTAATTGTGATCCCCAAGTTTTATTCCACTGTATTTCTGAAATAGAAAAAGAATTAAGATTTTATCTTTTTTTTTACAGATGAAAAAATTTTCTTTTTTTTTTTGTATTCAATGAAAAAATCGCCTACTTGGATCTAGTCCTTCCAATTGTATCAAGGGAGCTCTCCTTGAAATTGAATTATAATTTCGGATGTTAAATATTGGATCCAACATCCTTTCGTTTTCAATTTCCTGATAATTATCAATGTCATTTCTATATTTTGAATCGCGATACAAATTTACAGCTCTCTGAAAATACAAGTGTGAATTAATTTTTATTTTATAAAAAATAAATTTCTTTTTCTTAGAACAAAAAAATTTTATATAAATTGAAAATGAGAAATATGGGTAATAAATAAAAATATAATAATTATATAGCAAAATTTATACATTAATTAAAAAAAAAAAAATTTAATTGATAAAGAATAAACAAAATATAATCTGCATTATCTTATCTCGAAAGTTTCTATAGAATAAAAAAATTGATCAATATCTTGCGCAATTTCCTCATTGATAAACATTATTTGCAAATCTAAAATTATAGCAATTTAATTTAATTTTTATTAATTTAAAATATATGGAATATATTATTTTTCAAATAAATCTAAATTCAAATTTCAAATAAATAAATTAAATTATAACAATTATTTGTTAAATAACTTTCTAAAAAAAAAATGAGCCAAAAGTTTTGAACAAAATATTTTTTTCAATCTATAAATTATTAAAAATTATAATGTCAATGTAAAATAAAACAGTAAATTAAACTAATATTAAATTAATAACTTTTTTTTTTGATATTTAAAACAATATTTTGTAATAAAATTTGTATTTAAAGAAGTTACAAAAAAAAATTTTGTTCATTCAAAACTTTTGGCTCATAAAAAAAAAGTTAAAATTTATTTGTAAATTAATTTTAATTGGAAAAATTTTCAGGTAAAACATTAAATTAAACTTAAAAATGACACGCACGTAAATATGTTTTCTCCTTGAAATTTCCTTATATTGCAATTTTAGATTATTAACAAATAATTTACCAAGCATTTCGAAAAAATGTTTAAAAAATATCTAAATTGTTTTTTTCTTTTTGTTTTTATTTTTTTAGTCATTTAAACATTATCTTATTTTTTCAAGGTTCAAAAAGTAATTTAACTGCTTGAAAATAATTTATTTTACATATTTGACAAAATATATTGAAAATAATTTGAAAATTTATTTTTTTTACTAAAATAATTTAAATTAATAATTTAAAATAATATTTTTATTAATTTATTTTTATAAATATATAGATGGCTTTTATATTGAAAATATTTTTTGTACTTTTTGTAACCATTTAAATTATTTTTTCCAAAAATCCATAATTTCGAATCCACATGTACTCTTTTTTTTGAACTATTTTAAAATAATATTATAAAAAAAAAGAGTAACAGAAAATTTTCAAAATAAACAGAAATTTGATAAATTAAGAATAGATAAGTAAAAAATGAATTTTTATTATTCTCAAAATGTATTGATGTGTAATTCATGATCTAATAAGAAAAAAAGGGGGAAGTACACCCACGTAAATGAGCAGTAGACGTCAAATAAGGAAAACTTTGCGAGGACGCATGATCAATATGTTTCACCCCATAAAATTTATATTTATACCCTATATATATATATATATATATATATATATATATATATTTCTCATTCGCAACAAAAAATTTAATTTAATTTCACACTTACCTTAAAATATTGATCAGGCACATTAAAAGCCTGTATTTCAAAAATAATAAAAAATAAAACTAAAGAATAAACACTTGTATAGACAGAATGCGACATGCTGTTTTTTGAAAATAAAATCATTAAATTTTTATCTCAATTTTTTTGAATGATATTAACACTGTCACTCATAATTATTAATAGAAAATAGAAAAATTTTTGTCAAAAAATTAAAGGGCAATATAAAATTTTCTCTTTTTTTTTTTTGTTTTTTAAATTATAAATAAAAATTTCCTCACACTCTGTATATATATATATATATAAACTTCCGTGTTGAGAACACTTTAGAAAATAATCTGTAATTTTTTTTTTCTACCATTAACAGTTATACACGAATAATTAATTATAATCCGGTTTTTAAGTGAAGAATTTAATTTTAATTCATAATTTATCGATTCAAAAAAAATAGTTATAAACGTTTAATGAATTTTTTTTCACTTGTTTTTCTATTATTTTTTGTGTTGGAGCACAAGTGTCTACGTGTCAGACATTGTGAACGTGACGCGCAACTATGTTATCCGAACAATAGGTGAGCGATGCATTTGTTCAAAACAAGGTTTCAACGTTTGTTCAAAGATGTCACTACATTGCAGTTTTCTCCAAAGGATTTTGTTCTATCGATCCTGCAGGATTTTTTATGAAAAAAAAAAAAAAAAAATTTCAAATATTTATATGAAAAAATTTCAATGAATTTTATAAAAATTTGTTTGTATTTTTTTTTAAATAAAAATTATTATTAACAATTCTCTATACTAATTTTTTATAATAATATTGTTTGCAATAATTTTTTTTTAATATTAATAATATAATATTTTTATTATTATTATTATTATATTTTTAGAATTTTTATTAATTTTACAATAATAATAATAATAATAAATGTTATAAAAAATATTATACTTATTATCCATTAAAAAATTTACTACAAAAATATAGTTTCGGATTGTAATTAAAAACATTATTGTTATTATTTTTATTATTATTATTATTATTAATATTATTATATGATTATTGTTGTTGTTGTTATTGTTTTATCTGTTATAAATAATTAAATAGTATTAATATTTTATTTCACTTTTGCTGAGTTTAATTTTAATTTTTATAAATAATTAAATAGTTTGAATATTTTATTTCATTTTTACCGTGTTTAATTATGTTTAAATAAAAAATAAATTCCAAACTAAAATTTATAGACGAAAATTCATAGTTAATGAAAAATTGATTCTAAAGTAATTTTTAATATATCAAATGTTTGAAAACTCGATAATAATTTTTATACTTAAAGAGACTTTTGCTTTCTCAAGTACTTATGGGACTGTGCGCGCATGTAAAACTAACACAGGAAATGGGTGTCATAAAAATCCAGCCATTGAAATATACGTTTAAAATATTTTTACAACCCTATTTCAATGCTAGTAAAAAAAAAAAAAATCAAATATGACAAAATTGAATAGTAAAGATTTTTTAAACGCAGTATTAGTCATTATGGATAATAATCAAAATTGTAATATATAGTAAAAATAGCAAAACAGTGTATAGTAAAAATAGCAATACAGTGTATAGTAAAAATAACAATACAGTGCATAGTAAAAAAAAAAAAAAATGTGTTTTTACACATATACACTTTCGTTTCTGTCTTTTATAAGCTTCTTTAAAAAATTTATCTTTCAATAACAAGTGCCTAAAAGAATAATATATTAAATGCAATTGTTGTCACACTGCATTTTAAAATAGAAGGGAGAAAAATCTTTACGACTCTCATCCACACACTTTTTGTTGAGCGATGAAAAAAGCTCTGATGTAATGTAAAAGAGAAAAAAAAAAACAAAAAAAACCCCCGTACTTGAAACACAAAAAGTGGATTACGTGCTTCATCTCTGGAAATAAAAAAAATGCTGTGCTTTCTGTTAAGTGTAAAGCGTCAAAAATGCCATTTGCGTGTTTTTAACATATTTTTACTTTCTTTCAATATATATTTACATGAATATGTTTAACCTAATTATGTCTTGCAAAATGTATTTCAAAAATAATAAATATTTTGTTTGATAAAAATAGATGACTATATATAAGTAAAAAAAAAAAAACCGAAAGAAATAAATCGATGTAAAAGTAAATTATTCAATTTCATGGATTTGCCAACGGGATATAAATTAATTATAGAAACTTAATCGTTTTCGTCAGGATATTTTCACTTGTTGAAAAAAAAGATGTTTTTTTTTTGTTCATCTGCATGGGCGCGCGCATCAAGAATCCAAGAAGCTTTTTATCTATATCTATCTCTCTTTCTCGTTGTTTCTTACTTTCACAGTTATCTGATAATGGAATCTGCTTTCCGGCATTTAATATTTCATTCCGCACTGCTCTTGTTCACATTATACGTCACTTGCATATAATTTCTACTCTCATATTTATATAAAAAAAAATATATAAAATCATGTATGACGTGGACGCACGATTTTATTTTATTTTTTATATTTGCCCTCACAGCAAAATTTGTTCCGCGGAATCCGTGATCTAATTTGGCGCAATCCGCAACCTAGTTTTACCGAATTTGTGATTTAATTTCGCGGAATTTGTGATCTAAATTCGCGAAAACCGCGACCTAGTTTCGCGGAATTCGTGATTTAAATTCGCGCAATAGGCGACTTAGTTTCGCGGCATCCGTGATCTAATAACGCGAGATGCGCGACCTAGTTTCGCGGAATCCGTGATTTAATTTCGCGAAAACCGCGACCTAATTTCGCAGAATTCGTGATTTAAATTCGTGCAATCCTCGACTTAGTTTTGCGGCATCAGTGACCTAATATCGCGAAACGCGTGACCTAGTTTCGCGGAATTCGTGATTTAATTTCGCACAATAGGCGACCTACTTTCGCGGAGTTCGTGATCTACATTCATAAAATCCGCGTTCTAGTTTCGCGTAATCCGTTACATATTTTCGTGCAATCCGCGACTTAGTTTTGCGGCATCCGTGACCTAATATAGCGAGACGCGCGACCTAGTTACGCAGAATCCGTGATTTAATTTCGCGCAATCCGCAATCTAGTTTTGTGAAGTCCGAGACCAATTTTCGCGGAAACCGTGATCTAATTTCAAGCAATTTGCGAGCTAGTTTCGCGGAATCCGTGATCTAATTTCGCGCAATTCTCAAACTAGTTTCGCGGAATTCGTGATCTAATGTCGATTTAGTTTCGCGTATCCGTGATTTACATTCGCTTAGTCCAACACCTAATTTCGCGAAATTCGTGATCTAGTTTCGCGTATCCGTGATTTAATTTCGCTAAATCCGACACCTAATTTCGCGAAATCCGCAATCTAATTTCGCGTATCCGTTTTTTAATTTCGCGGAATTCGTGATCTCATTTCGTGCAATTCGCAGTGAATTCGCTATCTAATTTCGTAAAAACCGTGATCTAGTTTCGCGTATCCGTGATTGAATTTCGCTAAATCCGCCACCTAATTGCGCGGAATTCGTGAACTCATTTCGTGCAATTCGCTGTGAATGCGCTATCTAATTTCGCGAAATCCGTGATCTAGTTTCGCGTATCCGTGATTTAATTTCGCATAATTCGTGATCTCATTTCGTGTAATTCGCTGTGAATCCGCTATTTGATTTCGCGAAATCCGTGATTTAATTTCGCGGAATTCGTGATCTCATTTTGTGCAATTCGCGGTGAATCCACTATCCAATTTCGCGAAATCCGCAATCTAGTTTTACGTATTCGTGATTTAATTTCGCTAAATCAGCCACCTAATTTCGCATAATTCGTGATCTCATTTCGTGTAATTTGCTGTGAATCCGCAATTTAATTTCGTGAATTCCGTGATCTAGTTTTGCGTATCCGTGATTTAATTTCGCAAAATCCGACACCTAATTTCGCGAAATCCGCAATCTAGTTTTGCGTATCCGTGATTGAATTTCGCTAAATCCGCCACCTAATTGCGCGGAATTCGTGAACTCATTTCGTGCAATTCGCTGTGAATGCGCTATCTAATTTCGCGAAATCCGTGATCTAGTTTCGCGTATCCGTGATTTAATTTCGCATAATTCGTGATCTCATTTCGTGTAATTCGCTGTGAATCCGCTATTTGATTTCGCGAAATCCGTGATTTAATTTCGCGGAATTCGTGATATCATTTCGCTGCAATATGCGGTGAATCTGCTATCTAATTTCGCTAAATCCGCAATCTAGTTTTGCGTATCCGTGATTTAATTTCGCTAAATCCGCCACCTAATTTCGCGGAATTTGTGATATCATTTCGTGCAATTCGCTGTGAATCCGCTATCTAATTTCGCGATTCCGTGATCTAGTTTCGCGTATCCGTGATTTAATTTCGCGGAATTCGTGTTATAATTTCGCTGCAATTCGCGGAGAATCGGCTATTTAATTTCTCGAAATCCGTGAACTAATTTGTCGAAAGCCGCGATCTAGTTTTGCGAATCCTCGACTTAATTTCGTTGTATCAGTAAACGTAATTTGATGTGGCAGGAAATAGTTTCTTATTATTTACTATTCATTACTCAATAATTATTTTAATTGTACATAACTGTATTACTTTCATTTTTTCTTTTGATTCAAAAAAACAGGAATTATAATTAAATTGCTTTTCTTTCCTCTTTTTTTCTGATCATTTTAAAGTGATTTTTATAGCATTTGAAGAATGTGTCAGTAAATTAAATTTCAAAAAGAAATCACATCAGAGAAACACTTGCAAATGCCATGTGAAAATAGGTAAAATTGCACTCCTACGGATTTCAGGCGATTGAGCAACGATTAGCTTAAATGTAGTTTCTCGTATCAAATCCGTTTTCTGTCGAAAGCAGAAGAGCCGGACGATCAGAGCAAAAGCAGATGTGACGATGGCACTAAAAGGAGTAGACTTGTACAAAACGAAAATGGAAATGGAAACAGTGAATTGGGATGAGAATAGTTCTATAAAGCATATATAAATATATATATATATGTATATATAGATTCTGGCATGGTATACCAGAATATTCTTATTATGATGATACGAAAATGCTGTCGACTAGCAGTCTGACCGACTGGAGCCACGCTGTCGCTGTCGTTGCCGTAGCATCGATCCAAGCGAACTTATAACGTTGGGGGGGTTATTTTTTTTCTGCGGCATTCATACAGTTACACATCACAATTCGAGAAACACTTCCTCATTCCAAAGGAGAGAGAGAGAGAGAGGGGGGAGGGGACTCTGATTAGAATGTGGTAAACAGTTTTCAATCTTATAATTAAATAACCAAAAAAAGAGATTATACAGATTGAAATTAGTTATAAAATGTAAAAATAATTTAATAATAATTAAATACACTCATATAGGAAGAATGTTTTCTAGTATTTTGTAAATTTCTCAGCGTGCGTTAGTGGTTGAGCGGTTAGAGTATCGACTTGCGAGCGCTAGGGTCGTGGGTTCAATTCCCGCCGCATGGGATTTTTTCTCTTGTTATAATATATTCGTGTAGCTAAACTATTAAATACAAAAATCAGTAGCGATTGTAGGTAAAAATAAATTGTAATAATAAAAACATGAAATTATCAGTAACGGTAATAATCAGTCATTGTAGTATATAAGTAATTGTAATTATCAGTGATTGTAATTAGTAAATCAGTAATAATCAGTAAATATCAGTAATAATCAGTAATTGTAATTATCAAAATTTTCAAACTGACCTCGATACATGAACGAATTAAAATTCAAATAGACAGAAAAGAATATTTTCACATTTTAAGAGCCAATTTAATAGATCGTAACTTTTTTACATTCTGAAAGATGCCCGGCAAAAGTAGGGTGGTTTACTTCGGTTCTTGTCGTTGCGGTAAATAGACCGAAAATTCCATCCAGCATGCTTTGAATACCGGACGACGAAATGTTTAGTTTCGTAACAAAAGGGAACAATGCATGTTACATTTGAAAATGTCGTTCTTTGATTCTACGACTTTACATATTTTTTTATATATATAAAACACATGAAACATACTATGTTGAATTTTTTCTGCCTGACAAAATAATAAATATATTTTACATTTTTCTTCAAAAAAAAAAAAACACAACTATTTTTTTTACCCGTAAATCGTAAAATATTTTATTATATTCAACTTGATGTATTAAATAAATTTTTATAACAATTCAGAAATTGTTATTTTAATTTTTATATTTATTTTTTTTTTAAATATTTGGTGAAATATTTTTATATTATATCGGAATGTAAAATTGTTATATGTATATATATGAGAGAAAAAAAAACAGTTTCTGCATGAAAAATCATTAATTACGTACTAGAAATAAAAGAAGGATGACTTTGAAATGTGAATGTCATGCCTTGGATTTAATATCGTACACAAGGGGGCAAAAATTCAGGGTAACATAAAACGTTAGCTTGGGAAAAAAAGAAGCCCTTAAAAAGCAAAGAGAAGGGCAAGTCACTGACCTAGCTCAAAGGAAAGCTTAGTTGAATAAAGCATACGTGACCTTTGTTACTGACAGAGAAAATGAAAAATCTGATACTTTACCAAAATGAAAAGGATTCTATCTATTAAAAAAAAAAAATGAATGTTCAAATGAAAAATAAATTATTGAAAAAATAAATATACATCTCTCTATAAATAAATTGAGATTGTAAAATATAAAATAACAGTTAAAAAAAAATTTTCCATATTATTCTTACTCAATTTTTCACTTTCGAAATATTGGATGAAATATTTTTTCAATTTTATTTTTGGAAATCAAAAAAAAAAAAAAAAAATTCGTTCAAAATTTAATTAGAAAAAGATAAAAATTAATTTACTAAAAATTAATCTTCAGGGGAAATTTTTGAAAATTAAATTATTTTATATACAAAAATAAAGCAATTGGGAAATAATATTTATTTTTTTGAATTATGTATGAGTATTCAATAATTAAGCATTTTTAATATGCACTATCAATATTTAACGTTGGACAGAGGTACGAATTTCAACGGCAAATATACCTGAAACAGGTTTCATGTAAACAAAATCATGAATTCAGTCTCACAGTATACATATATATATATATATATATGTATGAGCTAGCTTTATATAAAACATATCGTATATCGATTACGTATTTTTGTTTCTACGTTTATTATACAAAAATTTTTTTTAATGAATTCACAGACCTTTGAATTGATACAATTAAATTACATATATTATGATTCAAAAATCAACTTTTGAAAATTAATTTAATAAAACAAATGTTTTCATAAGCGGGAAATAATTTTCTTTTTTTCATTCCATTAAAAAGTTACATTTTCATAGTAATAAAAAAAAAATTGTATGTGTTTCCCTCTATTTAAATAAACGATTCACTTTATACAGAGAAAATTTTCTGCACATTCCAAATTCCTTTCTAGTTTAATAATTCTCATACAGTAGAATAATTTGAGCTTTGTTTTGTTATTTTTTTAAACTCTTTTTTTTGAAGAAATTTTGTGGAATTCGGTATTTTTAGAAGTGATAAAAAAAAGTTATAATAATAATTTATCTGACTAAAATTATCTTCAATTACTAATTTTGTTTATATATATTGAAATTTTTTTGTCTGACTGAAAATTACTTTTACTACTGATTTAAAAAAACGCAGGTTATATTTAGTCTGACATAAATTGTCTTCTACTACTGGATACTCACTAGAAAAATATATATTTTAACCGATAAAAAGTTTGATTTTTTTTTACTACTAGTAATGGTTAAAATGGTTTTGTCTGACTAAAATTGACTATGACTACTGATAAAAAAAAATTTATAACAATTTTAAAAATTGTCTGACTTATTGTTTTGTTACTGATACTAAAAATTACTAGAATAGTCTTAAATATTTAATTTTAAAATTGATAGAAAAATTACGAGACTTTGTTTGACATAAAATTGGTTTTTACTACTAGTTAATAATAAAACGAGAATTAAATTACAATTTAAATTTACAAGAATTAAAAAATTGTCTAGCTAAAAATATCTATTACTACTGAGACTAATTTTACAAAAAAAAATGGAAATAAAGTTGACTGTAACATTTTTAGTACTGACTCTTTAATTACAAAAAAAAAAGAAATTCTGTCTGACTACAAACTTTCTTTTACTACTGAATTTTGAATTAATTGTATTTTATAATCATTTACTGTTACATTCGCAATTCTCTCGTTTAAAATAAAAAAAATACATTTTTTTACTATTATTCTTGATTCTAGAGGAAACAGTGCTATATCACAAGAATTTTCCTCTCAAAAAAAGATTATTGTAGAAAATAATTAAATTGTTTGCCGCGTATAAAAATAAATATAAAAGATTAACAATCTTACACTGAATATTCTAGTTTCGAGAGATCATGAGAGGAGGCTATAACAGGAGAGAAAATTTTCCTCTCAAAATGAGATTACCGTTGAGAAAACTGAAATTTTGTTCAATAAAAGGAATATTATTTCACACAGAATAAATGAAGATTAATAATTTCAGATTGAATATTCTAGTTTCGAAAGGAGATCCTGAGAGAGATTATATGAAATTTTCCTCTCAAAACGAGATTACCGTTGAAAAAACTGAAATTTGTTTCTGAATGTACGAAAATTAACAAACTCACAATGAATATTTTAGTTTCGAAAGGAGATCATGTGAGGGGCCATATTAGGAATAGAAAATTTCCTCTCAAAATGAGATTACCGACGAAAAAACAGAAAATTTTCTTGCTATTCGAGAAGGGAATTATTTTTAACTTATACTGAATATTTTTTAATCGAGACGTTTTTATTCGAGAGGCTAGATCAAAAAAAGGAAAGTTTTCCTCTCAAAATGAGATTAACACTGAAAAACCAAATTCTCTTGCTATTCAAGAAGTGATTTTTTTTATCCAATACAGAATATTTCAGTTTCATGGAAAAAAGATATCGGAAAAGAAAATTTCCTCTCAAAATGAGATTATTACGAAAAAAAATGGAATTTTTTTAAGCTATGCGAGACAAATATTTTTTTATTTCTGAATATTCTCCCTGCAAAATGATTATAAAAGAAAAATTTCTTCTCGAAATGAAATTACTGAGGAAAAAAAAAGTTGAGATTAATTTTTTTTTCTTTTGCTGCTCAAGAAGATGAATATGTTTATCTCACCATGAATTTGAAACACTTGATCACTATGACCTTCCAAGTAGTTTTCATCCACAAAAGTTGAGTCTCTCTCTTACTCTCTCTTAGGGAAGTTTAAAGCTTCTCCTTTCTTCCTTCATCTCGTCTCTAAATTCAGAAGTCTATCCCCTAACTCTAATCCCGGGGGTTCGTGATACAAAGTGGAGTGACTGTGAGAATTCTCCCCCCACTCTCACCCCTTTTCACCCTCTGTCTTCTCAATCCTAAATGGAATAGGGGGGGGGAGTTAGGGGTCGAGGGTGGGATTCTTGTGGGTTGTAGGTGGTGGTCCAATGTTTTTTATTTCTTCTCAAAACGCCACGAGGTGGCTCTGTGTATGATATTCTTGGGAGAAAGCGCGCGCCTCTCGTAAAAGCCGATTTACTCGCGCGGTGCATTTCAGCCCGACAGCCTCGTGGCGCGAATAACGTTTTATTGTGTATGTGTGTATGTGTCATTGATTTCAATAAAAGAGAAGAAAAAATAACACCACGAGGTTCGATAAATCGAAAAAAAAATTTTTTTTTTTTTTAAATATATTTTATGTGTCAGTCAAATTTTTGTGTTCATTGAGAAGGGAAATTAATTTTTCTTTTTTTGATAAATTTCTGTGTGTGTGTGTGTGTGTGAAAAAATTTAATTTTTCTTGTGAATTATTTTTTTTTTAGTTTTAAATTTTTTTCTAATTTAAAGGGGGAAATAAAATAGTTTATTTTTTACACAGGTGCTTTGTAGGTAAAATTGAGATATTTTTTTGTTTTTTAAAGTGAAACAGTGATTTGGATTTTAATTTCTTGTGAATCAACAAGGATGATCGAGAGATCTTACTTGATTCCGGTGAGTTTTATATATATCAAGTCTTGTATTTGTTTTTTTAGAAAAAAACTTTTTACTTTAATGGGAAAACTTTTTGTTTAAAGAACTTTATAAAGTTGCGCGAACAGCGAAAATTGGGATCGTGAGGGTGAAAAAAAAGAGTCTATTAAAGAATATGACGTGTTCATGTTGACGCGATTTTTTTTTTCATTGGCGATTTTATTTACAACAAAAGTGATTTTCCATTTTATTTTAAAAATAATTTTTTTTTTTTTAAATGAAAATTTTTTTTCAAAAAATTTGTCAGACAAAATAATTAAAAAAAATTTATTTAGGTCTCCGGTGTATTTATATACAAGTGTTTTTAATTATTTCTAGTAATTGTCTTCAGCGATAAAAGAATTTACCAGCAGTAAAATGTACTTTTTTAGATACACAGCAACATTCATTTCAAAAAGTGGAGAGAATCATAATTAATTATTCATAATAATTTATTATCGTGTAAATGCTTTCGGGTAAATTAACAATTTTAATTTGCGAACTTTAATGTTCCTTGCGTCATTTTCTAATTTTGTCCATTAAAATTTCATGTTATAAAAAATAGAAAAAAAATTAAATTATTGTACTATCATGAAAATTAATGAAAAATATAAATATATTTATAAATTATAATATAAAGTAACTATAAATTAATAAAATATGTTTTTTTTAATATAATAAATTTTTTATTCATTGAAAAAAATTCATTTGAAGTACTCGTTTTATTATAACCTCGGTTATAAGTTAATCAATTTTTGTAACCGATCAATCATGAGTATGGTTAAACCGATATTAATCATTGAGTAACTTTTAATCCGGATTAAAATCCTCAAGTTTCATAGATTGAAAGTAATTGATTTTTTAAATTAACTATATTTTTTTAGAGAATAAAAGTAGATATAAATTTTTTATATCTTTTTATAGATTTCTCCTTTAATTTATGAATTAATTTCTTAATATATTATTTATTACATTATTAATTATTATTATTATTAAATTATTTATAATATTTATCAATTATTTGTAATATTTATCAATTATTTATAATATTGCTTTCTTATTGAGGAAATATTTATAAATATTATTAATATAAATAATAAAATAGAAATATTAAATTATATTTTTAATAATTATTTAAAAAATAATATAAATTAAAATAAATGCGAGATTATTTAACATTTTACAAAAAAGACAAATAATATTAATTTCTTTTATTTTAGGGCACAAAGAATTATTTGATAATTTTTTGAAAATTGGATTTTTAAAAAAGAATCTGATACACGTCGCATATTGCTTTTCGAATTCTTCATAAACGTGACTTTTTTTTCCGGAATTTCTTCAGGCTGGAGGATAGTGCAAAGAGAATTTCTCGATGGAGGACACAATATCAACCCTCCAATACTGACGTTTATTTGCTTTTATTTTCTTTATCTGCAGACCATGCTAGTCTTATTTTCTATTATTTCTCTCGAAATTCAATAAAATTCACCGAAAAAAAAAAAAAAATGAAAGTTCATTCTTTTGTGGTAAAGTGCATTTAATCATTTTTCATTCTTTCCGTTACTTCTATATTTTCCATATTATCTACATTATATCCCTCTCTCTTACATAAAAAAAATGAGACATAAACTTTGACTCTATTTTTCAGGACAAAAATTTCTGCGACAAAAATTTATTTTCATTTTTGATTTTTAAAAAAAAGAAAAATTTAATACAAAATATTGTTTATAATTTAAAAACTTTTTTTTAAATTACTACTAAATCACCTTATTTTAGTAATTTTATGGGAAGTGTAAATTATTTATTTATAAAATTTTTACGAAATTAATCAATTGATCTTATTTCTTATAGGATTGTGTATAATTGACCTCAATTTCTCTATATAATTATTCATTTCTTCGAATCGCATATATATGTGACAAATCAATAAAACATATCAAGTGTTCCTTGAATTTCTAGATATACAAGCAAGATCACTGATTTATAATTTAAATTCTTTTTTTTAAATAGTAATAGCAAAAAAAAAAAATTTTTTTAATCTAATAAAATTTTTTATAAAAAGTGGAAATAATTAAGAAATCAAAAAAAATCTATAAAGAAATGTCAAATAATTTATAGAGATTTTTTAGTATATATATTAAGAAATGTCTTTTTTTTTTTTTTTTATCAAACATGGAAACATTTTCTATAGAAGAAATTCTTGTCTCACTGAATAGAGGTCACTGTAATTTCCCGGATAATAGACGGTGGATTTGTGGGAATATATAACGCCCGGGATTATATCAAGAAAGCAGTTACTACTGATCAGCGAATATTCTATATCAGATTCATTTGAAAATGATTCCAATTTCAAGAAAAATCGATTTAAAGAAAATACATATTGCAAATAGTGAAAAATTTATATATATTTTTATCAATCACAATATTCTCTTTTTAATTAATTAAAAATCTATTGACATTTAAAAAAGAAAAAAATTAATTAAAAATCTATTGGACATTTTAAAAAAGGGAATAAATTAAAAATCTATTGACATTTTAAAAAAAGGGAATTAAAAATCTATTGATATTTATAAAAAGGAATTAATTAATTAAAAATCTATTTAAGGAATAAAAATTCAATTTTCATTTACCAAAGACTTATATTGATAAAGAAAAATATTTATGAATTCACAGAAAAGAAAATTGTTTTTTCAATTCTCTAATCTTTTGACAATAATAAAAAAAAAAAAAAATTTCGATTTTTTTTTTTTTATAGGAAATGAGTTTATTTGGAAAATCTATTAAACTGTATAAGGAGAGTTTTAAGGGCTTAACAATGTATGTAATCGATTTTCTCAGAGTAGACGTAGGATTTCCGGCAACAGCAGCATGGAAAATTTGTTCTACCTGATAGGATGAATTTCCATAATTGATTTAAGTAATCACTTGCTGGACAAAGAAGTGTTTCATAAATTATAATTAATTTTTTTTAATGTTTACAAAAAATGATAATTATTATTATTTAAATAAAAATTTTAAAAAAATATTGTTTTTATTAATTTTATTATTTTATTATTATATTAATATTATTATTATTATTATTATTATTATTATTATTAAAATTTTCATTTTAAAGGTGATCATTTGAAAACTTTTATGAATTACGATGACCAAGAGAATAAAGATATCGTGCAAAGATAATTATATGGATTCTTAAAACATTAAAGTGCGAAAACGTGTTATATAAAACTTTCTCGCGCGTAGTAATGAAACACACTTTAAGGGAGTTATAAAAATGCTTTTTTAATGATGACGATCTATAAAATTGTCATATATTTTGTCCATTGAATTTTAATCATATTTCCAAGGGACATAAATATCTTGAAATTAGATTTTGACAAGAAAAAAATAATTTTTTTTTCATAATAAAAATTATTTATTATATTTAACTATATATATATATATATGAAAACTAAATTAATTAGTTAAAATAAATTAATAATATATTAAATTATAAATATAAAATAAATGTATCAATTTTCCAATTAGTTGTACAATTATTTAATTAGAAGAAAAGAATTTAAAGAAAATCCTTCACGATTTTTTCTTTTTTTGGAATTTTTCCAATTTTTACTATTTCCTTTGTGTTTATAAATTTTTTTTTTTGATTTTAATATTTCTATTGTTTAAAAAAAAAAATAATGGAAAATTTTAAATCAAAATACATTATCAGAATTTGAAACTAGACAAGAGGAACTGAAATAGAATTAATAAAACTAGTAATTAATTAATAGCAGATTAATTAGCACCAATGATTTATTATCTTTGAGAAGAAAAGAGAGAGAGAGAGAGAGAGAGAGAGAGAGAGAGAGAGAGAGAGAGAGAGAGAGAGAGAGAGAGAGAGAGAGAGAGAGAGAGAGAGAGAGAGAGAGAGAGAGAGAGAGAGAGAGAGAGAGAGAGAGAGAGAGAGAGAGAGAGAGAGAGAGAGAGAGAGAGAGAGAGAGAGAGAGAGAGAGAGAGAGAGAGAGGGGGGAGGGGGGGGAGCGAGTTAGAGAATTTATATGATGTTCATGTTTAATGACATAAAATCGATCGTATGCTTGTATTAACATAATAGGTCATTATAAAGTGAAGTATATATGGGTATATGCATATATAATATTTATGTGAATATTGAAAATAGTCAACAGGCAAAGAAAATCTGTTAAATTGATTTATATATATAACAATTGCAATTGAATATCAATTATCATTTATTATATTGTATTTTCAATCATTTTCTTAATAATGATCATATCACCATTGTAAAATGCATAATTATTTTATTATAAAAACAAATAATAATAATAATAATAATAATAATAATAATAATAATAATAATAAAATTATTTATTTAATTTATTTAATGTTTTAATATTTATTTAATTTAATATCGTATTACAAGTTTATATGTGTATATACCGGAAGTCCGTTCAAAGCCGAAAGGCATAAACTATGAATAATAAAAACAATAATTTAAATTTTAAAACAATAATTTATTTATTGAAATTTAAAATAATAATAGTAGGTGAAATACTAAAAAAATATCAAAAACTGTTTCAACGTTTAAGAAAATAAAAAAATTAATGAAATTTTTCATAAAAAATTCATAAATTTTTTCATTCATTAATTAAAATTTATTGATATTTAAATAAAAATGTAAAAAAAAATAATTGTAAAATTTTAATTACACATTTATTTTAAATTAAAAAAGAAAGGAAAAACTTGTTCATACGGAAATAATTAATTTCGTTTGAAAATAATTATCGAGAGAGAGAGAGAGAGAGAGAGAGAGAGAGAGAGAGAGAGAGAGAGAGAGAGAGAGAGGGGGGGGGGGGGGGGAGAGATCATTAAATTTAGAATATCGTGAAAATAAAACAAAAATCAACTTTTTCAATATATAGAATATCGAGTTTTTTTTTTTTTTTTTTTAAATAAAATTTATAACGAGAAAATAAGGGGGAAAAATTTTTTTGCAATTATTATAGTACACAAGTAAATCTAGATTATTAACGTTAGAAAAGTGCCTTTTCTTGTAAAAGCAAAAGAAATGTGTCTTTCGAGAAGAAAAATAACATTCAATAATTCTTTTTTCGAAAGATTTCTCAGTAAATATAAATGAAGAAAAGAAACGTTTCTCTAAATGGACCCAAATTAATTTTCAAAAAAAAAAAAAGAAAAGAAAAAGAAATTTATTTCTTTTATATTTGAAAGAAATTAATTTTCAAGAAATAAAAAATTCACGGTACGAATTATGAAAAATATGAATTTTCCATTTGAAATGAAAATTATTAATAGATTTTTTTGTGTCCTACTTTGGAGTTTTAATAATCTTTATACTGTATATATATATATATATATATATATATATATATATATATATATATATATATATATATATATAAAGAGAGAGAGATAAAATAATCCATTTATTTAACGGTAACTAAAATAAATTTGTTTGCCTTTAATTTATATCTTTGGGAAAGATTTGATTTGTCACGACGAGAAATAAAATATATTTCAATTCACTAAAAGGAGGGACGGACGTGAGAAATAATTTTACCGAAAGCTTGAAACGCTTGGAAGGGCAATGGGAAAATCGAGCGGAAAAGCATTTGTGACTGAAGTGAAACACAGATTTTTGCGCACTTTTATAAAAAGCCCAAAGCTCGTTTAAGAGGAAAAATAGGTTTTAAAAAAAATAGAAAGGTTAAAATTTTAAGCGAACAAAACATCCATTTTTTTTTATATATTCAAGTCAAAAAAAGAATGTTTTTTTAGAAAAATGCATACAAGAAATTTTGATTAATATTTTTAAAAATATATTACCAAAACGAAAATTATTTATAATTTGAATTTAAAAGTTTTTTTCACTTTTCCAATTGTATATATATGAATAAAGAAAACCAATTTTTCTTTTTTTTTTTTTTTTTTTACCGGTAAAAATCAATAAATCTCTACCTTTGATTTTTTCACGTATTGACACTTAAATTTTCACACCTCTTGGGGGAAAAATTGAACCTGACTTGACTTTTTAGTTGCTTTATGGTTGAACAATTTTCCGGATCTCTCACTCCGCTTACCTTTTTGTGGCTCATTGTCAACCCTCACAGCTTTGGGCAATTTAACCTCTTTTCTTTTCGATCAGAAATTGAAGAAACTTAGCACTCACCTCTGAAACAGATAAAAAGAAAAATTTGTTAACAAAAAAAAAAAAATCACAACATTAAAAATAAATAATAAAAAAAAATATTACTAAAAACAGAAATCAGTGTAAAAAAAAGGGAGAGAGAATATAAATTGAATGCCAAAGTGTAAATTGAATTAAAATTATGTTCCTGATTGACCGAAACATGTAATTTTTGTTCTTTTTATTATTATTATTATTATTATTTTTTGCGGAAAACCTCTTTTGTGTAAACCAGAAACTTGATTAAATTTCCCTTGACGGTAAATTAAGTCGCTTGCTATATAAGGGCTTTAATTAATCTGCAAGGCAAAAAGAGAGATCTTAAGCACGTTTGACACCCTAACAACAACAGTTCAAGCGGGAAAAAGTTAAAAAGACCATTTGAGAAATTTTAAGTGGAGGGATTTAGAGCAAAAGTCATTAGTTGGTAAACATAACTCTTGGAAAAAAGATTTTTTTTTTATGGATAAAGATTTCAGATTTTTTTTTTTTTACCTATATACCACTGTACTTAACCATTTGAATTTTATTCAATCTGAAGAATTTAATTTAAAAAAATTTCTATTTTTAGCTAACATGCACAAAATCCATTTAAAAAAAAAAACTCTGTTATTTAAAATTTTTAAATAAATATAATTTTTATGTTTCTAAAGATAAGAAATTTTTTTTTCTCTTTTATGAATTAATTAAAAATGACTAATTGTTAGTAAAATCTTGACTTTTAGCTTCCCAAGCAATTAGTTAAAATTATTACTACTCGCCAAAATTTGAATTAGTAAAATTTTTTATATTTGATTATAATAAAAAAAATTAATAAAAGTTAGTCAAAATTTGATTTAATCCAAAATTGCCTAACAAAAGAATTTTCTTTCTTTTTTTTTCCCCCAACAGTACTAAATCTATTTTCTTTTAAGTGCAAAAACATAAAAGAAAAAGGTAAAAAAAAAGAAAAGAAAAAAAATGCATGAATTTTTCTTTACATCGTTGAGAATCTTTTCTCTTATTTTCTTTTAGATTGGACAATCCTCTGTAGATTTAGTGGATACGTGGTAGTATCAGATGAGCTTGATGCTTTTCATTTTACTCGGGTTGTGTTCTGCCGCGTGTAGAGAGAGAGAGAGAGAAAACTGTGGTTTGAGAAAAAAACAATTTTTTTGTATGTGGTTTGAAAAGTTTTACGTTGAGGGGGGAGGGACAATTATACTCGCAAATTTCCGAGTGGCAAAAAAACAAAACCAGCGTCACGCGACATGTTTATACACACAAAAATAAAAAGGGAACATTTGAATCACAAACGTTCGTATATATATATATATATATATATATATATATATATATATATATGGTGTATTATTATAATAAACTATAGACAACTATGAACACGAAGAAGAATAAGTTTATGCTTTGATTGTGTGGTAATATTCAATGAGGAACCCTGTAATCTTCAACTCTTCTCCTCCAAAGTTAAATTATTCGCAGTATAAACGTAATGGTCCTCTATTGTATGCATTTTGCTCCTCCCTAATTAAACGAGACCAACGATAATTTCCCCCCCCCCTTCCCTTCTGTTCTAAATTGAGTCTAATGTTTAGTTTAAAAAAATTTATTAACATTAACTAAACGTTTGTTTGGATCAAATAAATATTTATTTGTATCAAAGAAATTTTTGGTTTAAAGTAATCAATTCTATTTTGATTCCTACTTTCCAGTTTTTCAAATTTCCATTCCCAATTTTATTTCCACTTTTGTTTTTCCAACTTCCATTTTCACTTCTTTTTCATTCAATTTCCACTTTTTAAAATTTCCATTCCCACTTCTATTATATACTTTCTCTTCTTCCAATTTCCACTTCCATTTCAATTATTTCTAATTTCCACTCCTATTTTTCCTAATTTCCATTTCCACTTCCAATTTTCCAATTTCTATTTCTCCTTTTTCTAATTTCCAATCTCAATTTTATTTCCACTATACCAATTTTTATTTCCACTTCCGATTTTTCTAATTTCCAATCCCATTTTCATTTTCACTTCCAATTTTCCAATTTCTATTTCTCCTTTTTCTAATTTCCAATCCCATTTTAATTTACACTTTTCTAATTTCCTCTCCCGCTTTCATTTCCACTTTCAATTTTTTCAATTTTCACTTTTTCTTCCGCTTTTTCTAATTTTCTTTCATGTTGAGTATCTTAAATTATATCAAAAAAATTGTGGGAGTAGAAATGGAAGTGAAAGAGGAAATAAGAAAAATTGGAAATGAAAATGGGAATGAAAATTAGAATAAGTGGAAGTGGGAGAGGAAATTAGAAAAGTGCATTGTAAAAAAATTAGGGAGTTAACGTTACTGGGAGTTGGGAGTTAAAATTTTCGAGTTAAAAATCAACTCAAAAAGGGAGTTAATAATTAAATTAACACCTTACAATCAACTCCCTAGGCATAAAATTAACTGGTAAAGCATTAACTCCCTTCGCTTCAACTCCAAAAGGGTGGGACTTTTATAGCATCCCCTTGGGAGTTGAAATTCAACTCCTTTTTTTTACAGTGTGGAAATGAAAATGGAATTGGAAATTAGAAAAAGTGGAAATGAAAATTAGAAAAAGTGGAAGTGGATATGGAAGTGGAAGAGGAAATTAGAAAAGTGGAAATGAAAATGGGATTGGAAATTAGAAAAATTGGAAGTGGAAATGGAAGGGGAAGTGGAAATTGGTAAAGTGCAAATGAAAATGGGATTGAAAATTAGAAAAAGTGGAAATGGAAATTGGAAAATGTGGAATAGGGAATGAAAGTGGAAATGGAAATTAAAATAGTGAAAGTAGAAGCGAGAGTGGAAATTAGAAAAGTGGAAATGGAAACTGAAAAACACCCCCAGGAGAAAAGAACTAAAATTCCAAAATTGAAACGTGAAAATTAATACCCGACAAATAACATTATTTCTAAAACCAACAAGACGTCTGGAACGAATATTGAAACAAAAAAAAAAAAAAACAAAAAAATAGAAATAAATGCGTCTATATTTGTGAAAGCTTTTTGGGATCCTTTCTTTTCGTCAAATGTCGAAGAAGTACGAGGGGGCGTTAACGTTAAATCTTGGAGTTTTGCCGAAAAAAGAATTGTCCCAACTTACGATGTTGAATTGAGCTGAACTAGACAAAATTTTTCCATTTTCCCAAACGCTGGCACGTTTCGCCGCATTTATCTAGATGTATCTTCCAGTTCGACGCTGCTGCCGCTATGCTCTGGCTAGAAATATATGGGTGTGGGAATTGAGTTTGGTGTACTTTGTCTCTCAACTCACCCTTTCATCCCCTCAATATTTTCCCATATTCACTTGTGTGGTGGTGCGGTCATCATTCTGCGGTAGTTATACTCGAGCACTTATATATGCTGATTTTTCGCGTAACCAATACACACACACACACATGTGTCCAATATATGGAAAAGTAGATTAATTTTCACAAACCGCTGGTTTTGAATACAAAAGCTAACTCAAAAATATCGATTTCTCGTTGGAAAAAATAAGGTCAAGAGGTCGAGGACGTTTTAAACACACGTAGCTTTAAGGCATTCAAAAAAAAGGAGGAAAAAAAATAGCGAAATAACAATGGGAAAAAAAAGAATTTTAATTTTTAAAAATAGAAACAAAAAAAAAAAAAATACAGAAAGTAATGAAAAAACAGGATGTTACAAAAAAATGAAACAAAAAAAAAAATTATTTTAATTTCGTTATTTCGCTGTAATTTTTTTTGGCAAATCTACACTGAAAAAAGGGTTTGGTATTGACAACCAAACGTTTGGTTGTTATTTAAGCAAGCAAAATTTTTTTTGTTGAATCAACAAAATTTTAATTGTCTCAATCAAAATTTGTTTGACACAACCAAAATTAGAAAAAAAGGATTTTTGTTATTCTAACTAAAGTTTGATTGGGACAACCAAAATTTTGTTGATTCAATAAAAAAAATTTGGTTACTTAAATACCAACCAAACGTTTGGTTGTTAATATCAAACCCTCTTTTTTCAGTGTATCAAATATTTTTGTTGTAGTAAATTTTTTTCACCAAACATTCGTTCGCATTTGTACATAATTTATTTTATTTTCCTGTAGATATAAAAATTATTTCTTTCTCTCCTTTTTTTCTTGATATCTAAAATCCATTCTTGAATTTGTTACAGTAACAGGTAATAATATTTTTAATCAAATACATCCGGTAAGGTCGCGAGAAAATCGATAGGATTTATTTAAATTTCCGTGATTTCACCAGCTGTGCTACACATACACACATATATATATATATATATATATATATATATATATATATATATACGATTTGTTGAACCAGAATCCCTAGTCAGGACTGGAATGTAAAATGAGACAAAATCAAAGTCGAATGCTGACTTCGTAAAATGCTGCTTAAACTCAAATCGAAGACAGGATTATTTATACATATATATATATATATATATATATATATAAAGCACAAGAGGCAACATATACAACAACTGTCAATAAATTCGATTTATTCTATCGAAAAAGAAGAGATAATAATAATATCATCGAACATTGAATTAATTTTTCAATTCTATATTTAAATGTTTAGTTCATATATATTCGAGTATGCTCTAATTCAGTTTATATAATTTTATCTTTTTTTCTTATTATCTAGTGAGAGCAAATTTGTCCTGTTTTTGTTTTTTATTATTCAAATATTGCAATAGAATTTTTTGCCAATGAATTTCTAAATTATAATTTTAAATAACTTTTTTTTTGCATTATTATTATTATTATTATTTTATTAATTATTGTTAAAATATAGTTATTGTATTATTAAATTTTTTCAAAAGTACATTTTCTTAATTGAATTGAAAATAAAAAACTTTGTAATATTATGTTAATTTTGAAAAGCAATGATGATGATGCATGATTAATTGTACAAACAAGCGTGAAGGAAGTTTGTATAGCAGTCAACTAAGTCTAGAAGCAATTTCCCCTTTCTTTGCGATATACGATTTAGATGCTTTAATTAATTACAACTAGGTTTGTATCGCCAACTTGAGCATGCTTAACAAGTAGTCTCAGAAAGTATATATATATATATCTATATAACAAAGATCTATCAGTGACTCCTGCTAACATAATAATTATTTTTAACCTACTTTCGTGATGTTACCATTTTTTTCTTACACCCCTCACGTATCGTCCATATATATTATTACTTTTCATAATCTTTCTTTTTTTTTTTTTTTATTAAAGTTCTTTTCTTTTTCTTTAGGAATATCAAAATCATTATATTTACTAATTTTCGAAAATAATTTCTGATTTTGAAAATTAACCAAATTTTTGGGTTCCTATGATAACAGTTACCATAGCAACCGTATTCATAGCAACCGTTTCCTTGACAACCGTTAGAATAGCAACTGTTACCATAGCAACTATTTCCATAGCAACCGTACCCATAGCAACCGTTTCCTTGACAACTATTTCCATAGCAACCGTTTCCATAGCAACTGTTTCCATAGCAACCGTTTCCTTGACAACTATTTCCATAGCAATTGTTTTCTTGACAACCGTTTCCTTGACAACCGTTACCATAGCAACTATTTCCATAGCAACCGTACCCATAGCAACTGTTCCCATAGCAACCATTTCCATAGCATCCGTTTCCATAGCAACTGTTTCCATAGCAACCGTTTCCATAGCAACTGTTTCCATAGCAACTGTTTCCATAGCAACCGTTACCACAGCAACTATTTCCATAGCAACCGTACCTATAGCAACTGTTTCCATAGCAACCGCACCCATAGCAACTGTTTCCATAGCAACCGTTTCCATAGCAACTGTTTCCTTGACAACCGTTACCATAGCAACTGTTAATATAGCAACTATTTCCATAGCAACCGTTACCATATCAACCGTACCCATAGCAACTGTTTCCATGACAACCGTTACCATAGCAACTATTTCCTTAATAACCGTTTTTATAGCAACCGTTTCCATGACAGTTTTTTTCCTTAGCAACGGTAAAATTAACATTGGGGAGGCGTCACGCGTCTGCTTCTCTTATATTTTTTGTTTTCTATTAAAATTATTTTTAATTGTAATTAATATTTTTTTTAAAATCCATTTAGACGTAAAAAAACTAATCTCTTCGATGTATATAAAAGTTGTATTATTAAAAAAAAGGTGAATTATTTTGTTCGATTAGACTATTATCTGGGTCTTGTGAATGATATCTAATATCTGAAATCGAGATTGAGATAGACGAAAATAGTCTTAGCTGAATAACCTAGATGTTATGTTTGTTGACTCGAGCGTAACATGAAATCCCAAAAGAATGGCACTAAAATGAAATAACCGCAAAATCGAAGGAAGTTTATATGCCTTGAGGGGTGAAATTCTATCGATCATACATATATATATATATATATATATATATATATAGAAAAAGAGATGTAGCTTTGTCAAGAAGGGTGGAAAAAATTGTCAATTTTTCTTTGTAATTCAAAAGGTTTTTCATTTCCTTATTAACTAAAGTGCATTTTGTTCAAAGTTTTTGAAAAATGACATATCACTTTCATTTCATTGCAATAGGCTTAATTCAGTTGAGAAATCACGCAATGAAACTAATAATAAATTAATATTAAACATTTCATATAAAGAAATCACAAAAATTAAAATTATAAAATTTAATAGAATAACAATTTTAATTTTTGTAATTATTTTACAATACATGAAAAAAAAAATAAAATGCATTTCCTACTTTAATTTTCTCCTTGAAAATTTTCATTTTAAATTCTCATATTCCGTGGAATGAATATTGGTTTGAAAAAAGTAAATTTCGGACAAATTTTCAAGTATCACCACTTGTAATAATATAATCGCGCAACGAGGTATAAACGAACGAATTAGGGGGGTGCTTCTTAGGAGCAAAACAATTAGAAGACGAGTTGTAATTCCGGACATGTGCCTCGACTTGTTGGAGCCCGCGAAATGGGAATTTGTCGCAAAGTCGTTTAACAAAGTAGTTCTTGGCACGATTCTATCCTTTTACTATATATATATAACATTACATATACCACGATCGATAACCCCAGACGAGCGTCTATTGAAAATTCAATGTAAATTAAAACAAAAAAATTAACAATTATTTTTGTTTATTTATTGTAATATTGGGAGAAAATCAAATATCAAATATTTTTTTGAAATAAATTCACAAAAGTTGAAATAACTTATTTTCGACATTTCCCAAGAACGACGAGAGTGCTTATCATTTTGAAACGTACAACAAAGAACTGAATGCCTTAAGGCGCGACTCCTTAATGGGATTCTGAGATACGAGACAGTTTATCGTGTTTTCACTATGTATATATATATATATATATATATTGTATACTTCTGCGAATCAATAGGCTCTCTCTAAATTTTACATTCTGAATACATGTCGACAAAACATGTAAATCTTTTTACGTCATTCTTGATGTAACAAGTGTATTTTTCAAGAAATTGTAATTATTACAAATGTAAAATTTTGTTTCAGAATAATATTTTTATATTAATGAAAAATTTTAACGTTCGTGTAAATTATTAAAATTGATTAATAAATAAAAACAATGAGAAATTATATAATAAAAATTTCACTAAAGTTTCGTAATAAAATAAATAAAAATAAAATGATTTTTTCACATCAGGGAATTTAAATATTATTAAAATCAAAATAATTACAAATAAAGTGAAATAGAAAATTAAAATAATAAAAAACGCAGGGTTTCGTGGCCGTTGCTGAGGAAAAAAAATCCTTAACAACGGTTGTCATGGTAACCGTTGATATTGAGAGGGTTGCTAAGGTAACGGTTACTATGGAAACGGTTGCTATGGTCTCGGTTGCTATGGTAACGGTTGCTACGGTAACGGTTGTCATGGAAATGGTTGCTATGGTTTCAGTTGCTATGGTAACGGTTATAATGGAAACGGTTGCTATATGGAAACAGTTGCTATGGTAACGGATATCATGGAAACGGTTGCTATATGGAAATAGTTGCTATGGAAACGGTTGCTATAAGAAAACAGTTGCTGTATGGAAATGGTTGCTATGGTAACGGTTGACATGGAAATGGTTGCTATGAAAACAATTGTTATGGTAACGGTTATCATGGAAACGGTTGCTATGGAAAGGGATATCACGGAAACGGTTGTCATGGAAAGGGTTGCTACGGTAACGGTTGTCATGGAAATGGTTGCTATAGTAACGGTTATCATGGAAACGGTTGCTATGGTAACGGATATCATGGAAACGGTTTCTACAGGTAACGGTTGTTATGGAAATGGTTGCTATATGGAAACAGTTTCTATGGTAACGGATATCATGGAAACGGTTGCTATATGGAAACAGTTGCTATGGTAACGGATATCATGGAAATGATTGCTATATGAAAACAGTTGCTGTATGGAAATAGTTGCTATGGTAACGGATATCATGGAAACGGTTGCTATGGTAACGGTTATGATGGAAACGGTTGCTATATGGAAATAGTTGCTATGGTAACGGTTATCATGGAAACGGTTGCTATAAGAAAACAGTTGCTGTATGGAAATGGTTGCTATGGTAACGGTTGACATGGAAATGGTTGCTATGAAAACAATTGCTATGGTAACGGTTATCATGGAAACGGTTGCTATGGAAAGGGATATCACGGAAACGGTTGTCATGGAAACGGTTGCTACGGTAACGGTTGTCATGGAAATGGTTGCTATGGTAACGGTTATCATGGAAACGGTTGCTATGGTAACGGATATCATGAAAACGGTTTCCACGGTAACGGTTGTTATGGAAATGGTTGCTATGGTATCGGTTATCATGGAAACGGTTGCTATATGGAAACAGTTGTTATGGTAACGGTTATCAATGAAAAGGTTGCTATGGAAACAGTTGTTATAGCAACGGTTGATAGAGCTACAAAAAAGTTTTGTTGTGACTTGTAAAAAGAAAAAAACGAGAATTTAAAGCCCACAGCAAACTTATTCGCTGCTTCATATTAATGAGCGTGGCAGCAAAAAAATAGGCCCTATAATTATATTTTATATACTTATATTCAATTTATATATATATAATTAATTTTTATTCAATTATAAAATCCTTTCGTATAGTATCAATATTATCTCAAACGAGGTTTATAAATATATAAATTTATTATAAGAGATTCTGTACAGTGTTTTAATTTAAATTAAATTTTCTACGTAGCTTTAATTATGAAATGAAATTTAAAACAAGATTGAATATATTTTGAATTTTGAAATGGGGTCAAAAAAGAAATATGAGAATAACTTGAATTGAAATATTTAGTACTTTTGGTATTTTTCTCTGTTGTATTTTTTAAAACGGTTTTTTTTTCGTAAACGATTTTCTTTTTTTTTAAAAAAAGACACGTGGAACATAAGAGATTGATTTTTGAAAAAAGCTTCGAGTTATTTTCTATATAAATGTAGAAAATTTGTCTTTCTCTGAAAATGTCAATTTAGAAAAAAAAAAAAAAAAAAAAAATTAGTTTTTCACTGATGGAAAGTCCTCAGTTGACAAAACTTTACACACGCTTGCTTGCACACCTCGTGCTTAAAAGACTGGAAAACAAGAGCCGCAGGCATTTCGCTCGATGAGAGTTTAATTTTTTACCTGAGATGTTTGAAATTTTACACACCTTCAAAAATTGTGGGTGGTGTGACGAGAAATGTCACTAAGAATTCAAAGTGTAATATTTCCAGAAAGCTGAGGAGTAAAAAAAAGAATGTATTTTTAAAAATAGAATTTCGACATTTTTCTTTCAAAAAATAAATTTTTCATTTAAATTGGGAGTTCTTTTTTTTTCAAAAATTTTTTCTATTTTAAAATAATAAAAAATTAACTTCAATTTTGTTTTCGTGTACATAATTTTTTTTTTTATTATTTTTTCGTTCAAATTGAGTATATATTCATTTAGTATTCGCTTAAACAAGGAAATACCTTTTACATTTTTAGTGCCCGTGCGCTGTGGTTCTGGACGATTTTGCATTTTGTTTTTAACTGGCATAACGTCCGACTGAAAAAGTTTACTCGTTCGTTATATCGAAACGGTATCTGTATATGTGAAGGTAAAATTGTATAAACAACACGGTCTTTTTTTTTTTTTGAAATGGAATAACGACCGATGGTTTCTCCATATTAAATAATAGTGTGGGAGAAATGTCGTGAATATAAAATTGGAAGTGAAGCAGTATTGCCGCGCGAGATACAAGAGAGATAGAGAGAGAGAGAGAGAGAGAGAGAGAGAGAGAGAGAGAGAGAGAGAGAGAGAATGAGAGTGGGCAAGTTTGGAACGAAACTTCCAAATGAAAACATTTTCATGCGCTGGGATGAAAATAAACAGAGAAATCGATTTTATTAGACCGTATCATGCGCACAGTTATACAAGTTGGAATATCGAATGAGAAGAGGACTCTTTGCTTTTTGACCTGTAGTCGACATTCATTGATCACCAAATTCATTTATTTATCCCAAACGAGAACCGCTTTTTCAATCACACATATGGAAGAAAATCCTATTAAACGAATATTCACGCTGTTAGTTCTGATGGTTGAATACATTCATTGTGAGAACAATTTGCCCTTTTCAATAATTTTTTTCCAATTTTGTGCTTGTCATTTTTTTTTTATTTTTTTATATTTTTTTTATTACCTTAATTAATTGAAACAAAACACTTTTCGTGAATTCGCTATATTTTTTTCCAAATTTTTCTTTTTTTTTAAATTTTCTAAAATTTATTTTATTTTGTATTTTTTTATAAAATTATTTAAAACATAATTTAGATAATTTTAATTTTCGTTTTTTATTTTAGTGCCAAATTTTCAGGTTCTCTTGCTACCGATGGAAAAAAAAGTAATACGATTTTACTTTTTAATATTGCTATATTTATTTATAATAATTGTTTATAAAATAGTTAAAGAATATATTGGACGATAAACTTTAGCTTTAATATTATATTTATTAAAAATAAATTTTTACTTTTTAATTCTCCTAATTCATAATTTGTTTATAGTCAATTGTTTATCAAAATTGTTTATAAAATAGTTGAAAAAAAAAGTTGAACGATATAATTTAGCTTTAATATATTTATTAATAACATTGAAAAAAAGTCCGAAGTAAAAAGAAAGAAAATTTTTACCTTTCATTATTGCTAATTTACAATTTGTTTATAATAATTTATAAAAATTTATAAAAATTTATAACAATAAATATTACTATTTTTTTATTTTAAATATTAAATAATATTTCTTATTAATTATATGAAAAATAATAATTATTATTAATAATTATTAAAACTATTAATTATTATTATTAATAATTTTTAAAATTATTAATTATTATTGTTAATAATAATTAGCAGTAATAAAAAGTAAAAATTGTTCTTTTTTCTGTCTCCAGCTTTTTTTAATGTTATCAATAAATAACATTTTTTTAAACAATTGTTATAAACAATTATTATAAACAAATTATAAATTAGCAATATTAAAACTAAAAGAAGTATTATTTTTTCTTCCAGCTGTCACAAGAGCGTAGAAACAAAAATTTAGTTATGTTATTTAATAATAATTTATTAAATAAAATAAATAACCTTTTTATTATTAGTTTTTTTTTTTTTTTTTAAATAACAGTTTGAATAATTATTTTGTATCGCAAATTGATCTAATTTCAGAAATTGAGTTGGAGACGTGTAAGATCTTGTTCGTGTTGACAAAGCACTTAGATGAACGTGTATTAGGTACAGAACCTTAACGTTCCAAACATGAGCTCTCAGTTTTGCTTACAATTGCTAAAACATGCTTCGAATATTTTCACGCGATGCCTTCGCGCACATTTTCTATATATGCGAAGAAAAAAAAAAATATTCCACATATTTTGCTAATAAAGAAAATAATGGAAATTTGTGTTGCAAAAACATTAATTTCAATTATACATTAAAAAAAAAAAACCACTTGCATTATTTGTAAGAAATAAAATATTTTTCATTTATAAATATATAATTTTTATATAGAAAATAATATCATTCAAAATAATAATGATATAAAAGTAAAAAAAATTTAATTAAATTAATTATTCAAAGTGGAGGAAATAAAAAAAAATTTATTTTGCACTCTCTGATGAAAAATGAATTTAAAAAAATAAAATAATTTCGACTCGGATATTTCTATCAACAAATAGTATTTTAAAATAAAAACTCAGGGATTCATTATGTAAAAAAATTTAGATCATCAGACAAATTAAATTTTATTTTCCCTCTATTTTATTTTTCTATATTTTATATAAATTATTTTTTAATTGTATATTCAACTAAATTTAAAGAAGTAAATATTTATTTGTTTATTTAATATTTAAGTTTTTTTTTAAATGTCCACCCCAAAGTATGTTAAAAAATTGTATTTATTTAGTTTTGCTCAAAAATATTAAATTTTTAATATATTATTAAATAGTTTCGATCAGCTGAAATTCTGAATTAATTCAAATCGATGTACTTTAACGATGAGAGTGTAAATAAATTAACATTAGCAAATTAAATTGCATTCCATTCCAAATGAAATGTTTTTGATAAATAACACCATTTTGATTTTAATTTAAAATACTGATCGAATTTCCTTTTGATGTTGGTTTCTATTTTCTGATTCAATTGATGGAACAAAAGAAAGAGAAATAATAATTAATTTACCTTTGAGCTAAGCATTAAATCATAAATTTAATTTTACTTTTTTTTTACTCTAGATTTATTGTAATTTTATTTCTAATATTCTAACACCTACTTGAAAATAAAAAATAAATTAAAAAATAATAATTAAAAGTAATAAAAATCTAAAATGATAAAAGAAAGGAGAATCGAAATGATTTACTTTTGCTTCTTTTAGAATTTTTTTGAAAAAAAAAGAAAAAGTATATAAGACATACGCGTTACTTATAAAAAAATATATTAATTAATGAAATGCAATTTTTTTTTTTTTTTTTTAATGTAAAATTGGCATCAATCCAAGTATTTGAGATATCCTAGAAGCAATAACGGAAGCATTCATTGGCTCATCCATTACTTTTCCCCGAGGACTATTGTTCAGACAGTTTCAAACTAACCAGAAAAGCATTCATTTTCGCTATATCTACAAGTTTCTATTCTCATTGATGGATAAGAGGTCAGGTCAGAGGGCATATCAAGTCTGAAAGAGGAGGCAAAAATACAGATAGAAGAATAGATAAAAGAATATGTTCTTTTTATCTGTATTCTTTTTTTTCACTTCAATAAAAAAAAAAATCTACACAATAATAGAAAAAAAAAATTTGGAAAAACAATTTTTTTTTCACCGCATGAAAATTTATTGCACCAGTCTCAGCAAAATTTACTTTTACTACTTAAATTTCAAATAAAAAAAAATAAATTTTTAATTTACAAAATAATTCAAAGTGAATGGAATTTAAATAATTTTAATTTTTTTTTTTTGCTGAGTGAAATAAAAAATTTAAGAACAACATTATTATTATTATTATTATTGCTTTGTATTGAATCTCTCTTTCTCAAATGTTAAATTGTCCCCAGTGCAAGTCGAGTCTTTTTTTTATATAGCGGAGTTGAAAAAGTATTGTCAGTCCGTTACCTTAATCGCTGGGGACAGAAGAAAAGAGGAAAGAGTATATATATTTTCCCTTGTTCTGAGCAGTGTTCAACGCTTGTCGATCGTTTCCTCAACAATAAATTACCCCGTCGTTCTTTTACGTGTACTCGCTTTCATGATTGAGCCACTTGAATTTCAAGATTTTCACAATTTATCCGCTTTCGATTGACTTTTCAAAAATTCCACTCAGTCATATATTAATGTTTAATTTTTGTTTTTTTAAACATTCTATTTTTAAATTTACACATTTTATTTTTTTTATTATTTTATCATTTTGATAAAAGTAATTTTATTTTAATAATTTTTTTAATATTTATAAATTTACGATTTATTTAAAAAAGTAACTACTATAAAAAAAATTGTTTAAATAAATTAAATTTATTTACACAATTTTTTTTTTATAATTAATATTCATGCATTAAAATTATTACTTTCTAGATAGATCAGAATTTAATAAAAAGAGTTTATTTGTTTAAACAATTGTTTATTGTTTATTATTTATTTAACCTGGAATTTGTTCAGAGAAATCGTTTTTTCTTTTTGTAATCAATTCTTTAAAAAATAAAAAAAAAATTGTTAATTGACAATTATAATTTAACAATAAAAAAATAAATATAAAAAATTGGTTTATTTATTAATCACAATTAATTAACGATTATTAATTGACAATTATTATTCAACAATTATTAATTAACAATTATTAATTAATAATTGTTTACTGTTTATTTAAATTACAATAATGGTTTAAACAAATAGAATTTAAATTTAAACAAATAAAATTTTTTTTTTAAATACTTGATAAAAAATTATTTATTTAAGATATGCTTGATCAATTAATTACAATAAATTAACAATTTTATTTTTAATAAACAATTATTAAGTAACAATTAATAATTGTTTATTGTAATAATAATAATAATAATAATAGTTTAAATAAATTGGAATTTATTTAAATAAAATAGTAATTATTGTTTATTGTTTAATTTATTGTTTATTATATTAATAATTGTTTACTGTTTATTTTAATTACAATAATTGTTTAAAAAAATAGAATTTAAATTTAAACAAACAAAATTTTTTTTTAAATACATGATAAAAAATTATTTATTTAAGATATGCTTGATCAATTAATTACAATAAATTAACAATTTTATTTTGAATAAACAATTATTAAGTGACAATTAATAATTGTTTATAATAATAATAATAATAATAATAATAATAGTTTAAATAAATTGGAATTTATTTAAATAAAATAGTAATTATTGTTTGTTTAATTTATTGTTTATTATATTAATAATTGTTTAAACAAATAGAATTTATTTAAATAAAATTTTATGTTAAATATATGATAAAAAATTATTTATTGAAGAGAAGAGTTTATTAATTAATTACAATAATTAAAAATTTTATTTGCAATGAATAATTATTAAGTAATAATTAATAATTAACAACGAATAAATTTTTATTGTTTAATTTATTGTTTATTGTAATAATAATAATTGTTTAAACAAATATAATTTATTTAAACAATTTTTTTTTCATTAAACAAGAAAACAATTTCTCTAAACAAATTACAAATGATAAATTGAATGAAAATAATAATTGTAAATTTTCAAAAATTTGTTTATAAAATTTTTTTGACGTAAAAAATAAAAAAAAATATCATTTTAAAATGCATTAAATTAAAATTTATTTATTGTTATTAGATACTCGAGAATTGTAAATTTACGCGTATGTGTTTATACTATGTTCAAGGGGGGAGGGTAGAGGGGGGGGTGGACAGAATACACGATGTAAAATGCATTTCAGTTTGACCTGGCAACTATAGTTATGCCGTTGTTTGCGTTCTGATTGAAGCATTGTACGAAGGGTAAATTGACATCCGAACAACGTGGATGCTTTTGTATTCTCCCACTAGTTTAGAGGACGATTTGTGTCCGAAGCATCGGTTGCTTCTATTCCTATATATAAATATATACGAACAAATGAAATCAGTTCATTATAAGGCAATGATGACTTCACATTATTTTTATTTTTTTTTCCCCCCTCTTTTTATTGAAATAATTTTTTATCAACTCACTTTCAAAAAATTTTTTTTTTTTTTCAAAAAGCGTTTTTCAACCATTCAATTTTATTTTTTATTTTACTCTTTTTGTAAGGCTATAAATAAATTTTTCTTTCAAATAGAAAAAAAACGAAATTTGAAATTGGAAAAAAATACTATTAGGAAAAAAGATATTATTATTTTTGTGGTAAAAAGTATGTTTTGATTTCATTAAAATCGATTATATATATATATATATGATAATGATGAGACTTTTGGAAGTATATAAGAAAAAAAAAAAAAAAAAAAGTGAGACAAATCATGATGTGAGAGGAAATGCTGATCGCATACGAGGGAAACACATACTAACACAGATATATACGAAAAAGTCAGCAGTATTTTTCTGATTCGTTAGAAAAGTCGCTGGCGTCATTTCCGGCCAGAGGAACCCAACTGACGGAAGTACTTGTTCGAAATAAGACTACTTCCAAATGATATCATTAATTCTCTTCACCCTATTTCGAGATTCATTTCTGTTTCGATCATAAATTTCCCCTCGGGTCGACAAAAAATTATTATATTTCCAAAAAATTCAACTTTCTCAAAAAAAAAAAAAAAAAATTATTCGTGTGTTACAAATTTATAATTAATTGTAAATTATATAAATAATTTTAAATTTTATTTCTTTAGCGTGAAACAAAAAATCTGTTTCATTATTTTTTCAACAATTGCATCCAATCAGAATATTTTTCCATTTATTCTATTTCCGTTGTTGTATCTATATATATAGTTAAATTAAAAAATGAAAAACAAAATAACAGCGAAATTAAAATGTCATTTATGCAACGGAAGGATTTTTAAACCGAAAAATATTCTACAGTTCATTTAAATAAACGTCAACGAAAAAAATTTTAATTACAGGATAAATTTAAAATAAGATATTAAAAAAAAAAACTTACCAAAGATTAGTTGATCCTTTTGCATTTTTGTTGTTGCTCTCTGCAAAAAAAAAAAAAAAAGAAAAAATAATTTAGTTACAAAAATAATTTTATATTCCTTTATCAATAAATTAAAAATATTTTTCAAGTAATAATATCCTATTATTTTTATCTAAAAATCTTTTATCTCAAAAAAAGAGTAAAATAAATTTTAATAAAAAGTAATCTTAACATTTCTGCGTCATTTTTTTTTTTTTTTTTTTTTTTTTTTTTTAAAGAGAAAATAGATAAAAATTTTAGTTTCATAGTTATTTTTCAAGAGTAAGATAATAAAAATTATACATATATACGTACAATTACGTCAATGATTTAGTTCGGAAATTAGATCATGAGATTTGGAATCGTGATTCGAATTTTCTAAGTGAGAATGTGAAATTTACGTGACGTAACAAGATGTTAGGATGAGGTCGCGCGAGAAGACTTTCGGATCAGTTGAACGAAGCAATCCCATGTAATTCCTTCCTTCCTAAACCATTCCACCCACAAGGGATGAGTATACCATTATAACAGTTTTCCCCAGTTACACGTGGAATACAAAATTTCTATAAATGCCTCTTTTCAAAAAACAACGAAAATACACAATAATTAGTTACAAAAAAAATTTACAATAAAAAAATTATATTTTATTTATCATTATTATTATTATTATTATTATTATTATTATTATTATTATTATTATAACTATTTGATATCGTGTATATAATAAATAATAATACACTAAAATTAAAAATGATTTTAATTTAAAGTTTAAAAAAGAAATTTTAAGTTACTAACAATATTTTCTTTAATAATCAAAGTTGGTCCATTTTTGGAGTTTTTTTTTTTAAAAAAAATATATTTAATTAAAAAAAAATGTTTCTTTGGACTATTAAAATTTTTAGAATTAAACATTTGAAGAAAATCATCATTTTTATATGACGCAGTGTACAAATTTAACTAATGGAAATAGAACCATGATAGCAATTACGTCATTAACTAGGTGGAGGGATAAGCGCAGAATCGATATAATACGAAATCTAGATGTACATAAATGGCAATTAATATTCGAAATTCAAATCTTACATTCCTCATACATATAATATTAATATTTACATTAATTTGCAAAAAAAAAAAAAAATGGCTAATTTATTATAATTTTTATAAATTTTATTATAATGCTAACTAAAATTATACTAATTTCGAGTTTGTAATTATGTAAATCACGTTTTCAAGATATTCGTAAATTATGCAATGTACATTTTACATAAAACGTTCTTTGCACTTAAAATAGTGCACCTTTAATTTGAATCATATCTCATATGTAGTTTACAATTTGCAGAGAAAAAGTTAAAAAAAAAAATTTTATTCTATAATATTTTTCTTATTGGTGAAAAAATTATATTTTCCTTTTTTTCAATAGAAATTTTCTTCAAATTTAAATTATCAAAATTCGATTAAAATTTTCATCGTGGTTTTCAATATTTTAATAAATTTTAATATAAATAATTCCAATATCAATATTTCTTTTTTATACTTTTAATCCGATATACTAAGATAAAGAATCCTAAGAGCTTAAAAGCTTTATGATACTTGTACTAGATATCTTTAATAAAAAAAAAAAAAAATTAAATTAAAGTTAAAAGTATCTATAAAATTTTTTAATCGACTATTAAAATGAACGCGAAAGTACTTTTTTTTATATCGGAATCAAATATATTTGATTTCGATTTAAAAAAAAAAACTACTTTCCTCATATTAAATATTCATATAATAAACGTTTAATTGCAATTAAAATATTTATAATTTCCTGTGGTAATATATTTATTAAATATTGTAGTAAAAAAAAAAATTATAAAAAAAAGAATTTTTCCTCACATTTCAAATTTATTGAAAAATAAAAATTTTCAATTTCAATTTAAAAATCGATACTCTCTAAATTTGAATCAGCGATAAGTATACCACTGGTACCAATCAGCGGATATACGCTGAAAAATCAGTGAAATTCCACTAATTCATCAGTGCATATAAGCTGATTGGAATCAGTGGTATACTTATAGCTGAGAATCAGCGAGATTCCGCTGATTCAAATTTAGAGAGTATTTTCCAAATGTGGAAATTTTTAAATATTTTTTTTTCAAAGTAAAAATGAAGGTAAAAATTTTTTATGACACACATGACAATTTTCTTTTATATATATATATTGAACATGAAATGAGAGACAACTGCAGTCGAAATTCGCATCAAACCACCCTCCTCCCCCCCCTTATCGTTACGCGTGCCGCGTCACTTGGCGTATCTCAGTAATTTTGAATCTGTATGCAGCCGAAGAGAAATCCTCGGGCCAATAACGCCAGTATTATTATGCAGATTACACGGTAACCCGTATTAGTTCGTTATCACACCTACATCTTGAATTACCACCCCCCCCTCTCTCTCTCTCTCTCTCTCATCGTTTTCGCACACAATCATCGTGCAAAAATTTGCAATTTTATTTTTTCGATTTTTTTTTAAATATTTAAATGTCATTCAATTTTATTTTGTCATAGGAAAATATACAATTAATTTTAAATTAAGAGGATGATTTTTTAAGCCTATATTCTCTGAAAGGAAGAATATTGCTCTTTAAAGTTGAATTATTCTTAAAGTAAGAGGAGTCAATTTTCGAAAAGAAGAAAAATATTCAAGTTTAATATTTTGAGAAGAATAATTAATATTGAAAAATTGATTCTTATTTGAAGAATATATTTTATTGAGAATAAAACACATATGGATTTTATAGTCGAATTAGAATATTCTTAAGGTGAGAATATACTCTTAAGAATATTCTTAAGTTTAGAATATTTAGCTAGGAATATTTTTAAATTTAGAATATTTAGCTAGGAATATTTTTAAATTTAGAATATTTATCTAGGAATATTTTTAAATTTAGAATATTTAGCTAGGAATATTTTTAAATTTAGAATATTTATCTAGGAATATTTTTAAATTTAGAATATTTAGCTAGGAATATTTTTAATTTTTGCAGATATAAACCAATAATATCCTTAAATTTAGAATAAATAGTATAAATATTCTTAAATGTAGTATATATACTACAAATATTCTTTAATTTAGAATATATACTACAAATTTTCATTACTTTACTATTACTTCGAATATTCTCAAATTTAGAATATATACTACGAAAATTCTTAAATTTAGAATATTTTCTACGAATATTTATTAAATTTAGAATAATTACTACAAATGTTCTTTAATTTAAAATATACACCAAAATAAATAAAAATAACTATGAATATTCTAAAATTTAGAATATCAACTAGGAATATTTCTAAATTTAGAATATCTACTAGGAATATTCTTAAATTTAGTATATATACTAAGAATATTTCTAAATTTATAACATATATATATATATATATTTATTGCGATTATTCTAAAATTTAGAATATTTACTACGAATATTCTAAAATTTAGAATATCAACTAGGAATATTTCTAAATTTAGAATATCTACTAGGAATATTCTTAAATTTAGTATATTTACTAAGAATATTCCTAAATTTAGAACATATATATATATATATATATATATATATATATATATATATATATTTACATTTACTGCGATTATTCTAAAATTTAGAATATTTACTACAAATATTCTAAAATTTAAAATAACTACTAGGAATATTCTTAAATTTAGAATATTTACTAAGAATATTCCTAAATTTAGAACATATATATATATTTACTGCGAGTATTCTAAAATTTAGAATATTTACTACGAATATTCTAAAATTTAGAATACTAATAGGAATATTCTTAAGTTTAGAATAATTACTACAAATGTTTTTTAGTTTAAAACATACACCAAAATAAATAAATAAAAATAACTATGAATATTCTAAAATTTAGAATATCAACTAGGAATATTTCTTAATTTAGAATATCTACTAGGAATATTCTAAAATTTAGAATATTTACTACGAATATTCTAAAATTTAGAATAACTACTAGGTTAAAACATATACACTTATGATATTCTTAACTTTAGAATATTTACTGCGAATATTCTAAATTTTAGAATATTTACCAAGAATATTCTAATATTTAGAATATAAATACTACAAAAATTTCCTAGGAAAATAAATACTTATTTTAAGAATAATAGATCAAAAATAAAAATTTCTCTAATATAAAAAAATAGTTATAACAAAGATATTCTTAATTTAAGAATAAATTTGTTTTTTCATGTTTTTGTTACCCAATTTTAAACAATGCAAAAGTGTTGGATATGAATATTTCCAAAATACGTGAGAATATTTTAGAGATCCGCCTCAACCCCCCCTCTCTTTCTCTCTCTCTTCTCTGACTTCCGCATGTAAAATCTCAAACTTAAGCCGTTCGCAAAATAATGACCTCGCTTTATTAACGGCATTTAATTAGTGTCAGACGAGGGTGTAAACCAAGCGTGTGTAATCAGCGGCAAGCAGGCATACCAACTGTAGGGACACATCTCACTTTTAGTGTCACACGAGATTGTTTGTGTGTGTGTGTGTGTCCTGTAATCCATTTACAAACGAAGGTCAAAGAAGACAAGAGAAAATTTAATTGAAAGAGATTGGATGAAAATGGTTGGCAAATGGACCGAGGCAAAAAAAAAAACGAATTTTATTTTATATATAAAAAGGATTATTTTCGAAATGTTTTATAAGTCACTTTAATAATAAGATTCGTAATAAAGTTTAGTCAAGAAGATTTAATAGGAAAGGGGGAGAGAGAGAGAAAGAGAGAAGGAGAAAAAAAAAGATTTAAAAAAGAGAAAAAGAAACAGAAAGAGAAAAAAAAGAGAAAAATAAGAGAAAAAGATAGAGAAAAAAGAGAATCAGAAAGAAGAGAGAAAAGTAAGAAGAGAGGACCATCGGGTTAACGCAAGAGAAAGCTTATGTAGGCCAATCGATAACACTCATACTTACATTGTGGTAACTGTGTAACCCTCAAGTACGAATGTGTCGAAGACTTTTCATCCGCATTGAGACCGAGAATCCCTTTATCACTAATGAAGAGGATCAAGTGCCTTGGGCAAAATACTTTTTCCCTCCCAAACTTTGGGGAAAAGCAATTCACTTCAAAAGAAGAAGAAGAAGAAGAAGAAGACGAAAAAACTTGAGCGCAAGTTTTGAAAATTTTTGGAACTTGGAAAACTATACTTATATTATTTTCACAGTTATGGGAATTCTCCAAGTGCAAAATGGTTGTTTTACAAAGTGAATTAACAAGATTATATGGAGATATAAATTAATTTAGAAAATTTCTTACTTTTTCTCATTCATTTACTTTTCATTTTATTCTTCTTTTACTTTTCTTTTTTTTCATCGTTTTCATTCTTTTCTATTTATTTTTCTTTCTTCTTTTTTTCTTTTATTTTTTTTTGTCTACTAGTCGAAATTTTTCTATTGACAATGTCTGACTAAATTTGGTTTTTTCTACTGTTGTAAAAAAAAAAATTGCACTAATTGGTAGATAAAAAATTGAGTTCACTTTTAATTTTATTAAATTCTGTTGAAATTTATAATCAAATTGAATTTTTCTACTTGGTTGGAAAAATACATTTATCCAATATGTCTGACTATAACGGGATTTTCCACTGAGAACAAAAAAAGTTTAAAATCAATGACAAGAACATATTCAATGTCTAACCAAATGTATATAATCAAATTAAATTTTTCTATATTTGGTTGTAAAAATAAATTCCAACTCTCTAAATCTGAATTAGTAAAAAAGTTTACTAATTTGAATTAGTGACTCACTTTTTGATTCTCAATTAGTAAAATTTCACTAATTATTAGTAACTTTTACTAACAATTAGTAACATTTAACTAATTCTAAAGCAAAAAGTGAGTCACTAATTTAAATTAGTAAACATTTTTACTAATTCAGATTTAGAGAGAATGTCTGACTAATTCGGGATTTTCTACTAGAAAAAAAATTGAATAATATCAATGACAAGTCTTACTAAATCGGATTTTTCTACTTTGTTCGAAAATTACAATTATCTAGCATCTGACTAAGTCGGAATTTTCCACTAAAATACAAAAAATTTAACAAAATCAATGATTAGTTTTACTAAATCGAATTTTTCTACTTTTTCTACTTTGTTGGAAATTATTTATTTAATGTCTGACCAAATCGGAATTTTCTACTAGTAGCAAAAAACATCAAATAAAATCAATGACAACTCTTACTAAATCGGATTTTTCTACTTCGTTGGAAATTAGTTTTTATTTAATGTCTGACTAAGTTAGGGATTTTCTACTGGCAACCAAAAAAAATTAAAACAAAATCAATGACAAGCCTTACCAAATCGGTTTTTTCTACTTCGTTTAAAAATCACAACTATTTAGTATCTGACTAAGTCGGAATTTTCCACTAAAATAAAAAAAATTAAAACAAAATCTATGATTAGTTTAACTAAATCGAATATTTCTACTTTTTCTACTTCGTTGGAAATTATTGTTCTAATGTCTGACCAAATCGGAATTTTCTACTAGCAGCAAAAAAAGTCAAATAAAATTAATGACAAGTCTTACTAAATTCGATTTTTCTACTTCGTTGGAAATTATTTTTTATCTAATGTCTGACTAAGTTAGGGATTTTCTACTGGCAAAAAAAAATTAAACAAAATCAATGACAAGTCTTACGAAATCGGATTTTTCTACTTCGTTCGAAAATTACTATTATCGGAATTTTCCACTAAAATACAAAAAATTTAACATAATCAATGATAAGTTTTACTAAATCGAATTTTTCTACTTTTTCTACTTCGTTGAAAATTATTTTTCTAATGTCTGACCAAATCGGAATTTTCTACTAGTAGCAAAAAAAAATCAAATAAAATCAATGACAAGTCTTACAAAATCCGATTTTTCTACTTCGTTGGAAATTATTTTTCTAATGTCTGACTAAGTTTGGGATTTTCTACTGGTACCGAAAAAAAAGAAGAGTCGCAACACAGTTCTAAATTTTCGAATATTAAATTCACAAGGCTCAAAAAAAAAACCGACTCAAGAGCATTTTTTTTTCGTGGCTTGCACTGAAAAACTGAAGGGCAGTCACATTACCGCTGTCAAAAATTCTAAATTCACAGTTGCATAAAATTTAGAAAAAGACATAAAAAAAGAGAGAAAAAGAGATAAATTAAATGAGGAAAGTGAAGACAAAATATAAGAGAGAGAGAAAAAAAAGAGAGAGAGAAAAAAAAGAGAGAGAGAGAGAAAGAGAGAGAATGCTCTTGGGGACCTTATGTGCTCTAGGGCGTGAAGACGAATGTAGGCCGTTGAGGTAGACGAGCACAGCAAAAGCTATAAGGTGTAAGGGTTGGCTGCTTCCCGATTCCCGAGACTACCGACGCCTTTTTCTTTATTTTTTTTCCTTTTTCTTTTTTTGAGAAAACATTTTTTTCTCCGTGGTTTTTTTTTATCATTTATAATATTTTCTGTTCATGTACACACGAGATTTACGGTTCTATAAATGCGAACAAAATCATTATTCTACATATATGTATATTTTATAAAAATAAGACTCGTCACAGTTGCGAAAGTTGTAGCAATTTGTGTATATCGTATCATTGATCCGAAACACACATATATATATATAATTCGTATGACCTAATTCTAATTTTATTTATAAAAAATTCGGCAAAAAAATAACCTTCTTTATTTTATTTCTATATTATATTTTTGTAATTTATTTCTGATTCAAAATCTAAAGATTTCAACAAACAAAAATATATGGACTTCATTTTTCAAAAGTAAGTTTTTAATCCCTTTCTCTTGTTTAATAGTTTAGTAGAAAATCTGTTTTTTTTTGTTGATCAAGTAAAATTTTGCCCACAAAAAAAAAATTCGGTAAAATTTTTATAAAATGAGATTACCCACTTGGAAAGATTCCCCGGAAAGTGCCTTCTGAAAGTTCTATCAGAATTCTGCCGAAACTTCCGACGGAATTAGGACTCTAAAAATTTTGAAAAAAATTAATCGGAATTCTGTCAGAATTCCGTCGGAATCCCATTGGAAATTCTTTGGAACTCCGATGGAATTCCAACGGAATTACGTTGGAAGTTCCGGCGGAATTCTGATAGAATCTCCAGGGGGCACTTTCCGGGGAATCTTTCCAAGTGGGTATAGTGCGTATTATTACTATTATTATTTATTATTATTATTTTTATTTTTATTACAATTTTTTTTCGTTATTATTATTTTTAAAAAATATATTTTTTTTTCAACAAAAAACAGAAATGAGAATTTAAAAGCGGAGATTTTTTTTTTTCGAGAAATAATTTTCATCTAACAAAAGGACGATTAGGTATTAATAAGCGCGAGCCTTTAAAAAATATGTGGAACGGAAGACTATAAGAGAAGAGAAGAGAGAGAGAGAGAAAAAAAATGATGCTTTGTTTCGAAAAATCGGGCGTCATGAGCGTCGAATTAAAACGAGAGAAAAAGTATAGTAGATGAATACAGGAGTTAATCTCTTGGCAACCCTTTACCATATTCTCGACTCGAGGAGTTACTTTAATAATTATAACTTTCCTTCCCTAACAGTTCTGCTTTATGCTTTAGTTCTTCACCAAGTTATAATTAAACGCTAGACCACCCCCCTCCCCCCCACCATTTTCATAAGTAAGCCTTGTCGTATACAATTATTTCACTTAATAATATCTAAAAGTAAAATAGCTATAAGCATATATAAAACAATATTTAAATGGAAAAGTTTGTCAACGTCAGACAAAAAATATGGGACAAAAAAAAAAATATTACAAAATTTAGAAATTTTTTATTAAAGAAAATTTTTTTGAAAAATTGGGGAAATTTATGAGGAAAAGAAAAAAAAGGGGGGATCTTAATTTTCACAGTGAAAAAAATTTATTAGATTCAAATACGCACTCGATTAATTCACCATTATTAATTATAATTAATCTATTATTTGAACAAAATAATTTTATTTGTATATTGTATTTTTGAATCAATAATAATTTCTATATATATATATATATATATATTCGAAACAAATATCATTTAGTTGACTCAAATAATAAATTATTATAAATAATAATAGCTAATATTAAATTTTATACAGAAATTATTGATTGAAAAATACAATTTAAATAAAAATTATTTCAAATAAATATTAGATAATAATTAACCGTGTATTTGAATCAAATAAATTTTTTTTTCGAGAAGAATATATAATTATTTTTCGTTTGTCATGGAAATTTTTTTGTTTGTCACTAATTTTTGTATATATATTTTTTCTATACGGAATTTATAAAACTTTTAATAATTATTTATAATAAATAAAGGAAATGGATATATATGTTCTCATCTCAAAATGGAAATTGAGGATTTCTCCTCTCACATATATATATATTGATCCTATATTTGAATTGTTGCAAGATTTAGTTGCACAGTGCAGTTACCATAAACTACTGACCGAAACAATGATAATGCCCCCTTCGGCAAATCCGACAAAACAATCATAAACTATAGAAACAATCTGCATTCCAAATTCGAGGTTCTCAATTAGATTTAAGTTGCTGAGGATACGGAGGTTTTGAAATTCAATAAGTGAACTTAGATATATATATATATATATGCGTAACTTGCATTATTTAACAACCACGACCAATAATCAATAATTTAATTCAAAAATAAACTCAAAATTTTTTATTATATTTATTTTCATTTACTTAGGTTACAATAAAAAATTATTTTCAATATTTTATTTTAAAAAAATATTAAATATGATTTATTAATCAATATAAAGACCTACTAAAAAATCTAGTAATAATAATAATAGAAAATAATAATAATAATAATATTAAAAATCAAGATTTATAAAAAAAAAAGGAAATTTTTCTTCATAAGTATTTTTTTTTGTTTTTTGAAAAGAAGCAACAAAGTAGAAAAGTATGTCTTAAGAATAATTGCTCAGTCATTATTCGGGTCTTAGCTCAAAAAAAAGCCTGCGCGAATAGGAAGTGGTGAAGTGGTTCAGAAAGGTGGAAAAACAAAAAAAAAAAATTGGATTCTTTAAAAAGACGAGAAAAATAGTTCAGACAGGAAAAGGTAGTGTTTTTTATAGAAAGAAAGTCTTTTTTAAAGAAGAATAAAATAGCAAAAAAGTTGAAAATAATTTCTTATTAACTTGAAAAAATTTTTTATTATCTACATATTTATATATAATTTTCATATATCCATCTCTAGGGAATTTTTCTCCTATACAATTTTACTAATCTGATATTATTTAATTGACCAGCTTTATCGATAATCGATAATTTAGATATCAACTTTACCGATTGTCGATAATACAGTTTCTCTATATAACCAGCTGTCGATAATACAGTTTGTCTATATAACCAGCTGTCGATAATAGAGTTTGTCTATATAACCAGCTGTCGGTAATACAGTTTGTCTATATAACCAACTGTCGATAACAAACAATTTACAGTAATCAGTAAAGTAGGAAATTTTTTTTTTTGTAAGAAAAATTAATTAATTTTAATTGAAATGAAAATAAAATAATAACCTCGATAAAATAAAATAAGAAATTAAACGATGTGGGAATAAAATGAAGACCTTTTACCCATATATTAGAGAGTTAATTGAATTGAAGTTTTCAAAGTAAATTAGCGACAATGGAGCACCATCGTGAAGAGTAATAAAAGAGAAGAACTCCCTTGGCAATATCACCGAAAATTAACGCTAAGTATACCAATTGCATCGTTATTATTGGCGCTCACAACTATTGGTAATTTAATACGTAAGGAGTAAAATGTTTTTTTTTTATTTATTTTTTTTTTTCTGTTCTCTTACAAGAAACGTGACTAGTGGCTCTAAACAAGAGAGACAAAAAAAGAGAGAAAAAAAAGGAAAGTAATTTGCAAGCAATCAGCGTGGGAGGTAGTTAAAACCTGGCACTAAGTCTATTCTACGGATCCTTGGAGTCGCTAACCTGTAAGCACTGGTCCAACTAGAACGAGATCTGTCCTGAGGGACACTCTTTACTCGTGTCTAGAAACTTTATTTTACCTCATCCCATCCCCCCCTTTTTTTCTTACCCACGTCATCTTTCTTTTACCCTTTATTTATTTTCTTTTCTATTTTTATTTCTTCGTTTTTTTATTAGAAATTGTACTCAGCTACTTTCGTTATATATATTTCTTTATTTCATTTTTAAAAAAAAATTTTTTTTTAATTATAGAAAATTGAAAAAAATTATCATTTTCTTTAAAATCAATTCTCTATTACAGAAAAAATGGATTAATTAAAAAAAAAATGTAAAAAAAAAATTTTTAAAAAATATATTTGTTGTAGTTTCGTAACACATTTTGGCTTAAAGTTTCAAACATAAGTTATGCGCTAAACTTTGATGTGTACATACAAACGGATGAGAGAGAGAAAGAATAATCATGGAAATAAAAGAAAAAAAAAAAAAATAAAAACTTTTTTTCTCTAGCCTTTAAAAATATGGAAAATATTTTTAATTTCATATGCGAAAAATTTTAATATAAATTGTATTTAAATATATTTAAAGGGACATTTTTTTTTTCAAACTACATGAAAATTATTATTTACATAAGGAAAAAAATAATTAAAAAAAAATTTTCCCACCTTAAAAAAAAAGACATTTTTTAAAAATAAATTATATCTTCTGTATAATAATAATAATAATATTCATAGCACGAAATGCAAATATCACTCGATCATTTTTTATTCTCTTTGTCTTTATTCTAAGTTTCTGTGGGTTTTCACGTCTATACAATTCTCAAGAGTCCTACGTGAAACTTTATGGATGAATGTGGAACTCTAGATTCCTCTATATTGAACCACTTGGGACTCATGTGAAAATCTCGCATTCGACAATATAACTACCCTTCAAATATATATATATATATATAAATTTATATATATATTTTTTTTTCAAAAAAGTTGGATTTGTAATTTTTATATTTTAAAAATTGAAAAAGTTTACTAATTCATTATAAGGACAAAATTCAGAATGTACTTTGTAATAGACAAAGTTCATATGTCTGACTAAAATGGATTTTTCTACTGAAACAAAAAATTTTATTTAATATCTCTTAGAGTTTAGAATTTTTTTCACTATAATTCCAGTTATTCAATGTCCTGACTAAATAGGATTTTTCGACTATTTCAGATACTATACTATTACGTCTGACTAAATTAGGGTTTTCTACTTAAAACTTCTACTAAATAATTGTATCACTAATTTCGTTGTAAATTCTGTTCTGAACATTTCTGACTGAAATGTCTTTTTCACTAAATTAAAAAACACATAAAATAAAAATAAAAATTTGTCATTTTAGAACACAAAAAAAAAATTATTTCTATTTTATATTTGTATTTATTTGTATATATATATAAATTAAAAAAAATTATTTTTTAATAAAATTTTTTTTTTTTTTTTGCAAAATTTTTTCTTTAATTTTAAAAATTATTTAATTTTCTAACCATTAAAAATAGAAATTTTTGGAACTAATGCCCAAAACTTGGGTTGAAAAGCCACACACACATACACACACACACTTTTTCCCAAAGGTACTTGGCACTTCCGTATAGTGGTTTGCAGTTATTCACAAAGTTTGGTCATCCTTCAGAATACTAAACGCCATTTGGCAAGCCGAACTGTTCTCTCGAACTCTCGTTTGAGATATTTTATTTGTCCTTTAGGGAAAAAAGCCAGATTTCTAGCTTATTCACATCTTCGTTTCCTGAATTTTTATATCGCCTTAACAAATTTTTTCTTTCCCTTTTTCTGTTAATTTTTTTTTTTTTTGTATTTTAAGTTAAAAAGTACAAATAATATGAAAAGACATTTTATGGAAAAAATTATATTTTACAATAATAATAATAATAATAATACAAATTTTTAATTAATATTAATTATGTTTATCAATGTAGGGTCAACTGGGGTAAATCCGAACGCTTTTAGTAAGTTTCAACAATAACATAAGTTTTTTCTTTAAAAAAAAAATACTTCCGGTATTCTGGTGCATGAAGTTGTTACTTTACTTCCATAGAACAATTTTATGGGGTAGAAAAAATTTTTGATAAATTACAATCGCAGGAAACTTAGCGTTCGTATTTACCTCGATACTTTGCAACTTTCCTAAAATATGGGGGTAAATACGAACGCCACTGTATTTCAGAAAAATCTTAGGGAAAATAAATTTAAAGTATTGCAATTGTTAAACTTATATAAAAACTCAAAAAAAATACGATAATAAACCTATTATGTAATAATGCATCATATATAAATACAAAAATCAAACAGGTTAAAAATTAAAATGCATTACACAATTAAAACCTTCAATAACTTTATCAAATCATAACGGATTTTTGCAAAACTTGGTACAGAAAGTATTTTGGAGTGATTGAATGTAAATACAAAAATAAAAGTAAAATTTTTTAAATTCAAAATGGCGTACTTTCCTAAAACTTATTTTTAAAAATGATCAAATTTGCTAATCCTGAAACCCCCCGAGTAACAATTTTCGAGCGAATCCAATGAATTTTTTAATTCTCGTCCGCCATTTTGAATTTTGAAAAACTGACTTCAAATTGGTAATTAGCGACCCCAAAAACCGTAGAATACCAAATTTTATTAAGATCCTGTAAAACTTTTTTCAACAAACCATTTGGCAAAAAAAAGTGGAACACTCCTTCGAGAGAACAGAGATTAAGTTTCTGCTTATTAATTATTACTAACGAGGATACGTATAGAAAGAAAAACTTTTTTCTATGTACTTTTATAATGTTAAAATAATAGTGTAATCAAATAAAAACAATTTTGTGTGGCTTTGATGTAAAAAAAAATTATTAAAAATACCGTTCGGATTTACCCCAGTTTTCCAATTTTTTTTGGTAAATACGAACGGTCTGATATTATTAATAAAATTTTACAGAAGGCAAAAATCAAAAATAGTTTCTGTTCTAGTATTCATAACAAACAATTATAAATAATAAAATGAATTTTTAGCTTCTTTTTCTTCAAATACGAGACAAAATACTGAAAGAGTGTCATCTTTGATTTTCAATCTTTTTTGCAATACTTGTTATCTTTGTTTATGCTGTTGCTAATTAACAAACAAAAAATGGGATAATACTTAGAATCTCTTCAAGAGGATCTGAGGTAAAAATTCTCATATCGAACTTATTTTTAAAAATTTTAATTAAGCTGAAATAATTAGCGTTCGGATTTACCCCGACTGACCCTAAATAAGTGAAACAATTTTTATTTTGTTTATTAATATAATTGTGATTGAAAAATTATTTGCAAAATAAAAAGTTAAAGTGTGACAAGATTTAAAAAATTATTAAAGTCAATTTTTTTTTAATAATTGATATTGAATATATAACAGGTGCAAAAAAAAAGAATTGAAACATGTGTATAAAAATCAAAAGAGAGAGAGAGAGTGAGAAAGATAGAGATAGACAAAAACATGAAAATTGATGAATAACTTCAATAAAATCATTGACACGTTAAAAAAGGCTGTCGACTGCAATAATCGTGATACGAATTTCTGCTTTTATAAATTTTAGAATCTGCTTGCACGCATCACTTTTGCATTTACTAGAACCTTTTGTGAAATATATTTCTCTGCTTTTAAATGTTCAGTTCACATACATACATATATATACATATATATAGAAAGAAAAACAATCTCAATACAAAAACAAAATGTCCTTTCAGACACATTATGTATTCATAAATTCATTTTATCCTACTGTTCAAAAGGATATATACAATTATAAAACAATTTAATAAGCCCTGTGTTCTAATATACTGGACAAATAATATTTTACTTTATAATTTTTTGCTTCTCCCGACAGTTTATTAAGGAATTATTATTATTACAATTTTTACTATTATTGTTTTTATTTTTATTTTTATTTTTATTTTTATTATTAATATTATTATTATTATTATTATTATTATTATTATTATTATTAGTATTATTATTATTATTATTATTATTATTATTATTATTATTATTATTATTATTATTAGTATTAGTATTAGTATTATTATTATTATTATTATTATTATTATTATTATTATTATTATTATTAGTATTATTATTCTTATTATTTTTTTATTACCTATTATTATTACCTTCTTCAAGAAGTGTAAATTTAGTATTAGAACAGTTAGTATTAGTTGGATTTTTTTTTAATTTTAAGAGTAGTAGATTTCAGTAGTAAAAGTCAATTTTAGTCAGACAGATATTTTTTTACAGTGCCTAATTTTTATTAATTTTAGTATCAGTATGTAAAAGACAATATTAGACTTATTTTCAAAATTATTGGATTTTTTGTTATTTCAGTAGTAAAGTTAATTTTAGTCAGACACAACGTATTACTTCTAAAAGTATATTCTCAGTGACATGACGCCGTTTTAGTCAGCCAATACGTGACTTATAATAATTATACTAAAAGTAGTAAAAGTCAATATCAGTCAGACAAAAATAATTAAATTTATAAAATATAGCTACAAATTTTAATACGGCTTTTAATAACTTTAGCATCAGTGGTAAACGAGCACTTTAGTCAGACACGAAATAAAATAAATTATTGTCACTAGGGTTTAAGTAGTAAAAGTCAGTTTTAGCCAGACAATACGTGGCGTTTAATAACTTTATTGTCAGTAGTAATAGCCAGTATCAGTCAGACACGACGATTGAAATTTGTCCAGCATTTTTTTTTCAGTAGTTCAATTCTGTTTAGTCAGACATAGGATTAGTTTTAGAGTGATTTTTTAGTTTTTTTTAAAAAACTTGGTAGTATTTTATTTCAGTAGTAAGAGTCAATTACAGTCAGACACGAAGATTTACATTCGTGTAATAGTGGTGCAAGTGGTGAAATTTGGTTTTAGTCAGACGTAAAAATCAGTTAACTATTAGTTATTTTAAGTCAGAAAATGTATGATTTTGATTAATTTTAGTATCAGTAGTATAAGTCAATATAATTCAGACAGAATGACTCAAATTCGCAAAATTTTGATAACAGTAGTAAATGTCAACTTCAGTCAGACAAAAAGTTTATATATTTTTTAGAATTAGTAGTAAAAACCTATTTAGTCAGACGTAGGATTAGTTTTAATCAAATTCATCTAGTAAATTTTTTAACATTTCGTAGTATTAGATTTCAGTAGTAAAAGTCAATTTCAGTCAGACGTGGCGATTTACATTCGTGTAATATATTTTTAATTAATTATCAGTATCAGTAGTATAAGTCAATATCAGTCAGACAAATTCGTAAAATTTTTGAAACAAGTAGTAAGTATTATTTTTAGTCAGACGAAATGTTTATAAAAAATTATATCTATTCTATCAGTAGAAAAAGATTGTTTCAGTCAGACATACAACTTTTTTGAATTATTACAATTTTCTCCAAAATCCAGATCGAAATTATACAAATGAAAAAAAGGGCTAATTAAAAAACTTTTTTGTCTCACAATGTGGCTTTCAATAAAAAGAAAACGATTTTATAATTGATTGAATAATAATTAAAAATGTTTACGTGTGTGTGTGTGAATATTTTAAGAAAGTCAATAATTCCCGAGAATGATTAGAGTTCTTGAAAAGCGAGTCTCAATATTTCTAAAAGTAAGAAGAAAAAAGAAGAAGAAAGTTTAAATAGTATAAATTAGAACTGCTTTTCCGTCTTGCGGAAGTCGTTGCTTGTGATAATATTATTCTTTGGAGAGATTCATTCAGGGCGGCGAACGATGGGGTGGGGCGGTCCTTTATTAAAAGCCAAAGGATTCACCTGAGCTTCAAAAAGTTTTAACTCTTTTTTTTCTTTTTCTTTTTTTTCTTCGATACATCTATTTCGTTAAGAAGTTCCTCAGTTAGGGACCGTATAAACCTTAACCATGTCTCCGCCACAGTTTTTTATCGCCACCATAAAAATTTTACAATCTCGTTCTAACTTTGTACCCCTTCACAATTCACCTCCACCCCCCAACCCCCTTAAAAACTATGACTCAACATATTAGGACAAAATGAAAATTCTTAAATTTATCGTCACATTGAAAAAGGGAAAATGAATTATATATTGTTTCGAGAAAAATGAATTTGATTTTGAAAACTTTATTATTTTATTTCTTTACTTATTTTTATTTATTTATTTATATATGATAATTATAATATAATAATTATAATATTAAAATATTATAAATATAATATAATAATTATAATATTAAAATATTATTTTCCTATTAAAATTAGTAGAGGAAAATTGAATGTTTAATTATAAATTGCAGCAATATCGCGAAAATCAACTAATATAATAATTTACAAGATTTATAGAAATGCGTAAAATTTGTTTAGAATTTTGTGTCCTGTTGTGTCGCCACGACAAAATTGTTACCACTTACGGAGGCGCTAATTAAGCAACTTTATAGGAATAGTTAGCCATTGTTACAATTACTAACACAATCATACGTCGAATAAATATATGACTTTGTTGTTTAGTTGTTGAAACTATGGTTCCTGTTTTCATACACACACACATATATATATATATATATATATATATACACATCTAGTGGATGTATATATGCATAAAGTTTACCGTTAGGAATATAAAGTTGAAACGAACAAAACCGAGGATACGGAAGTGCAAAATTTGTCAATAATAATAAATTAACAATTAAAATTAATAATAAAATTCTAAAAATAAGAAAAGAGAAAGAATTTCAAAAATTTTTCTTTATATAATAAAGTAAAATGTGAAAGAGTGTAATAAAAAGTATTTTTCATTTTTTTTTCTTAGTAGCGAGGTAATAAATAATTTGGAATGTTCTTATTTGAGGAAGTAAGAGAACTTCATCCGACCATCGAGTAATCAGGATGAGTAATGGTGTTGCTTCGATAAAATGTAATTGCTTTGAAGAGTGATTCAATTGCTAATTCATTTACTGTTTCCACGCCTGTAACTAGTTGTAAAACCCTGTCATTTTTTATTCTCTTTTCTTTTATTTCTCCCTCATAAAGTTCACAAATTAAAATTCTTTTCATTTACTGTATATCAATTAAATTTAAGCAAAAAAATTGCGGCATTTAAAAAAAAAGTTACTTTTTTATTGATGGCTCGTATAAAGAAAAAGTAAAATTTATTATTTCTAATCAATAAATAAGTAATGTTACTTAGTAAAAATTTTACTATAATTGATTAATTACAAAAAAAAGTTAATATTGTTGAATAAAAAACAAATTACTAACAATATAATTGTAATAAAAAGGAATAATATTATTAACATTAATAATAATAATAATAAAAATTAAATTTTATAATTTATATTGTACAATAATAATTTTTGAATTAAAAATTGTTAAATTGTTTTGTTACAGAAATGACGCGACTATCGTGGCACTTGGACAGAGCCTTACCACAAAATCGAGGCATCAGAATGCGGTACCTGCTGTTGGCGGTACGTATAGTAAAACGGTCACGTTGAATATTCTGTAAATCACGCACCAACAGAGAGGGGGGAAAGAGGGGGAGTTTGTTGTACAACAATCAATACACACATGTGTTATGTATCGTCAAAATATATCTAAATATATATATATATATATATATATATCTACTCAGGATGACAAGTCGATTTCCAGCTGCAAACTCTCTATCCATCGCTTAAAGCACTTAATAACATGCCATTGATTAATTGCCTAGCCGCGAATATATCGAACTTTCCCCAAAATCGACAATTCTCCAATTTAATGCTTAATATATACATAAAAATAAACTAAATTAATAAAGTTATCAAAAGATATTGTCTGACTAAAATTTTCCTTTACTACTTAACAATTTTAACAAATAGTTGTAAAAAGTTTTTGTCTGACTAAAACTAAAATTTATTATTGAGGAAATATTTTACGACACATACTTTTGTCTCAATGATATTGACTTTTACTACTAATACTAGAAATAAACAAAATCATACATTGTCTGACTTAAAATATCTATAACTACTTATAGTTAACTGATTAAAATTACGTCTTACTAAAAAAAAATTTCACCACTTGCACCACTATCACATAAATGTAAAGCGTCGTGTCCGACTGTAATTGACTTTTACTACTAAAATCAAATTGTCTGCCTAAGAAAAATTGAATTGTTTTCGAAAGTTTTTTATGCTTTGGGATGCGTTTTTGGTCATAAAAAAGGTGTTCCTCTACTCGGATCTGGGTGTCAATTTTTTTCTACACTTTTCGGTGTATTTTGTGCAAGAATATGCAATAAAATCTTCTGCCTAAGAAAAATTGAATTTTTTTGGAATGTTTTTTATGATTTTGGATGGGTTTTTGGTCATAAAAAAGGTGTTCCTCTACTCGGATCTGGGTGTCAATTTTTTTCTACACT